>NC_091989.1:196149168-196484376 GCF_044704955.1 Pristiophorus japonicus
GAGAGAGAGGAGGCGGGGAGGGGGAGAGAGAGAGAGGAGATGGGGGAGGGGGAGAGAGAGAGGAGACGGGGGAGGGGAGGGGGAGAGAGAGAGAGGAGACAGGGAGGGGGAGAGAGAGAGAGAGAGAGAGAGGAGACGGGGAGGGGAGGGAGGGAGAGAGAGAGAGGAGATGGGGGAGGGGGAGAGAGAGAGGAGACGGGGGAGGGGAGAGGAGGGGGAGAGAGGAGACGGGGGAGGGGAGGGGAGAGAGAGGAGATGGGGAGGGGAGGAGGAGAGAGAGAGAGGAGACGGGGAGGGGAGGGGAGGGGGAGAGAGAGAGAGGAGACGGGGGAGGGGAGGGGGAGAGAGGAGATGGGGGAGAGAGGAGACGGGGGAGGGGAGGGGGAGAGAGGAGACGGGGGAGGGGAGGGGGAGAGAGGAGACGGGGGAGGGGAGGGGGAGAGAGGAGACGGGGGAGGGGAGGGGGAGAGAGGAGACGGGGGAGGGGAGGGGGAGAGGGAGAGAGGAGACAGGGGAGGGGAGGGGGAGAGAGGAGACGGGGGAGGGGAGGGGTAAGAGGAGACGGGGAGGGGAAGAGGAGATGGGGGAGAGGAGACGGGGGAGAGAGAGAGAGAGAGAGAGAGAGAGAGCAGACGGGGGAGGGGAGGGGAGAGAGAGGAGATGGGGAGAGAGAGAGAGGAGACGGGGGAGGGGAGGGGAGGGGAAGAGAAGAGAGAGAGAGAGGAGACGGGGGAGGGGAGGGGAGGGAGAGAGGAGACGGGGGAGGGGAGGGGAGGGGGAGAGAGAGAGGAGACGGGTAGGGGAGGGGGAGAGAGAGAGAGAGAGAGAGAGAGAGAGAGAGGAGACGGGGAGGGGAGGGGGAGAGAGAGAGGAGACGGGGGAGGGGGAGAGAGAGGAGACGGGGAGGGGAGGGGAGGGGGAGAGAGAGAGAGAGGAGACGGGGGAGGGGGGAGAGAGAGAGAGAGAGAGAGAGAGAGGAGACGGGGAGGGAGAGACAGAGAGAGGAGAAGGGGGAGGAGACGGGGAGGGGGGAGAGAGAGGGGGAGGAGATGGGGGAGGGGAGAGAGAGAGGGAGAAGACGGGGGAAGGGAGAGGGAGGGAGGAGAAGGGAGAGGGAGGAGAGAGGGGAGACGGGACAGAGGGAGAGAGAGAGAGAAAGAGAAAGAGAGGGAGGGAGGGAGGAGCCAGTGGGAGAGAGGGAGGAGACGGGGCGAGACGTGACTCAAAGACTGGTGTGGGAGAAATGGGTTTTGGTTTGTAGGGCACTGGCACCAGTACTGGGGTAAGAGGGAGCTGTTCTGTTGGGATGGGCTCCGTTTAGACCGTGCTGGAATAGGGTCCTGGCGAATCGAATAACTAGGGCTGTGGAGAGGGAGGAGACAGGGGGAGGAGAGAGAGAGAGAGAGCGTGCGCGCAAGAGGGGCGACAGGAGAGAGGGAGAGGGAGAGGGAGGAGATGGGGTGGGGGGAGGGGGAGAGAGAGCGAGAGGAAGGAAGGGAGGAAGGAGACAGACAGAGAGAGAGAGAGGAGACAGGGAAAGAGAGAGGGAGTAAATGGAGAGGGGATGGGGGAATGGCGAGTCAGGGAGAGAGGGGGCGAGGGTTCAGCTGAGCAAAAATTTACAAAGTCAAAGAATAAGGAGAAGGCAATAGAGCATGGTTGCACTGGGGAAATGAAAACCAGAGCGTTCCAGGAAGGGACAGAATGTATAAATATAAAAGTGAATCAGAAAGTGGGATCAAAGCAGGAAAAAATGGTTTAAAAAAAACAAATTTAAAAGCTCTTTATCTGAATGCATGCAGCATTCGTAACAAAATAGATGAGTTGAAGGTACAAATAGATACAAATGGGTATAAGAACATAAGAAATAGGAGCAGGAGTAGGCCATCCTGCCTCTCAAGCCTGCTCTGCCATTTAATACGATCAAGACTGATCGGATCATGAACTCGGGTCCACTTCCCTGCCCGCTCTCCATAATTCCTTATTCCCTTATCGTTTAAGAAACTGTCTATTTCTGTCTTAAATTTATTCAATGTCCCAGCTTCCACAGCTCTCTGAGACAACGAATTCCACAGATCCACAACCCTATGAGAGAAGAAATTTCACCTCATCTCAGTTTTAAATGGGCGGTCCCTTATTCTAAGATTATGCCCTCTAGTTCTAGTCTCCCCTATCAGAGAAACATCCTCTCTGCATCCACCTTGTCAAGCCCCCTCATAAGCTTATACGTTTCGATAAGATCACCTCTCATTCTTCTGAATTCCAATAAGTAGAGGCTCAACCTACTCAACCTTTCCTCATAAGTCAACCCCCTCATCCCCGGAATCAACCTAGTGAACCTTCTCTGAACTGTCTCCAAAGCAAGTATATCCTTTTGTAAATATGGAAACCAAAACTGCACGCAGTATTCCAGGTGTGGCCTCACCAATACCCTGTACAACATAGCAAGACTTCCCTGCTTTTATACTCCATCCCCTTTGCAATAAAGGCCAAGATTCCATTGGCCTTCCTGATCACTTGCTGTACCTGCATACTATCCTTTTGTGTTTCATGCACAAGTACCCCCAGGTCCCACTGTACTGCGGCACTTTGCAATCTTTCTCCATTTAAGTAATAACTTGCTCTTTGATTTTTTTTTCTGCCAAAGTGCATGACCTCACATCTTCCAACATTATACTCTATCTGTCAAATTTTTGCCCACTCACTTAGCCTGTCTGTCCTTTTGCAGATTTTGTGTGTCCTCCTCACACATTGCTTTTCCTCCCATCTTTGTATCGTCGGCAAACTTGGCTACGTTACACTCGGTCCCTTCCTCCAAGTCGTTAATATAGATCGTAAATAGTTGGGGTCCCAGCACCGATCCCTGCAGCACCCCACTGGTTACTGATTGCCAACCCGAGAATGAACCATTTATCCCTACTCTCTGTTTCCTGTCCATTAGCCAATCCTCTATCCATGTTAATATATTATCCCCAACCCCGTGATCTTTTATCTTGTGCAGTAACCTTTTATGATCTGATAGCAGAGACGTTGTTGCAAGGTGACCAAGGCTTGGAACTAAATATTATCGGGTATTTGACAATTCGGAAGGACAGGCAGAAAGGAAAAGGAGTTGGGGTAGCTCTGTTAATAAAGGATGAGGTTAGTGAGAAACAATATTGGCTCAGAAGATAAGGTGTTGAATCAGTTTGGGTGGAGATAAGGAATAATAAGGGGAAAAAGGTCGCTGGCAGGCATAGTCTATAGGCCCCCTAACAGTAGCTCACCATCATCATTATAGGCAGTCCCTCGAATTGAAGATGACTTACTACCACGCCAAAAAGGGATGAGTTCACAGGTGTTTCAATGAAGGACCTAATATTCCAGATCCCGAACTACATCTTGAAGGGTGGAAGATGCCTGTGAGTGAATTTTTTTTAACGTGTGGAGGCCAATGCACACCAGCCACCACACGGGCTTGACAGAGCTAGGTCTTGGTCCAGTGGCAGGGATTAACCAAGACGACTGGAGACCAGCTCTGTTGTACAGGCCTGGTGCGTACACATATCGCAATGTGGCTGGCCCATATTGCCCCTGGGCCCTCGCCTCTTCGAGACCCCGAACTCACGCCTCTCCTGTGCCCCAATCAAGTCGCTCTACGAACTCTCGCCACTCCTTCGCTCCAACCTCGCCGATCCTTCTTCCCCACCTCGCCACTCCCACTGCATCTGCCCGCACTCCAATCAGCGACCTGGATTTGGGTGACGTGACATTCCATTAGCTACATTGTTGGACAAAGTATAAATCAAGAAATAATGGAGGCTTGTAAAAAAGGAACGGCAATAATCATGGGTGATTTTAACCTTCATATTGATTGGACAAAGCAAATTGGCCAGCGTAGCCTTGAGGAAGAGTTCAGAGTGTATCCAGGATAGTTTCCTTGAACAGTACGTTGATGAGCCAACCAAGGAGCAGGCTGTCTTAGATCTGGTACTGTGTAATGAGACAGGATTAATAAATGATCTCCTAGTAAAGGATCCTCTAGGAATGAGTGACCATAACATGGTTGAATTTCAATTTCAGTTGGAGGGTGAGAAAGTTGGATCTCAAACCAGTGTCCTAAGCTTAAATAAAGGAGACTGCAAAGATATGAAGGCAGAGTTGGCTAAAGTGGACTGGGAAAATAGATTAAAGTGTGGGACGGCAGACATTTAAGGAGATATTTCATAACTCTCAACAAAAATATATCCCAATGAGAAGGAAAGTCTGTAAGAGAAGGGTATTGTTATGTCTTTAGACACTCTAATAATGACTCCACGAGGCAATGTGTTGTACTTGAACTGTAGTGACCTTAGTCCTTTATTTGTTAACTCAAGAGTGAGGATCACACCTGGTGGCCTGCCTTTTATACTAGGCCAGGCACACCTGTACAGGTAACCTACAAGTCTCCCACTGCTGTGCCCTCTGGTGGCACACCTTGTGATAGTGCACACAGTAACCATGTAGGATACATGACATCACTCTCACCCAAGCCTTTAGTGCAAATTGCCTCTGCATTGACTGTGCTCTGGGCTTAGCTCTATCTGGTTGACCCTTGGCGGGTCCTTTCTATCTTGGGTGAGTGGTTGGTGTTTCATTGGCAGTGAAGTGCTGGTAGTTTCTGTTTGTGACCACTCCCCGCCCCACCCCCCGCCACATATAGATTGTCGGAGGCTCATTGCATTCATATACATTCAAGTTTAGAAAAAAAAATTGCATTAACAGCATTACATTTGTGGTTCAGTTGTGAGGCAAGTACATTCGACTGGTAAAATACATTCTTGATTCGTACAAGGGATCGGTAACCGGTGCATAAGGACAAGCTAGTTCCAGGACTGCTGGATGGTGTCCAGGCAGTCTGGTGGCGGCGCGGTGCCCCGTGCTGCAGTGGGAACCCGGTTGGCCTCGAGTTGCCTGCTCTCGGGGCTGTTGCCGTTGCTCCTAGCGTCAGACAGGTTCACAAATGCCTGTGACCTCCCTGTCCTTTCTTTGCATCTTGGGTTGCTGCTGCTCCCTGAACTTCTGACTGGGCGTTGTTTGGTTTGGGATCCTGGCTGGTCCCGGTCCCCTTTGGGAGAACTGTAGCGGGTGACTCTTCGTTCCCGGGTATGGCCTTGGTGGCGATGGGGTCTGGGGGCTGCGCCTTAGCACAGTTTGCTCTTTCAAGCTCGTGGCGGTTGGTGCCATTGGGTGCCTGAGAGGTGGAGCCGATCAGGGGCAGGGTATCGATACCGGTGTCGTTGCCTTGCTCTGCAGCTCGTATGTATTGGTTGCTTGTGGCCACACTCCAGGGACGCAGGCTACTACGTTGTGTAGCCCGATGGGTGTTTTCCCGCTGCATTGACTGAGTGCAGTTGAAGTCCTATATCGCACATCGTTTCATTACTCATTGTAACTACTCTGGCGATCGCGCGCCTTTTTTTTGCTTATTGCATGTACACAACACTGACCATCAATTGCACATTTTACATCTAACTCATAGTTGCTATTACATTGAGACTTTTCTTTGCTTATTGCATGTGCGCAATTCTGATTATCAATTGCACATTTTACATCTAACACACAATTGCTCTTGCATTGTTTGAACATGTGGAACTGTCCCTTTAAGTGTGGTGGATTGTAAGCCTCCTTTAAGAGAGCCTTGCTTTCTTTACCCTAATCCTCTTCTCCGTTTGGTGCCACATATTGCTCCATCAGCGCTGCACCTCGTGGTCTGGTCGCGACCATCTTTTTCTTCAGCGCGTTACCTCATGGTTTGGGCGCCACCTTTCCTCCATCCACGATGTCGACTGCGGTGATCCTCTTCTCCGCAGGTTCTGTCACCGAAGCTGGGAAGTCGCCTTTGGATCCGATTTTCTTCCTCCGGAGTCCTGCCACTGGAGCCTGGAAGGTGCGTTCAGGTCGTCTCAGCTGGATCATCTCCACGCAGTCGTGCTGAGTGGTCTGTGCCTCGGGTGCTGTGCTGGTCTGCTCTCTGGTACCGGCTTGCCCTGAAGTGAGGGCTTGCTTTGCCTCCGAGCGTGGAGGACATCGATTGCTGGAGGGGTGAAGTCTTCCCACTTCCAATGGATCTTCATCCACCTTCTTCCGGGTAGCGTTGGTCCATCACCTGCAACAATCCACAGAGTTAACTTGTGCATCGCGCTACCACGGAGTACCTTTACATCCGCACTACCAACGACTGGGATAAGTTCATCGGTGTAGGTGCGCAGCTTTGCCTGAACCGGGACCAACTTGGGTCGTTCAGTTTGATTGTCCCATAGCCTCTCAAAGGCTTCATTACTGACTGGCTCGCCCCCCTTGTGTCCATTTCCATGAAGACTGGAACGCCATCTATCTCGACTTCCATCCTCAACGGGGAACACTCGGTAGTGCAGGTAAACATGCCATATACCTCATCATAGGGCTGAGCTGGCTCTCTGCCTATCGTTTCATAATCTGCGCTGGATTCATGGCCATCTGCAGACTCTTCGTCAACACAGTGAGTCATATTTCTCTTACACATTCGTTGAAGGTGGCCCTTTGTGCTGCAGCCTTTACACACAGAGTCTTTAAAATGGCACTGTTGAGCCCTGTGATTCCCTCCACAACGCCAGTATGGAGCTACTCGACTAGCCCCCCTCGGTGGAATCTGAGTTAAGGGACTCGGGGGCCTGTTCTCTCTTCCCTGAGAAGGTTCCGTTTTACAGTCCAGCCTCTAAAAGGTGCCACTTTGTGCACAGTACTTGCCAAGTTTGAGTCCTGAGGATGAGTCATCTGCCTAGAACTGCAGGCCGAGGTCATGAATGCCTGGCTCACAGAGATGGCCTTCTGCAGTGTGACTGTTGACAGTAGCTTATGAAGAAGACCCTCATGGCCAATTCCAATGACAAAAATGTCCCGCAGCGCTTCGGTGAGGTGGTTGCCAAAATCACATGATACTGCCAGCCTCCTGAGATCTGCAGCATATTTCGCGACTTACTGGCCTTCAGGCCGTCGGTGGGTGTAGAACCGGTGTCTGACTGTGAGGATGCTCTCCTTGGGCTTGAGTTGCTCTTGGATCAGCGTTACAAGTTGGTCATTGTCTTTGCTGGTGCCAGCAATTCCCTGATGAAGCCATAGTCAGTGGGCCCACAACTGGTTAGCAGGATAGCTCTGCGCTTATCAGCCAGTGTGGCCTGGTTGTTGCCTGCCAGGTCATTTGCTGTTTAGAAATGGTTGAGCCTCTCCACAAAGACGTCCCAATAATCACCATCGGCGAACTGCTGCAACGTACCCAGGGTAGCCATTTTTGCGTGAAGGTTCGTAATCTCGTTGCCAATTGTTATGTCTTTAGATGCTCTGATAATGACTCCACGAGGCAATGTGTTGTAATTGAACTGTAGTAACCGTAGTCCTTTATTGATAATTCCAGAGTGAGGATCACACATGGTGGCCTGCCTTTTATATTAGGCCAGGCACACCTGCAAGTCTCCCATTGCTGTGCCCTCTGGTGGCACACCTTGTGATAGTGCACACAGTAACCATGTAGGATACATGACAGGTATCAAATTGAAAACAATGGCATACAATGTGGCCAAGACTAGTGGGAGGCCAGAGGATTGGGAAACTTTAAAAAACCAGCAAAGAACGACTAAAAAAATAATAGAGAGGGAAGATAGATTATGAAAATAAACTAGCACAAAATATAAAAGCAGATAGTAAGAGTTTCTACAGGTACATAAAAAGGAACAGAGTGGCTAAAGTAAATGTTGGTTCCCTAGAGGATGAGACTGGGGAATTAATAATGGGGAACAGGGAAATGGCAGAGACTTTGTATCGGTCTTCAAGGTAGGAGACACAAAAAACATCCCAATAGTGGATAATCAAGGGGCAACAGGAAGGGAGGAACTAAATACGATCACTATCACTAAAGAAGTAGTACTCGGTAAAATAATGGGACTAAAGGCGGACAAGTACCATGGTCTTGATGGCTTACATTCTAGGGTCCTAAAAGAAGTGGCTGCAGAGATAGTGGATGCATGGGTTGTAATCTGTCAAAATTCCCTGGGTTTTGGGGAGGTCCCAGCGGATTGGAAAACCGCAAATGTAACGCCTCTATTTAAAAAAAAAAAGAAGAGGCAGGCAGAAAGCAGGAAACTATAGACCGGTTAGCCTAACATCTGTCATTGGGAAAATGCTGGAGTACATTATTAAGGAAGCAGTAGCGGGACATTTGGAAAAGCATAATTCAATCAAGCAGAGTCAGCATGGTTTTATGAAAGGGAAATCATGTTTGACAAATTTGCTATAGTTGTTTGAAGATGTAACGAGCAGGTTGAATAAGGGGGAACCAGTGGATGTGGTGTATTTGGATTTCCAGAAGGCAGTCGATAAGGTGCCACATAAAAGGTTACTGCACAAGATAAAAGTTCACGGGGTTGGGGGTAATATATTAGCATGGATAGAGGATTGGCTAACTAACAGAAAACAGAGAGTTGGGATGAACGGGTCATTTTCTGGTTGGCAAACAGTAACTAGTGGGGTACCGCAGGGATCAGTGCTGGGGCCACAACTATTTATAAATCTACATTCATTACTTGGATGAAGGGACTGAGTGTAATGTAGCCAAGTAGTAATGTAGGTCGTCATACAATGTATTGTATTAGAAAATATCATCTTTACCTCCCGATATATTCATTAGAATTTAAATCTGCCTTCTCAGTGCACTTCCCTACTTTTAGGAACATAAGAATTAGGAGCAGGAGTAGGCCATACGGCCCCTCGAACCTGCTCCGTCATTCACTAATATCATGGCTGATCATCGACCTCAACTCCACTTTCCTGCCCGATTTCCATATCCCTTGATTCGCCTAGACTCCAAAAATCTAACCATCTCAGCCTTGAATATACTCAATAACTGAGCATCCACATCTGGGGGTAGAGAATTCCATAGATTCACAACCCTTTGAGTGAAGAAATTCCTCCTCATCTCAGTCTTAAATGGCCGACCCCTTATCCTGAGACTGTGCCCCTCCACCTGTAACAGAGACTGTGGTTCTTGTATTGGACTGTACAGCCACCAAAGAACTCATGTTAAGGGTGGAAGCAAGTCTTCCTCGATTTCAAGGGACTGCCTATGATGATGAATTCTAGACTCTCTAGCCAGGGGGAGCAATCTTTCTGCATCTCCCATGTCAATCCCCCAAAGAATCTTACATGTTTCAATGATATCACCTCTCATTCTTCTAAATTCCAGACGTATAGGCCCAATCTACTCAATCTCTCCTCATAGGACAACCCTCTCATCCCAGGGATCAATCTAGTGAACCTCCTTTGTCCTTCCTTAAATAAGAAGACCACAACTGTGCACAGTACTCCACATGTGGTCTCACCAGAGTCCTGTACAATTGAAGTAAGTCTTACTTTTGTACTCAAACCCTCTAGCAATAAAGGCCAACGTGCCATTTGTAAGGAACCAGACATAGTAGGGATTACTGAGACATGGCTACAGAAATATCAGGGCTGGGAATTAAACATTGCAGAGTGTAACATATTTAGAAAAGATAGAGAGGGAAAAGGGGGAGGTATAGTAGCTGTATCTATTAGGGATAATATAATGGCAGTAGAAAAAAAAGACACAGCAAGACAAAAATAAAAATCTTATGGATAGAGATAAAAGATAATTAAGGATCAATCACACTAATAGGTGTTGTCAACAGACCACCTAATAGTGGCAGGGAGATGGAGGAAGAAATATGCAGAAAAATTAGGGAAATGAGTAATAAACATAGAATAATAATCATGGGGCATTTCAACTACCCTGATATTAATTGGTCAGAAGAGGTAGGTAAAGGGGATAAGGATGTGCACAGGACTCCTTTCTAACCCAGTATGTAAAAAGCCCAACAAGGGAGGATTCGCTATTGTATCCTGTAATGGGAAATGAACCAGAGTAGATTAGAGAAGTAAAAGTAAGGGAACATCTAGCAGTAGTGACAATAATGTAATATGCTTTAACATAATGATTAAGGACATAAGTATGATGAAAATCAGGGTAATAGATTAGAGAAAAGCTGATTTTGAGAGGCTGAGAATAGAACTTGGGAAAATAAAATGGTCAACAATATTGGCAGAAAACAAAGTAGAACAGCAATGGGAAACATTGTGCAAGAACAATATATTCCACTAAAAGGAAAGAACAAACTAAACACTAATGGGACTCCATGGATGAATAAAGCCATAAAAACAATTAAAGGTAAGGAAAGAGACATACATTAAGGACATTGACGGCAGGGGAGTGCATGATAAGGGAGAATACAAAAAGATTAGGCGAGAAGTCAAAAAAACAATTAGGAAGGCAAAACGGAACTATGAACTTAAATTATCAAGGAACATAAAATAAAATAGTAAAATATTTTACAGGCACACCAATAAAAAAGGAAGGTTGGGATGGGAATAGGGCCACTGAGGGATCGACACAATAATACCACAGGTAGCGATAGAGAGATGGCAGAAATATTAAAGAATTATTTTGCTTCAGTATTTACCAGGGAGATAGAACAGGTGAACGTGACACATTGGATGATGAGATTAGGAATGAGATTTTGGACAAGCAGTGGAGGAGTTGAGAGAAGTAGTGGTGAGGTAGAGCTGGGTACATGTGGAAACTGACCAGACAAAAAGCATGGCACACAACTGGGTGTGACCACACGGGTGTGTCAGGACATAGTGCAGAGTCAGAGTTACTCAGCCTGGTGCACAAACTCGCACCATGCAGCGCGGGGGGACACAGCTGGGGAGGTATCAACACCAAAGACTTGAATGCATTAAACGCCCAAAACATTTCCAAGAGTAGATCCAGATGCTGAGCAGCAGCAGGATAGTTAAGAACATAAGAAATAGGAGCAGGAGTAGGCCATTTGGCCCCTCGTGCCTGTTCCGCCATTCAATAAGATCATGGCTGATCTGATCTTGGCCTCAACTCTATTTCCCTGCCCGCTCCCCATAACCCTTGACTCCCTTATCATTCAAAAATCTGTCTATCCCCATCTTAAATATATTTAATGACCCAGCCTCCACAGCTCTCTGGGATAGATAATTAAACAATTCACAGGCCTCTGAGAGAAGAAATTCCTCCTCATTTCCATTTTAAATAGGCGACCCCTTTATTCTGAAATTATGTCTAGTTCTAGATTCCCCCACGAGGGGAAACATCCTCTCTGCATTTACCTTGTCGAGCCCCCTCAGTATCTTATATGTTTCAATAAGATCCCCTCTCATTCTTCTAAACTCCAATGAGTATAGGCCCAACCTTTCTTCATAAGACAACCCCTTCATCTCAGGAATCAACCTCATGGTTCTTCCCTTCATCTCAGGAATCAACCTCATGGTTCTTCTCTGAACCGCCTCTAATGCAAGTATATCCCTCCTTAAATAAGACCAAAACTGGATACAATACTCCAGGTATGGTCTCACCAATGCCCTGTACAATTGTAGCAGGACTTTCCTACTTTTATACTCCACTCCCCTTGTAACAAAGGCCAACATTCCATTTGCTTTCGTTATGATTTCTTGTACCTGCATGCTAACTTGTTGTGTTTCATGTACAAGGACCCCCAAGATCCAGCTGTAGCTCAGCATTTTGTAATCTCTCCCATTGAAATAATAATTTGCTTTTTTATTTTTCCTACCAAAGGGAATAACCTCACATTTTCCCACATTATACTCCATCAGCCAGATTTTGCCCACTCACTTAGCCTGTCATTATCCCTTTGCGGATTCTTTGCGTCCTCCAATTTGCTTTCCCACCCATCTTTGTATGAACAACAATCTTGGCTACATTACACTCGGTCTCTTCATCCAAGTCATTAATATAGATTGTAAATAGTTGAGGCCCCAGCACTGATCCCTGTGGCATCCCAACCTGAAAATGACCCATTTATCCCGACTCTGTTTTCTGTTCGTTAGCCAATCCTCTATCCATGCTAATATATTGGCCCCAACCTTGTGAGCTCTTATCTTGTGCAGTAACCTTTTATGTGGCACCTTGTCAATGTGTGGGCCAATGTCCTATTGCATGGTTGTTGGATTTGAGCGCAGAGATCTCCGAGGATTGTGGGACTGGAGGAGGTTACAAAGATAGGGAGGGGCAAGGTCTTGAGGTCCCGTTCGGCAGGCAAACAGTGTACACTCAAGTCAGGGGTTTGGGGGGGCTTTGCATCAGGCCCCAGACCAGACACGCATGCTGGCCCCAGTTAAATACATTCCAGGAGCCAGGCAGCCCCTTGTGTAACTGAAATCATGAAGTACCTCCCAAGGAGATGGAAATCAAGAATGGCAATTCAGAGTTAGGTGAGAAAATGGGCTGCACTCTGAGTGAGGTTTGTATTTCATTAAGAGCGTGTGAGGGAGCATGGCCACTCTCCCAGACTTTCCTTTCCCTGGTAGGGAGGTCCTGTCCTCATCGACTACTGTTTGACAAGCTGTCTTTGTGAAGGTGTCTGATTGCCATTTGCATGATGTTGGCGTAATGCTGGGTTTGGGGCAGTGACTGGGTTTGACTAAGTAGAATCGAGCCGCTGCCGCTGACACTGAACCTTCAGTTTCACAGAGATGCCTTGACAGGTGCACTCAAAGCATGGCGGCCTGAGAGGCTCCAGAGGCCGACGACCTGCTGAGTATGAGTCCAGTCGCCACGCTGCTCCGAGAGGCTTTGTGCTGAATAGTGGGCTGGCTTCTCCTCCGTGTGGTTCAGCACTGGAAGGGAAGGTGCATCTCTCTCCTCCATCTCACTCTCTGTCCCTCCCTCTATCTCTCTCTTTATCCCTCCCTCTATCTCACTCTGTCTTTCCCTCTATCTCACTCTCTGTCTCTCCCTCTATCTCACTCTTTCTCTGTCTATCGCTGGCTTCCCTCTCTATCTCTCCCTCTCTATCTATCGCTCCTTTTCTCTCTCTCTCCCTCTCTATCTCTCTCTCTCTCACCCTCTATCTCACTCTTTGTCTCTATCTCACTGTCTCGCTGACGTCCTTCTCTGTCTCATTCTCCCCCCCTCTATCTCGCTCTATCTGTCTCTCCCCCTCCATCTCCATCTCTATCTCTCTGTCTCTCTCTCTCTCTCTCTCTCTCCCCCTCTTTATCTCTCCCTCTATCGTCTCTCGCTGACATCCCTCTCTGTCTCATTCTCTCTCTCTCTCTCTGGCTCTGCCTTTCTCTGTCCCTCTCTGTCCCTCTCTCTCTCTCTCTCTCTCTAACTGTCCCTTTCTCCAGTGCCTCGGAATGCCAGACACACGCTCCCAGTAATTAATGGGCTGCCCAGTCGGAGATTGACCGCTCGGCTGCAATCACATCCCCATTAGTTCCCATCCATCGCCTCTGACAGGTATGAACTAAACCTTCAGAGCAACTGTGCAGCAGTGAGCAGCTGACACCTTCTGATTAATGGCTTTTGAATTTGAGTTAATTATCCTGGAAGTGAAAGAGCTCGAGATGAAGAAATGTCGAGGCGGAACGATTCAGCGGAGAGAGGAACAGTCATTACCACCCCCCACTCCCGCTGCCCCAGACCGGAGATTGTTGGTGTAAGGCTGAGCTCCCCCTCCAGTCAGTCTGCTCACAAAAACAGCAGAGGCACCGACAGAGCTCACAGCACCTCACCGAACTAGTGAGGGAATAGCAGGGGGTTAGGAGAGAGATATAGAGATACACAGAGAGACAGAGACAGAGAGAGAGAGAGAGAGAGTCAGAGACAGAGAGAGACAAAGTCAGACTGAGAGAGAGAGAGTCTGACATACAGACCGAGAGAGAGAGAGAGTCAGACATATAGACAGAGAGAGAGAGAGTGGGAGGCAAAAAGAGAGACAGAGAGAGGCAGAGAAAGAGAACGAGACAGAGAAAGAGAGAGAGTGACTGAGACAGAGTCAGACAGGCAGACAGAGAGAGAGACATAGAATGAGAGTGAAAGAGGGACCGAGAGGGAGGGACAGACAGACAGAGAGAGAGAGAAAGATTGACAGACAGACAGAGACAGAGATATTCTGAGGTTAAATCAATGACAAGTTGCATAAATCTGGCTTGGTTGTCCTCTAGTTTAGACGGTTGAGGGGCAATCTAATCGAGGTGTTTAAGATGATTAAAATATTTGATTGGGTAGAGATCGAGAGAAACTATTTCCTCTGGTGGGGGGAGTCCAGAACAAGGGGGCATAACCTTAAAATTAGAGCCAGGCCGTTCAGGGGTGATGTCAGGAAGCACTTCTTCAGACAAAGGGCAGTGGGAATCTGGAACACACTCCTCAGAAAGGCTGTGGCTGCTCAGGGTTGATTGGAGCTTTCAACAGCGAGGTCAATAGATTTTTGTTGGGTAAGGATATCAAGGGATATGGAGCAAAGGCGAGAAAATAGGGTTGAGATACATAAGAACATAAGAATTAGGAACAAGAGTAGGCCATCTAGCCCCTCGAGCCTGCTCCGCCATTCAACAAGATCATGGCTGATCTGGCCGTGGACTCAGCTCCACTTACCCGCCCGCGCCCCATAACCCTTAATTCCCTTATTGGTTAAAAATCTCTCTCTCTGTGATTTGAATACATTCAATGAGCTAGCCTCAACTGCTTCCTTAGGCAGAGAATTCCACAGATTCACAACCCTCTGGGAGAAGAAATTCCTTCTCAACTCGGTTTTAAATTGGCTCCCCCATATTTTGAGGCTGTGCCCCCTAGTTCTAGTCTCCCCGACCAGTGGAAACAACCTCTGTCTCTATCTTGTCTATCCCTTTCATTATTTTAAATGTTTCTATAAGATCACCTCTCATCCTTTTGAACTCCAACGAGTAAAGACCCAGTCTACTCAATCTATCATCATAAGGTAACCCCCTCATCTCCGGAATCAGCCTAGTGAATCGTCTCTGTACCCCCTCCAAAGCTAGTATATCCTTCCTTAAGTAAGGTGACCAAAACTGCTCGCAGTACTCCAGGTGCGGCCTCACCAATACCCTATACAGTTGCAGTAGGACCTCCCTGCTTTTGTACTCCATCCCTCTCGCAATGAAGGCCAACATTCCATTCGCCTTCCTGATTACCTGCTGCACCTGCAAACTAACTTTTTGTGATTCATGCACAAGGATCTAAAAGAGTTTCATGCACAAGGACCCCCAGGCCCCTCTGCACCGCAGCATGTTGTAATTTCTCCCCATTCAAATAATATTCCCTTTTACTGTTTTTTTTTCCCAAGGTGGATGACCTCACACTTTCCGACATTGTATTCCATCTGCCAAACCTTAGCCCATTCGCTTAACCTATCTGAATCTCTTTGCAGCCTCTCTGTGTCCTCTACACAACCCGCTTTCCCACTAATCTTTGTGTCATCTGCCAATTTTGTTACATTACACTCTGTTCCCTCTTCCAGGTCATCTATGTATATTGTAAACAGTTGTGGTCCCAGCACCGATCCCTGTGGCACAACACTAACCACCGATTTCCAACCCGAAAAGGACCCATTTATCCCAACTCTCTGCTTTCAGTTAGCCAGCCAATTCTCGATCCATGCCAATATATTTCCTCTGACTCCACGTACCTTTATCTTCTGCAGTAACCTTTTGTGTGACACCTTATCGAATGCCTTTTGGAAATCTAAATACACCACATCCATCGGTACACCTCTATCCACCATGCTCATTATATCCTCAAAGAATTCCAGTAAATTAGTTAAACATGATTTCCCCTTCATGAATCCATGTTGCGTCTGCTTGATTGCACTATTCCTATCTAGATGTCCCGCTATTTCTTCCTTAATGATAGCTTCAAGCATTTTCCCCACTACAGATGTTAAACTAACCAGCCTATAGTTACCTGCCTTTTGTCTGCCCCTTTTTATAAACAGAGGCGTTACATTAGCTGGTTTCCAATCCGCTGGTACCTCCCCAGAGTTCAGAGAATTTTGGTAGATTATAACGAATGCATCTGCTATAACTTCCGCCATCTCTTTTAATACAGATCAGCCAAATGAATAATGGAGCAGGCTCGAGGGGCTGAATGGCCACCTCCTGTTTATTACCCGAGCCACGCACTAATCGGAGTAGGGATAAGCAGAATAGGGAGATGAGTACGTGTCTGAAGGAGTGGTGTAGGAGAAATGTTGGCACCAGTAGTGGGACAGGAGTGAACTGTTCTGGTGGGACAGGCTCCACCTGAACTGGATTGGGGCCAAGGTCTGGGTTGAAAGGTTAAATAGGGCCGTCACAAGGACATTAAACTAATAAATGGTGGTTGGCGGCGGACCGGAGTTCAGGTGGAAAAGGTAGTGTAAATAATCATTCTAAAACAAATGAAAAGGAAGAGACTAGAGTAACAGTCAGAAATTGTACTTTTGGCACTACAGTTAAAGGGAACATTGAAAGATCTAAAGTGATTAAACCAGGAGAGAGAAATAAGAAACATGTGAGTAAAACATCAGAGCTGAAGGACAGAACATAAAAAATAGGAACAGGAGTAGGCCATTCAGCCCCTCGAGCCTGCTCCGCCATTCATGACTGATCATCGACCTCAACTCCACTTTCCTGCACTATTCCCATATCCCTTGATTCCCTTAATATCCAAAAATCTATCGATCTCTGTCTTGAATATACTCAACGACTGAGCCTCCACAGCCCTCTGGGGTAGAGAATTCCAAAGATTCACCAGCCTCTGAGTGAAGAAATTCCTCCTCATCTCAGTCCTAAATGACCAACTCCTTATCCTGAGACTGTGACCCCTGGTTCTAGACTCCCCAGCCCGGGGGAAACATCCTCCATGCATCCACCCGGTCAAGCACTGTAAGAATTTTGTATGTTTCAATGAGATCACCTCTCATTATTCTAAACTCAGGGTGTGTGGCCAAAATAATTGTTCTTTATATAAACGCACGGAGTATTAGGAACAAATAGAATGAACTGCGGCCGCTAATTCAACTTAGAGGGTTCAACTTGGTAGCTATTACTGAGACATGGCTGCAAGATGGTGAGGACTGGGAAGTGAATATACCAGGTTATAATGTTTGCAGAAAGAATAGAAATTCTTGCAGAGGAGAGGAGCAGCATTAACGATTAAGGATGAAATTACTTCAATGATAAGAGATGATATAATGAGCGGTAAGCAGGCAGTGGAGACTTTATGTGTAGAATTAAGAAATTGGACAGGATTGAGGGGCTAAATGGCCAGCTCCTATTCCTATGTCCTTCTACATTCCAGATCCAGCAGATCTGAGACATCCGGTCAGGGATTCCAAGCCAGTGACAATCACAGACCCAACCTGTCGGGTCACAAACCACAGCTGTGGCTCTGGAGCTGGGAAGGTGTGATACTGACAGCTTCTGCGGTCAGGGAAAGGTCATCTACCCCACAGCAGCAAACTCATCAGAATACGGGCACAACCCCATGGGAAGTCAATGTTTTCACCGCTCCCCTTCAACCTCCAAAGCACCCTCGTCAAACACTGCCAATCACACAACCCGCAGCAGTGATTGGGTGTGCAGCCCTTCAGATTTCTTACAAATTGCTGCCATATTCACTGTACCAGCAGAGGGAGACATAGCAATGTGAGGGGGTAAATCAGTGTTTGCCGAGAGCGAGGGGTATATCAGTGTGTTACAGTGAGGGGTATATCAGTGTTACAGTGAGGGGTATATCAGTGTTACAGTGAGGGATGAGGGGTATATCAGTGTTACAGTGAGGGATGTGGGGTATATCAGTGTTACAGTGAGGGGTGTGGGGTATATCAGTGTTACAGTGAGGGGTGATGGGTATATCAATGTTACAGTGAGGGGTGTGGGGTATATCAGTGTTACAGTGAGGGGTATATCAGAGTGTTACAGTGAGGGGTGTGGGGTATATCAGAGTGTTACAGTGAGGGGTATATCAGTGTTACAGTGAGGAGTATATCAGTGTTACAGTGAGGGATGAGGGGTATATCAGTGTTACAGTGAGGGGTGATGGGTATATCAATGTTACAGTGAGGGGTGTGGGGTATATCAGTGTTACAGTGAGGGGTATATCAGAGTGTTACAGTGAGGGGTGTGGGGTATATCAGAGTGTTACAGTGAGGGGTATATCAGTGTTACAGTGAGGGGTATATCAGAGTGTTACAGTGAGGGGTGTGGGGTATATCAGAGTGTTACAGTGAGGGGTATATCAGTGTTATTGTTATGTATGTAACTAAGTAATACTTGCCACGAGAGGGCGACTGTTAGAGTCCTAATGGTCACTTGCACACGTACAGGGCCAGTATAAAAGGTTGGCTGCCATGTTTTCTAGGCACTCTGGAGTTGTAATAAAGAAGACTAAGGTCACACTAAGTTTAGCTCACAGTACTCAGCCGCATGGAGTTCTTGTATACCTAACAATTGGCGATGAGTAACAGAATACAAACCTTCACGCAACCATGGCTGCTGTTGGAATATTAGAGAGATTCATAGAGGGTGATGATTAGGAAGCCTTCGTCGAGCATCTCGTGGCCAACGAGCTGGCAGAAGTCACTGATGAGGCCAAGCGCAGGGCGGTTCTCCTCACCGTCTGTAGGCCTAAAATATACAGCCTCATCAAGAATCAGCTCGCACTGGCAAAACCAACGGAGAAGGAATATACAGAATTGTGCAAGCTGGTTCGGGACTACCTCAAGCCGAAGGAGAGTATCCTCATGGCCAGGTATCGTTTTTACATGCACCATCGCTTCAGGGGCCAGGATGTGGCGGATTATGTCGCCGACCTGAGACGCCTCGCGGGACCTTGCGATTTTGGAGCTGCGTTGGAGCAAATGCTGCAGGACTTTTTCGTGCTGGGCATCAGCCACGAGGTCATTCTTCGAAAGCTGCTGGCTGCCGAAACCCTAGACCTGAGCAGGGCCATCGCGATCGCCCAGGCATGCATAGCCACGGACGGTAACACCAGACAGATATCTTCTCAACATCGAAGCTCACCGGCAAGTATGTGCATAAAATGACGTCACTAGCAGGCCGAACTGCATATGGCACGGCCTATAGTCTGCGGCTGCAAGACCTGTGATGACTCAGAGTCCGCCATCGGGGGTGAATGTGAATCCATTAACACAGTGTTGGTGCTGCGGGGGTAATCATCAGGCCCATCAATGTCGATTCAAGCACTACGTGTGCAAAGGCTATGCAACAATGGGGCGCCTCCAGCGAATGTGCAAACGTGCGGCGACATACCACGTGGCAGAGGATGATCGATCCGGCGCGGATCACACAGCATAGGCAACTCAACCCGAGAAAGAAGTGTATGGGGTACATACCTTCACCACCAAGAGCCCGCCTATAATGCTGAGAGTCAAATTAAATGGAGTTCCAGTATCCATGGAGTTGGACACGGGTGCGAGTCAGTCAATAATGAGCCAGAAGGCTTTCGAGAAACTGTGGGGCAATAAGGCACAAAGGCCCAAACTGAGCCCGATTAATGCAAAGCTACGTACCTACACCAAAGAGCTCATACCAGTCATTGGAAGTGAAAGTATCGTATGATGGAGCTGTGCACGGCCTATCATTGTGGATTGTTCCAGGCAATGGTCCAATGCTGTTCGACAGAAGCTGGCTAGAAAAGATTAGATGGAATTGGAACGACATCAAAGCACTATCTTCAGTGGATGACGCCTTGTGTGCTCAAGTGCTGAGCAAGTTTCCCTCGCTATTCAAACCAGGCATCGGCAACTTCACAGGCGTACAGATTCATCTAGGCCCCGATGCACGGCCCATCCATCACAAGGCTCGGGCGGTTCCGTACATGCTGAGGGAGAAAGTCGAGATTGAACTGGACAGACTCCAACGCGAAGGAATCATATTGCCAGTCGAGTTCAATGAGTGGGCCAGTCCAATTGTTCCGGTGTTGAAAAGCGATGGCATGGTCAGAATCTGCGGAGACTACAAGGTAACGATTAACCGAATCTCATAACAGGACCAGTACCCGCTACCCAAGGCGGATGACCTGTTCGCAACGTTAGCGGGGGGGGGGGAAGTCGTTCACCAAGTTGGACCTAACCTCCGTCTACATGACACAGGAGCTGGCTGAATCTTCAAAAAGACTGATGTGCTTCAACACGCATAAAGGGCTGTTTCGGGATTCGCTCAGCTGCAGCCATTTTCCAGAGAAACATGGAGCGTTTGCTGAAATCTGCTCCACGCACCGTTGTGTTTCAAGACGACATCCTGATCACCGATCGTGACACCATCGAACATCTACACAAACTGGAAGAGGTTCTAAGTCGCCTAGACAGAGTGGGACTCAGGCTGAAATGCTCCAAGTGTGTTTTCCTGCGCCAGAAGTTGAATTTTTGGGGAGAAAGATTGCAACAGACGGCATCAGGCCCACGGACTCGAAGACAGAGGCCATCAAGAATTCACCCAGACCACAGAATGTGACGGAGCTGCCTTTGTTCCTGGGACTCCAACTATTTCGGTAACTTTCTACCTGGGTTGAACACGCTTTGCACATGTTGCTACATAAGGGTGACGACTGGGTTTGGAGCAAATCTCAAGACACAGCCTTTGAGAAGGCCAGGAACCTGCTATATTCAAATAAGTTACTCTATGACCCATGTAAACATTTAGTGCTAGTTTGTGACGCCTCATCGTATGGGGCCGGCTGTGTGTAACATCAAGCCAATGTATCGGGCAACCTCCAACCGGTTGCATACGCGTCTAGAAGTCTGTCTAAGGCTGAGAGAGCCTATAGAATGGTCAAGAAAGAAGCATTAGCATGTGTATATAGGGTTAAGAAAATGCACCAATACCTATTTGGACTTCGGTTTGAGCTTGAAACTGACCACAAGCCGCTCATTTCACTGTTTTCAGAGAGAAAAGGTATAAACACCGATGCTTCATCCCGCATCCAAAGATGGGCACTAACATTATCCGCCTATGACTATGTAATCCGCCACAGACCAGGCACTGAAAACGGTGCCGATGCTCTCAGCCGGCTACCAATACCCACCACTGGGGGTTGAAATGGTGCAGCCCGCAGACTTGCTACTGGTCATGGATGCTTTTGAGAGCGAGGGGTCACCTGTCACAGCTCGCCAGATCAGGACCTGGATCAGCCAGGATCCTGTGCTATCATTAGTAAAGAGTTGCGTCCTAAATGGGAACTGGTTGGCAGTTTCCAGGGAAATGCAAGATGAAATGTCCATCCAGTCAGATTGTCTCTTATGGAGTAATCGCGTGGTTTTGCCAAAAAAAGGCAGGGAAAGATTTATATGCGACCTACACAGTACCCACCCAGGCATTGTCATGATGAAGGCAATTGCCAGGTCGCATGTTTGGTGGCCCGGCATTGAGTCGGACTTGGAGTCATGCGTGCATTAGTGCAACACTTGCTCGCAACTGAGCAATGCACCAAGGGAGGTTCCACTGAGTCTGTGGTCATGGCCCTCCAAACCATGGTCCAGCATCCACATAGATTTTGCCAGCCCCTTTCTAGGAAAGATGTTTTTAGTAGTAGTGGATGCTCCAAATGGATTGAATGCGTAATCATCTCATCCAACACATCCACAGCCACCATTGAAAGTCTCTGGGCCATGTTCGCCACCCATGGCTTGCCCGACATCCTTGTCAGCGACAATGGACCGTGTTTCACCGGCTCGGAATTCAACGAGTTTATGACCCGCAATGGCATCAAGCCTGTCAGATCTGCTCCGTTTAAGTCCGCGTCTAACAGTCAAGTGGAGCAGACAGTCCAAACAATCAAGCGGAGCATGAAACGTGTGACAGACAGCTCCCTGCAGACCCGCTTGTCTCGTATTCTGCTCAGTTACCGGACGTGACCCCACTCGCTCACCGGGATTCCCCCAGCATGAAGAGAGCCCTCAAAACCAGGCTCGCCCTAGCCCACCCGGATCTCAATGATCACATGGAAACCCGGCGACACCGGCAGAACATGTACCATGATCACGCGGCTGTTAACGACCCTGTGTTTGTCCTGAATTACGGTCATGGTCCCAAGTGGGTTGCTGGCACTGTTTTGGCCAAGGAAGGGAATAAGCTGTTTATAATCAAACTGTTAAATGGCCAAACGTGCAGAAAGCATTTAGATCAGAACAAATTGCGATTTACCGACAACCAGAAACGACTTGAAGAGGACATCACCATCGACGATTCACCAACACACACCCAACCAGCAATCAACCTCGCTGTCAATCACGAGGATGAACCCACCGTTCCTGACAGTCTGGTCAGACCAGCCGCGGTGCAGTGCAGCAATGGTCCAACCAACTCACACACGCCAGGGTTTGAACTTAGACGATCAACCAGGGAGCGAAGGGCTCCGGATCACCTCAACTTGTAAATAACTTGCACCGAAGACTTTGGGGGGGAGTGATGTTATGTATGTAACTATGTAATACTTGCCACCACAGGGCACGACTGTTGGAGTCCTAATGGTCACCTGCACACATGTGCAGGGTCAGTATAAAAGGTTGGCTGCCATGTTGTTTAGGCACTCTGGAGTTGTAATAAAGAAAATTAAGGTCACACTAAGTTTAGCTCACAGTACTCAGCCTCGTGGAGTTCTTGTATACCTAACAGTTACAGTGCGGTTTGTGGGGTGTATCAGTGTTACAGTGAGGTGTGTGGGGTATCTCAGTGTGTTACAGTGAGGGGTATATCAGAGTATTACAGTGAGGGGTATGGGTTATATCAGTGTTACAGTGAGGAGTGTGGGGTATCTCAGTGTGTTACAGTGAGGGGTATATCAATGTTACAGTGAGGGGTGTGGGGTATATCAGTGTGTTACAGTGAGGGGTGTGGGTTATATCAGTGTTACAGTGAGGGGTGGGGTGTATATCAGTGTTATATTGAGGGGTGCGGGGTATATGTGTGTTACAGTGAGGGCTGTGGGGTATATCAGTGTTACACTGAGGGATGTGGGGTATATGTGTGTTTCAGTGAGGGGTGTGGGCTATATCAGTGTGTTACAGTGAGGGGTGGGGTGTATATCAGTGTTATATTGAGGGGTGCGGGGTATATGTGTGTTACAGTGAGGGCTGTGGGGTATATCAGTGTTACACTGAGGGATGTGGGGTATATGTGTGTTTCAGTGAGGGGTGTGGGCTATATCAGTGTTATAGTGAGGGGTGTGGGGTATATGTGTGTTACAGTGAGGTGTGTGGAGTATATCAGTGTGTTACAGTGAGGGATGTGGGGTATATCAGTGTGTTATAGTGCAGGGTGTATCAGAGTGGTATCAAGCAGCGTTTGCCTGTGAGTTTATTCTGTTACACTCCTGACACTCTGAGCAGAGCCGAATTCTCTGAAGGTTTGTGGCAGATGTTCACGGCTCACAACATTGCTCTGCTAATTAAATATTCATGCTGACATTACTTTCTACACCACAGCCGTTTGCAATTTCAGAACCAGTCAAGGTTTTGCATTTGTGACTTCTTTCTGATGGGACTGGGGAAACGAGGGGGTTACTGGGGGATGGGGGGACTGGAGGGGGTGAGGGACTGGGGGAATGAGAGATGCAGGGGAACGGGGAGACTCGAGGGATGTGGAATTGGAGGACGGGGAAACTGGGGGGTCTGGGGGCCAGCAGGGACGAAGGGGGAAAGGTTGAGTGGTTTGGACCTCTGCTCATTGGAATTCAGAAGAATGAGAGGTGATCTTATCGAAACATATAAGATTATGAGGGGGCTTGACAAGGTGGATGCAGAGAGAATGTTTCCACTGATGGGGGAGACTAGAACTAGAGGGCATGATCTTAGAATAAGAGGCCGCCTATTTAAAACTGAGATGAGGAGAAATTTCTTCTCTCAGAGGGTTGTAACTCTGTGGAATTCGCTGCCTCAGAGAGCTGTGGAAGCTGGGACACTGAATAAATTCAAGACAGAAATAGATAGTTTCTTAAACGATAAGGGGATAAGAGGTTATGAGGAGTGGGCAGGGAAGTGGAGCTGAGTCCATGATCAGATCAGCCATGATCTTACTAAATGGCGGAGCAGGCTCGAGGGGCTAAATGGCCTACTCCTGCTCCTATTTCTTCTGTTCTTGTGTTCTTTTATAAGAGGACTGGGGGGGTGAACTGGGGGACGATGCTGGGATCTGGGGGATGGAGGATTGGGGAACGAAGGGGAATTGGAGGACGGAGGGATGGGGCTCTCTGGAACTGGGGACCCTGCTGGTCAAGGGCCCAATGACCCCGAGACAGGACTGGGGGGAACAAGCAGTTAGTGGATCATTGACACTCTATGGAGAGTCTGAACAGAGGGGAAAAACAACAGGAATACTGACTTCAAGAACAAAAATACCTGGCCTAATATCTTAGTGGTTCGCTGTCAAATGTTGTCTGATCAAGCTCCTCTGAAGCGCCTTGGGACATTTTACTACGTTAAATGCAAGTTGTTGTTGTTCGACACTATGGGCTAGAACCTCCACTTTTGAGCTTATCGCCCAAAACTGGGTGTTATTTCCGGAGTGGGCGGTAAAAAAGGGTTTTCAGATCGCCGGCTTCTCGGCCATTCTCAAAACAGTTTGCATTTTTGAAAATGGGCGTTACCGCGAGCGATATCAAATGAGCAGTATCGTTAAATTTTTCTGACCTGCTGCCATAAAGTGTGGCCGCCCTTAGCAACGGCATGGCAACGCTCGATTCCCGCGATTCTGGAGATCAAGGGTCACCATGACATGCGCAGAAGAGGAGACAGAGAGAGAGAGCTCAGAGGGACTGAAGGCGTGGCTGGGTGTGGTGTGGCTGCTTTGGGAGGAAGGAGGAAGACTTTAGAGCTTCACAGCAAGTAGGCAAACAAACAGTAGGTGTTACCAGCCACATGTTTGACCAAATTTGGCCTATAATGGAGGGAGAGGAGGAGGCATCACAGCACACTGTGGAGACTGACGCTGGAGAGAGAGCAGTGAGGTGGGAGAGGAGCACATTGGAGGCCGCAAAATAGTCAGGAGGTTCTCGGACGAGGCAAATGCCTCCCTCCTGCAGGAGGTCGAGTTACGCTGGGGTGATTTTGACACAGGGAGGGTGCGGGAAGCCCACCCCAAAGGCCTACCAGAGGATATGGACTGAGATAGCAAAGGTGGTCTCGTCGGCGACCAACGAGGTGCGTGAGGGCAACCAATGCCGCAAACGATGGAACGACCTTGTGGGATCCGCAAGTGTAAGTATTACATCGATTTACATGTACTTATGTATTTAGAAATTTGATTTGTAACAGTCATGAGTGATTATCAGCAGATGTGAGGTCTTACACTTTTACCGGGAATGTTTTACTCAAAGCGTACGTCTTTAGGTAAAGAATGATAATAATCATAATAATCATGATTACATCTGGCAGTTATGTGTTGTATCAGTCTCTGTGACAGTACCTAGCAATGATATCACACAATGATCTCATGCCATGTCGTCCTGTCACCTTTTACAGAAGCAGCTATCGACGATGAGGTCCGTGCAGATGTGAACGGGTGGGGGGCCACCAGTCCCCAGCGACATCACAGAGATGGAGGACCAAGTGCTCGCACTCGTGGGAAGCACCCCCGGACAGACGCATCTGCAGACCCTGAAGTGATGCCACGTGAGTAAAGCTTACACCATTGAGTGATGTAAAGTCAATAAGTGCCAGACCAATCACATATGATAGATGATTTCTAAAAGTGTCATAGAAATAATGCTGACCTAATAAAAATCATTGCAATGCACAATGTGTTGATGGTCATGAAATGTGATGTCTGCGATGATTTTGAGAGCGGTGGTGCTTTTGTCGTGCATATGCTGTGTGTAGCGCTGGACTCACCTTGTCACCCTAGCACCCCCCTCTCCTCTAATAACCTCATTTGTATCTTGCAGCTCAGACAGCAGCACGGCCCCAGGCAAGGCCACTGAGGGCAGAAGGTGGGGGCACGGGACAGGAGTCAGTGGACGATCCTATTACATCAGGTGCTGAGGAGCTCCGATTGTCGCCCATCAATCCGCTGGGTCTGTTCTCGACGGATGAGAGCTCAGACTTCGAAGAACCTGCATCGCCACGCTCCAGAACCCATTCCACCCCAAGGCCATCTATTGGCCCTCTGGTCATTGCCGCCTCCATTCAGGAGGTGCCAGCCCCAAGTACCTCTCAGGGCACCCCATTTGTCCCCAGGACGGCGCCGACCCCACCGAGATCTCGTGGACGCAGCAGGTCTGTTCCACAAGCGCGACATGATAGCGGAGAGATGGTACAGTTGTCCAGGAGGGCTGTAGACATTGGTGACCAGCTCATCGAAGCTTTGGGGGGGCATATCCCACACCTGGCCACCATGACTGAGTACATTCCGCGCATGGCGGAGTCCCTGGATGCGATAGCCAGGAACACTGCTGCCACAGCCCTCCCAGTGGTCCCAGAGCGCGGCACTCCACCCCTAGGTTCCGCACCACCACTGTAAACGACAGATGAGAGCAAGGACCAAGATCTTGCTTCTGCATCAGAGAATGTTGCCCCCTCGGCACTCACCGTTCCTGTACCCGTACAACCAATGCATCTGCCTTCAGCCCCCCCAGTGAGGCACCGCCTGAGGAGCTCCTCGGCCAGGCACCGTGGAGTGAGGAGGGGAAGGGGTAGAGGTGGGGAGGAGAAGGGGAGGGGGGAAGGAAAGTGAGGTGCATGTGCTCAGGTGATGGCTGTGTTATCTCTCCATCTGGGTGTATGCAATTTGTTGCAATGTATGGGGGCTGGGGACCACGCTCCTGCTTTGCTTTTGTATTCTGTGTTACTGGTCATTTTGAACATGTGATTAATGTCAATGGTGGAAAAAGTGGGATGTGGGCGGGGGTTGGGTGATATTGGCTGTGATACTTATGATTTCAGACCAATGTTGGTATTAAACTTTTGTTATTGAACATAACCTTGTTGCGCATTGTCTCAGATAGTTGGACCGTTATGCACTGGTGATTCCTTAGCATGAAAGGGTTAAATACAACTTAACATCAATCAATGTAAACTTTAACTGGCTCCAAGGTGATGGGCACCATTGATGTTTGAGCTGCACACACAAACAGTGTGTCAACGTTGTCACTCACATCAGCGCTCTTTTAGGCAAATTGTTCAGATATCAGCTCCTCATGTAAGAGTGCGATTTAACAAATACCAGCCACACTGCTGGCGTTCGTTCTGGTTAGTTCCACTTTTTGTGGCCTTCTTTTTGAGCGAGCGATATTCTGGGCGATATGTGTGCGAGGTGGTGAAATTGAAGATGGGTGCTCTCCATGGCCGCTAGTTTGGATAAATATGCTCTTTACGACAAAAAACAGTGGGCGGGCATTCATATTGAATCTCGGCGTTAATTCCGTGAGGAAAGTAACGCTGGGCGATATTATGGGCGTTGAATTCGCCCATTCTGCTGATTCTGCCCAAAAAAGTAGGCGGGCGGTAATATTTTTTCTCGCCGTTAAGCCCATTGGGAAAATAACCCTCGGCAATAAGTCGCCTAAAAAAGCCCGTCACTTTCCATTTTGTGCGAGAATGGGCGATATATGGGCGTTATATGTCATTTCACTGGTAAAATGGGCGTTAAGCAGACAAAAAATGTGGAGGTTCTAGCCCCATGTCTCTATTTATAAAGCCAAGGATCATGTATGCCTTTTTAACAGCCTTTTCAACTCTCTCTTCCTGCACCCCCTTTAAAATTTAGTTTATATTGCCTCTTTTCATTCTTCCTTCCAAAATTAATCCCTTCACACTTCTGCATTAAATTTCATCTCCCATTTTACCTGTCCAAGTGCTCCTGAAGTCTGTTACTATTCTCCTCATTGTTTACTACATTTCTGAGTTACATGTCATCTGCAAACTTTGAAATTATACCCTGTATACACAAGTCTGGGCCATTAATATATATCAAAAAGAGCAGTGGTCCGAATACCGATCCCTGGGGAATACCACTGTATACTTCCCTCCAGTCTGAAAAACAACAGTTCACCACTACTCTCTGCTTTCTGTCCCTTAGCCAGTTTTGCATCTACACTGCCAATGTCCCTTTATTCTCAATTTTGCTAACAAGTCAATGATGTGGCACTTTTGAACGTCAACCACACCACCCTCACTAGCCCTCTCCGTGACTTCATCAGCAGTCTGCACAGCACAGGATTAAACGAAGTGCATTTGAACAAAGTGTTTTATTTGGGAATTTGGAGAAGAGGGGGAAGGATCTAATTGGAGGCGGTATCAGCGGCAGCGGAACCTTCGACGATGGCATCCTTTGTGACTGTGGCAAAGGCAAACAATCCCTCCTCGTCCTTCTTGACTTGTCTGCAGTGACACGATTGACCACTGTATCCTTCTCCAAAGCCTCTCTACCGTCGTCCAGCTGGGTGGGACTGCACTTGCCTGGAAGATCAAAGCCATTGTTATCGGCTCCCACCACAAACTTCATTCCCTAGCCACTGACTCCATCACTCTCCCCAACTTCTGTTTGAGACTGAACCTAACTATTCGCAACCTTGGTGCCATATTTGACCCTGAAATGAGCTTCCGGCCACATATCCACGGCATAACTAAAACTAAAGTACTGCGTACAGTTCTGGTCGGCGTATTATAAACAGGATATAGAGGCGCTGGAGAAGGTGCAGAGAAGATTTACAAGGATGATACCAGAAATACAAGGGTATACATATCAGGAAAGGATGAACAGGCTGGGTCTTTTTTCTCTTGCAAAAAAGCTGAGGGATGACCTAATAGAGGTCTTTAAAATTACGAAAGGTTTTGATAGAGTGGATACAGAGAGAATGTTTCCACTTGTGGGGAAGAGCATAACTAGACGCTATCAATATAAGATAGTCACCAGGAAATCTAATGGGGAATTCAGAAGAAATCTCTTTATCCAAAGAGTGGTGAGAATGTGGAACTCGCTACCACAGGGAGTGGTTCAAGCAAATAGTATCAATGCATTTAAGGGGAGGCTAGACAAGCATATGAGGGGTATGCTGACAGATTTAGATGAGGAAAGACTGGAGGAGCTCAAGTTGAGCATAAATGCCGGCATGGACTGGTTGGGTTGAATGGCCTGTTTCTGCACCGTATATCCTATATAATCCTATGTAAGAAGTGTGTGTGTGTGTGTTCGACAGTTTGACAGTACTGGGGAAGGGGGTCTGTATTTAATCCTTAACACATGCTGCGATACACGAGTGAAAGCATAATCTTGCAACAGTGGACAAGATCTGGAGTTATGGAGTGTTGGCCTGAGCTCGTGGTTGGAGTCAGGTTGACTCAAAATTGAGTCAGGTTGAGCGATGAGAGATTGCATTTGGAAACAGCAGCATCTGTGCCCAGCTCCTGCCCGGCGTCTTGGTGCAGTCTGTATGTAAAAGGTATTCTACTGGGCGAGGCTGGGCAGACTTATAGGAAAATCACCTCTGAAGAGAGGCTGCTACAACGGCTGATGACATGTATGGAAATGAGAATACCAGTAATTGGGCAGAGAGATGATGTTGGAGCGCAGTGCATGATGTAGAGGTGGAAGGAGGATTCAGGTCTTGGCTGCGTGGCATTCATTTAAATGAAAGCACAGCTCTTACAGGTCAGGAGTTGCTGCTGATTATTTCAATGTTCAGGGCAAGGTGGAACCAAGATTTTGAACAGAGGTTATTGGCAGGTCTGCCCAGCCTCTCCTAGTGGAATACCTTTTACATACAGACTGCAAAGTGCCAGGCAAGAGCCGGGCACAGATGGTGCTGTTTCCAAATCTAATCTCTCAACACTCAATCTGACTAAACCTTGAGTCAACCTGACTCCAACCACTAGCTCAGGCCAACATTCCATAACTCCAGACCTTGTCCACTGTTGCAAGATTATGCTTTTACTCGTGTATCGCAGGACTTGTGTCGCTGCAGAAACTGAGCAAATCCCCAAGTGACAGCTCTGCAACTTGGGGAATCAGATTGCAAACCAGCGATTAGCTCCTGCACCAATGGGTAAATGTTACAGTGGCTGTGTGAACCAATGGGTGAACAGTACAGTGCTGTGTGTACCAATGAGTGAGTGGTACAATGACTGTGTGTACCAATGGGTGAGTGGTACAGTGACTGTGTGTACCAATGGGTGAGTGGTACAGTGGGTGTATGTACCAATGAGTGAGTGGTACAGTGGGTGTATGTACCAATGAGTGAGTGGTACAGTGGGTGTATGTACCAATGAGTGAGTGGTACAGTGGGTGTATGTACCAATGGGTGAGTGGTACAGTGACTGTGTACCAATGGGTGAGTGGTACAGTGACTGTGTGTACCAATGGGTGAGTGGTACAGTGGGTGTATGTACCAATGGGTGAGTGGTACAGTGGGTGTATGTACCAATGGGTGAGTGGTACAGTGGGTGTATGTACCAATGGGTGAGTGGTACAGTGGGTGTATGTACCAATGGGTGAGTGGTACAGTGGGTGTATGTACCAATGGGTGAGTGGTACAGTGGGTGTATGTACCAATGGGTGAGTGGTACAGTGACTGTGTGTACCAATGGGTGAGTGGTACAGTGGCTGTGTGTACCAATGGGTGAGTGGTACAGTGGGTGTATGTACCAATGGGTGAGTGGTACAGTGACTGTGTGTACCAATGGGTGAGTGGTACAGTGACTGTGTGTACCAATGGGTGAGTGGTACAGTGGGTGTATGTACCAATGGGTGAGTGGTACAGTGGGTGTATGTACCAATGGGTGAGTGGTACAGTGACTGTGTGTACCAATGGGTGAGTGGTACAGTGGGTGAGTGGTACAGTGGGTGTATGTACCAATGGGTGAGTGGTACAGTGGCTGTGTGTACCAATGGGTGAGTGGTACAGTGGCTGTGTGTACCAATGGGTGAGTGGTACAGTGCCTGTGTGTACCAATGGGTGTGTTTCTTAGGTAGAAAGGTGGAGAGGTTTAGGGAGGGAATTCCAGAGCTACGGCCCAGTCAGCTGAAGGTGCAGCCATGAATGGTGGAGTGATTCAAATCGGGGATGTGTAAGAGACCAGAATTGGAGGAGAACAGAGATATCAGAGGGTTGTGGGGCTGGAGGAGATTACAGAGATCGCGAGGGGCGAGGCCAGGGAGGGATTTGAACACAAGGATGAGAATGTTAAAATTGAGTCACTGCCGGACTGGGAGCCAATGTAGGTCAGCGAGCACAGGGGTGTTGGGTGAATGGGATAGTGTGAGTTAGGACACGGGCAGCTGAGTTCAAGATGGGCTTAAGTTTAAGAAGGGTGGAAGAAGGGAGGCCAGCCAGAAGAGCATTGGAATAATCAAGTCTGGAGATAATCATGGATGAGGGTTTCAGCAGCAGATGAGCTGAGGCAGGGACAGAGACAAGTAATGTTACGGAGGTGGAAATAGAAAGTCTTAGTGATGTAGTATGTATGAAGAAAGAGTCAGACTGAACACTGTGAGCTCAAAGTAAAGTGTGACCTTAGTCTTTTATTGCAGATCTCCAGAGTGCCTCTCCAAGCTGTGAGGCCTCCTTAAATACCTGTGCTCCCAAGGGATTATGGATCCCTTGGGACTCCAGTGGATGAGCTCTCTGGTGACTGTACAGAGAATATACATCAGAGAGGATATGTGGTTGGAAGCTCAGCTCACGGTCAAATATGACACCAAGGTTGCGAACAGTCAGGTTCAGGTTCAGCCTCAGACAGTAACTGGGGAGAGGGATGGAATCGTTGGCAAGGGAACGTAATTTGTTGCGGGGAAAGAAGAAAATGACTTCGCTCATCCAAGACTTGATATTGGACAAGCAGTGTGACAATTTAGAGACGTTGGAGGGGTCGAGAGAGATGATGATGGGGTAGAGCTATGGAACCTGACATTATGTTTTCAGGTGATGTCTCTGCGGGGGCAGCATGTCGATGAGAAATAGGATCCTTGGGGAATCTGAAAAACCCTTCTTCGAATGAATTAATTAGATCAGATTTTGTCGAGCGATCGCAGGCCACTCCCGAGCAGACACTCTGACTATAACAGCATATTAGACCATGCTAATATCTTCATAATTGCCCCCTTGCAGCTGTTAAACAAAGAACGGCCACGACAGGCTGTAATTATTTCTTGTTATCTTACATTAAATATTAAACGCGTGTCCTGTCTTCCGGCAGATTTACCGTCATTTCAGATAATGTCAAAGGATGCGATTTAAATGTGCAAAGTCATTCACATTCCAGCACTGCCTGGGCTCTGCAATTAGTGTCGGATATTATTGTGCTACCTCTAACTTGAAGGTACAGAAATGCATTAAAAATGCAGTTGCTCTGATCTAAGTGAAATGTGAAAAGAATTTGCTTGTCCAGTTGCAGGTCTCAATTCCCAATTGCAGACTCCAGTATCTCCCCTCAATCTTCATTGAGCCTCATCATCCCTGGCGTACGATCCGAAAGAGATCACTTCAAATTCGCAGGGACCTTTCACTTTGTTGCCACGACTCAGTCGGTCTGTATTGTAGGCTCTCGTGTGTGTGTGTGTGTGTGTGTGTGTGGTGTAGTCTGCTGGGTCTGATTTGCTCATGGGCCTTTACCAGCTTTGGGAGATCATTCTCACACTCACTTTCCATCGGTTAATTCCCCCAGCTACCGCCCAGTTCATCATCATAGGCAGTCCCTCGAAACGAGGATGACTTGCTTCCACGCCAAAAAGGGATGAGTTCATAGGTGTTTCAATGAAGGACCGAAAATTCCAGGTCCCGAACTACATCCTGAAGGGTGGAAGATGCCTGTGGGTGGATTTTTTTAACGTGGGGTGGCCGTTGCACACCAGCCACCACACGGGCTTGACAGAGCTGGGTCTTTATCCAGTGGCAAGGATTACCCATGGACCTAGTGCGCACACATATCTCAGTGTGGGCTGGGCCCGTGCTGCCCCTGGGCCCTTGCGTCTTCTGGCCCCGAACTCACGCTTCTCCTGGGCCCCGATCACATCCCTCTACAGTCTCTCGCCGCTCCTTCGCCCCGACCTCGCCGCTCCTGCTGTACCTGCCCATGCTCCAATCAGCGACCTAGACCTTGATGACGTCCCTCTTCGCTGCCGTCGCCCTCCTGCACCAGCTCGCGCTGTACCTTGCCGTGATATGTCGCCACGCTGCCCACCGCTCTTTTTATGGCCCCGTCCTGCCACTGATGGTCTCTCGCAGGTTGGGGCCGCCATGCTTTGGGAGATCATTCTCACACTCACTTTCCTTCGAGTTCGCCCAGCTACCGCCCAATTACCGTCTATTTAACTGCTGAGATTGAGTTTAACACCTGTTGTGTCCTCACACACTATAACAAATCAACACGAGGCACATACTGGAGACAAGGTCACTCTGTGACCTGTACCTTTATTCACAGGACCAAGAGGTGCTGACCCTGCGTGGGACCTCCCTTTATATACCTGGATGACCAGGTGAGGAGTGTCTCCCACAAGTTCACCCCCTGTGGTCACGGTGTGCATTTCTCAGGTGTATACAGTGTGCAGTGTTGTTACATAAAGGTTACAGTTATGTGAGGTTACAAACATGACATCACCTCCCGCCAACATCTTTGGGTCAAAGATTGAGTCTTTCAGGCGGTCGACGCTCTCTCGTGGAGCGCCGCAGTTGGGGCTCTGGTTGTTGAGCCTTGGCATGCGTCTCTGTCACCTGTGGTGATTCCGGCTCATCCGGGCTGACCACAGGGACTGTGCATGCTGCTGGTAGTTCTTGTTGCTCGTTCACTGGCAGTGGTGTGGGCAACATCTCATGATCTTCCTCAGGTTCCTCAGTGTCCATGCTGAACCTTTTTTTTACTTGGTCCAGATGCTTGCGACATATCTGCCCATTGTTAAATCTGACCACTATGACCCTATTCCCCTCTTTACCAATTACAGTACCCTCGAGCCACTTGGGCCCCACAGCGTGATTAAGAACAAATACAGGGTCATCGATTTCTATACATCTCCCCTTTGAGTTACAGTAGTGGCACTCATTTTGGGACTGGCGCTTGCCCTCAACAATGTCTGACAAGACTGGATGAATGAGGGACAGCCGAGTATTTAGTCTACGTTTCATGAGTAGTTCCGCTGGTGGGACTCCCGTGAGTGAGTGCGGTCAGGACCTGTAGGCCAGCAGGAGGCGCGATAGACGGTATTGAAGGGAGGGTCCTTGAATCCGGAGCATGCCTTGCTTTATGATTTGGACCGCATGTTCCGCCGGGCCATTGGAAGCCGGCTTGAAGGGCGCTGTCCTGACATGTTTGATGCCATTACCCGACATGAACTCTCGGAATTCATAGCTAATTCACGGGCCATTGTCACTAACTAGGATGTCCGGCAAACCGTGGGTTGCAAAGACCGCACGCAGACTCTCCACTGTGGTGGATTTCGTGCACGAATTCAATAAGATGCACTCGATCCATTTCGAGTACGCATTAACAACAATAAGGAACATTTTTCCCATGAACGGGCCCACGTAGTCGACATGAATACGTGACCATGGCCAGGTGGGCCAGGGCCACGGGCTGAGTGGGGCCTCCCTGGGGGCATTTCCCAGCCGGGCACACGTCGTGCACCTGCGAACACAGTGTTCCAGGTCTGCATCAATTCCCGGCCACCATATATGTGACCGGGCAATGGCCTTCATTAGCACAATTTCTGGGTGCTCGCTGTGGAGTTCCCTGATGAATGCTTGCCTACCCCTCTGGGGCATGACTACCCGGCTGCCCCATAGTAGGTAGTCGGCTTGGATGGAGAGTTCATCCATCCGTCTGTGAAACGGTCTGACCTCTTCAGGGCATGCTCCGTGTGCGGGCACCCAATCCCCAGTCAGGACACATTTCTTAATCAGAGATAGGAGGGGATCTCTGTTTGTCCAGGTTTTGATCTGGGGGGGCTGTGATGGGGGAGCCTGCGCTGTCAAAGGCATCGACAGCTATGACCATCTCCGCGCTTTGCTCCACTGCCCCCTCAGTGGTGGCCAGTGGAAGCCTGCTGAGTGCGTCAGCGCAATTTTTGGTGCCTGGCCTGTGCCGTATGGTGTAGTCATACGTAGCCAGCGTGAGAGCCCATCGCTGTATCCGAGCTGACACATTGGCATTGACAGCTTTGCTGTCAGACAACAGGGATGTTAACGGCTTGTGGTCCGTTTCTAACTCGAACCTTCTGCCAAAAAGGTACTGGTGCATCTTTTACAAACCGTAAACACATGCGAGTGCTTCCTTTTCAACCATCCCATATCCCCTTTCTGCTTGGGAGAGCGACCTGGAACATAAGCCACAGGTTGGAGTTGGCCCTCATCATTACTCTGCTGCAACATGCACCCAACCCCATAGGATGATGCATCGCATGTCAAAACCAGTTTCTTACAGGAGTTGTACAGGGTCAATAACTTATTAGAACAAAGCAGGTTCCGCGCTCGATTGAAAGCCCGTTCCTGACAGTCCCCCCAAAACCAATCGCAACCCTTATGCAGGAGCACGTGTAGCGGCTCCAACAATGTACTTAAGTTCGGTAGAAAGTTCCCGAAATCGTTCAATAGTCCCAGGAATGACCGCAACTCTGATGTGTTGCCGGGCCTGGGCGCACGACGGATCGCCTCCGTTTTGGATTCGGTAGGCCGGATCCCGTCTGCGGCAACGCTCCTGCCCAAAAACTCGACCTCTGGGGCCAAAAATACACACTTGGACTTCTTTAGTCGCAGGCCTACCCGGTCCAGTCGGCGTAGCACCTCCTCCAGGTTGTGGAGGTGTTCCTCGGTGTCTCGACCCATGATAAGGATGTCGTCCTGAAATACGATTGTTCCGGGGATGGATTTGAGCAGGCTTTCCATGTTCCTCTGAAAGATAGCGGCTGCTGAACGAATGCCAAACGGACACCTGTTGTAGACAAACAGCCCCTTGTGCGTGGTGATGGTGGTCAGTAGCTTGGATTCTTCGGCCTGTTCCTGGGTCATGTAGGCCGAGGTGAGGTCCAACTTGGTGAACAGCTTGCCGCCTGCCAGCGTGGCAAAAAGATCCTCCACTCTCGGAAGCGGGTATTGGTCCTGAAGGGACACTCGGTTGATGGTGGCCTTGTAGTCACCACAGATCCTGACCGAGCCATCCGCTTTAAGGACAGGGACGATGGGGCTTGCCCAGTCGCTGAATTCAACAGGCGAAATTATGCCCTCTCTTAGCAACTGTCCAACTCACTCTCAATTTTCTCCCGCATCACATACGGCACAGCTCTGGCTTTGTGGTGCACTGGTGTGGCGTCCGGGGTGATGCGTATCCTTACTTTGGTGCCTTTGAAAGTCCCGCGCCAGATTGAAATAATGACTCAAACTTTAGTAGGACCTGTGAGCATGAACTTCGCTCCACAGATGAAATGGCGTGCACATCCCCCCATTTCCAGTTCATCTCGGCTAGCCAGCTCCTCCCCAAAAGCGTGGGACCATTTCCCAGGACAATCCATAGTGGCAGCCGGTTCTGAGATCCATTATGTGTGACCACCAACATTGCACTGCCTAGCACTGGGATGATCTCTTCGGTGTACATCCGTAATTGCGTGTCAATGCGTTCTAGTTTGGGTCTGCTAGCTCTGAGTGGCCATAGTTTCTCGAATTGTTGGACACTCATAAGTGACTGGCTGGCTCCTGTGTCCAGCTCCATGCGTACCGGGATGTCGTTTAACAGTACTCTCATCATCATAGGTGGCGTCTTTGTGTATGAGCTGTGGATGTTTGCCACCTGGACCCACTGAACTTCAGCGTCCATTGCTGTGTCCCAGGCATACCCCTGCCTTGCAGACCCCTCTTGTGGTTCATCCACTTCACAAACCAGCCTCGCTGCAGGCTTCCCACACATCCTGGCTAAATGTCCACTCAAGTTACAATTTCTGCAGATGAATTGTTGAAACCGGCAGGTCTTCGCAGCATGTTTGCCCCCACACCTCCAGCATGTGCTGAGATTGTTGTGAACAAAAAAGCTGTTACCAGGTATTCCTCTCTGATTGCCTCTTTGATTACTCTTGAGCACTCTGTTTGTGGGTGTCAATGGTCCCATCCCGGGCCATATTGTCCCTTATGATGGTGTAAATGTCCGTTCAACCTGCCATTGTCTCTGTTGCGGGCCCACCCTAGAGTCTGTTACTGCATGGTTGGTGTTGAATTGTCCTTGCCTGCCTACGGGGTTCTGAGTCGCGTTTACCATGTTAACTCCCTGCTCCATCGCCACATTGGGAGCAGAGTTGCACGCGTATACGATCTTGGTTTCCTCTTCCCCCGCCATGCATGTTTGACCCATCAACGCCACTGCTTCCAAGGTCAAGTCCTTGGTCTCAATTAGCTTCCTAAAAGTCCCGGCATGACCAATGCCCTCAATGAAGAAATCCCCTAACATCTCCCCCCTGCAGGCATCTGTGAACTTAGAGGCTGGCCAAGATCCGAAGGTCCGCAACAAAGTCCGATATGCTCTGCCCTTCCCAACGTCGGTGCATATAGAATCGGTGTCGGCCCATGTGTATACCAGTCGCCAGTTTGAGGTACTCAGTTTACTGAGCTCCTCGAAAGTCTTATCCGCCGGCTTCTCGGGTGCGAGCAGGTCTTTCATCAGCGTATACGTCTTTGGTCCACAGCTGGTCAGTAGGTGCGCCCTTCGCTGGCAGCCGCTGCCGCTCCCAGCCAGTCCTTCGTGACAAAGCTCTGCTGGAGCCTCTCAACGAAATCATCCCAGTCCTCACCGACACAGTACCGTTCCTCCGTGCTACTGGTGGCCATTCTCTTGAGTCGTTGATTCCCGTTTCTCGTCGCCAAATGTTGTGTCCTTACACACTACAGCAAATCAACACGAGGCACATACTGGAGACAAGGTCACTCTGTAACCTGTACCTTTATTCACAGGACCAAGAAGTGATGACCCTGCGTGGGACTTCCCTTTATATACCTGGATGGCCAGGTGAGGAGTGTCTCCCACAAGTTCACCCCCTGTGGTCAAGGTGCGCATTTCTCAGGTGTATACAGTGTACAGTGTTGTTACATAAAGGTTACAATTATGTGCGGTTACAAACATGACAACGCCCATATTTGATTAAAAATGCAAACTAACGCCCAGTTATCGCCCATTTATCGCCAGCGTAACTTTCAGCATACAGTTAATGCCAAGAATTAGCTGAACCACCAGCCCACATTTTTTTTTTTTAAATTCTGATGTCATCACTCGTGCACCGCCCAGAAGACTGTTTAAATGGAAGTTAACAGCAGGGGCAAACTCAAACTGCCCATTCAGCACAATATTGAAAAAGATCTCAATTTTGCCAGTGTGTGTGCCAGGGACTGCAGTGCTGTATGGATGCTGAGATTTCCATGGTGATAATGTTCCTCACTGCATCCTTTCTCTCACTCTCAAGCCCTTCCTATAATGGGGAGCCCAGCACTGCACACAATACTCCAACTGTGGTCTGCAAATCAACATCAGTACACCATGGGAGCAGCATGAGGAGATGTAAGTACAGAATCGGCGGAGTGCAGAGCAGACCTGAGTGATAGCGACTCAACAGAGGCAGAATTTGAAAGAGTGATGTCAGAGTAAAAAAAAGTGACGTCGGCACAAGGGAAGGAGCTGATTGGTGCGTAGCTGGGTGAGTGTTTTTTTAATTTGAAGTTTATTTCTGCTAAGTAAGTTCATAGTGTATTAAATAGAGGCATGGCAGGGCAACTCAGTCCTGTGGAATGCACATCCTGTGCCATGTGGCAATTCCTGGATGCTTCTCGTGGCCTGGACGACCACGTGTGGGGGAAGTGTCGCCAGCTACGGTAGCTCGAAATCCATGTTTCGGAGCTTGAGCAGCAGCTGGAGTCACTACGGTGCATCCGCGAGGCTGAGAACTCTGTGGATAGCACGTTTCTGGAGGTGGTCACCCCGCAGCTTAAGAGTGTGCAGGCAGAGAGGGAATGGGTGACTACCAGATAGACGAGAAGGGCCTGTAGGTAGTGCAGGAATCCCCTGAGTACATCTCGCTCGCTAACAAGTTTTCAGTTCTGGACACTGGTGAGGGCGAAGGTTCCTCTGGGGAGTGCAGCCAGAGCCAAGTCCATGACACCACGGGTGGCTCAGCTGCACAGAGCAATAGTTGTAGGGGATTCGATAGTTAGGGGAGCAGACAGGCGTTTCTGTGGCTGCAGATGTGACTCCAGGATGGTATGCTGTCTTCCTGGTGCCAGGGTCAAGGATGTCACCGAGTGGCTGCAAGACATTCTGAGGGAGGGGGGTGAACAGCCAGAGGTCGTAGTCCATATCAGTAGCAATGACATTGGTAGAAAGAGGGATGAGTTCCTGCAGGCAGATTTTCGGGAGCTAGGGGATTAAAAAGCAGGACCTTAAAAGGTAGTAATCTCCGGATTACTCCCGGTGCCACGTGTTAGTGAGCACAGAAATAGGAAGATAGAGCAGATGAATACGTGGCTGGAGAGAAGGTGCAAGAGAGAGGGCTTTAGATTCCTGAGGCATTGGGACTGTTTCTGGGGGAGGTGGGACCTGTACAAGCCGGATGGGTTACACCTCAACAGAGCCGGGACCAATATCTTCGTGGTGGGGTTTGCTTGTGCTGTTAGGCAGGGTTTAAACTAGCTTGGCAGGGGGATGGGAATCTGAGAGTAGATTCAGAAGTGAGAGAAGCAAAGCTGGAACTGGAAAGCAGAAAATTAGAATGTGAATTTGGAAGGCAGAGGAAACAAAGGCTAGAACATAGACAACAAGGGAGTTTAGCAGTGCTAAATGGTTATACTTCAATGCAAGGTGTCTAGGGAATAAGGCAGATGAGCTGAGAGCACAGATAGACACTTGGGAGTATGATATTATCGCTATTACTGAGACACAGCTGAAAGAAGGGCAGGTATGGCTGCTCAACATTCCTGGTTACAGGATTTTCAGACGGGCTAGAGAGGGGGATAAAAAAAGGAGGGGGGGGGTCGCAGTATTGATTAAAGAAACAATTACAGCTGTGAGGATGGATGATATGTTAGAAGGATCATCAAATGAGGACATATTGGTTGAATTGAAGAACAAAAAAGGGGTGATCACACTGCTGGAAGTGTACTATAGACGCCCAAATAGTCAAAGCGAGATGGAAGAGCAAATATGTAGGCACATTTCTGATAAGTGCAAAAACTATAGGGCAATAATAGTAGGGGATTTCAACTACCCTAATTTTAGCTGGCATAGAATTAGTGTGAAAGGTATAGAGGGTGCAGAATTCCTAAAATGCATTCAGGAGAACAATTTAGCCAGTATGTAGCAAGCCCAACAATGAAGGGGGCGGTTCTGGACTTAATTTTAGGGAATTAAGCTGGGCAGGTGGAAGGGCATTTTGGTGCTAGTGATCATAATTCAGTTATATTTAGTAGAAAAGGGAAAAGATAGACCAGAAATAAAAGTTCTCAATTGGGGTAAAGCCAATTTTACCAAGCTGAGATATGATTTAGCCAAAGTGGACTGGAAACAGCTACTGGAAGGTAAATCCGTGTCAGAGCCGTGGGAGGCATTCAAGGAGGAGATCCTGAGGATTCAGAGCAAGCATGTTCTCTTGACGAAAAAGGATGGGACTAACAAATCTAGAGCCCCCTGGAAGTCAAGGGGCATACAGGGTAGGATAAAGAAAAAAAGGGAGGCTTATGACAGATACCCGAGGAGTATAGAAAGTGCAGCGGATAATTAAAAAGGAAATTAGGAAACCAAAGAGAGCATGAAGAAATTTTTAACAAGTAAAATCAAGGAAAACTCAAAGATGTTTTATAAATAGATTAAGAGCAAGAGGATAACTAAAGAAAGGCCCTTCGAGCCTGCACCACCATTCAATATAATCATGGCTGATAATGCAACTTCAGTACCCCAATCCTGCTTTCTCTCCATACCCCTTGATCCCTTTAACCGTCAGGGCCACATCTAACTCCCCTTTAAATATAGAAGCAAAAGAGGAAATGGCAGAAGGTTTGACCATCATTTTCCAATCCTCTCTGGCTTCAGGTGTGGTGCCGGAGGACTGGAAGATTGCTGACGTTTTGTCTTTGTTTAAAAAGGGAGAAAGGGACAGACCGAGTAATTACAGGCCAGTCAGCCTAACCTCAGTGATGGGAAAATTATTGGAAAATATTCTGAAGGTCATGGATTAATCAAGGACAGTCAGCATAGATTTGTTAAGCGAAGGTCATGTCTGAGTAAAGCAAAAAACTGCGGAATCTGAAATAAAAATAGAAAATGCTGGAAATCTCAGCAGGTCTGTGGAGAAAAACAGATGTTAGCGTTTCAGGTCTGTGGCCCTTCGTCAGAACTTAATTGAATTTTTTGAGGAGGTAACAAGGAGGGTCGATGAGGGCAGAACGTATGATGTAGTGTATATGGATTTTAGCAAGGCTTTTGATAAGGTCCCACATGGCAGACTGGTCACGAAAGCAAAAGGCCATGGGATCCAGGGCAAAGTGGCAAGTTGGATCCAAAATGGGCTCAAAGGCAGGAAGCAAAGGGTAATGGTTGATGGGTGTTTTTGTGATTGGAAGGCTGTTTCCAGTGGGGTTCCACAGGGCTCAGAACTAGATATCTTGCTTTTTGTGGCATATATCAATGATCTAGATTTGAATATAGGGGGTATGATGAGAAGTTTGCAGATGATACAAAAATCGGCTGTGTGGTTGATAATGAAGAAGAAAGACTGCAGGAAGATATCAATCAATTGGGCAGAACAGTGGCAAATGGAATTCAATCCAGAGAAGTGTGAGGTAATGTAGTTGGGGAAGTCTAACAAGGCAAGGGAATACACATTAAATGGTAGGACACTGAGAAGTGTAGAGGAACAAAGGGACCTTGGAGTGCATGTCCACAGATCCCCGAAGGTAGCAGGCCAGGTAAATAAGGTGGTTAAAAAGGCATACGGAATACTTGCCTTTATTAACCGAGGCAAAGAATACAAGAGCAGGGAAGTTATGCTTCAACTGTATAAAACACTGGTTAGGCCGCAGCTGGAGTACTGCGTGCAGTTCTGGTCACCACATCACAGGGAAGATGTGATTGCACTAGAGAGGATACAGAGGAGACTTACGAGGATGTTGCCTGGACTGGAGAATTTTAGCTATGAGGAAAGATTGGATAGGCTTGTTTTCTTTGGAACAGAGGAGGCTAAGGGGAGATCTTATTGAGGAGTATAAAATTATGAGGGGCCTAGATAGAGTGGATAGGAAGGAGCTATTTCGCTTAGCAGAGGGGTCAAAAACCAGGGGGCATAGATTTAAAGTAATTGGGGTGGGGTTTAGAGGGGATTTGAGGGGAAGTTTCTTCAGCCAGGGTGTGGTAAGGGTCTGGAACTCACTGCCTGAAAGGGTGGTAGAGGCAGAAACCCTCAACACATTTAAAAAGTACTTGGATGTGCACTTGAAGTGCCGTAACCTGCAGGGCTACGGACCAAGAACTGTAAAGTGGGATTAGATTGGATAACTCTGTGTCGGCCAGCACGGACACGATGGGCCAAAATAGCCTCCTTCCACGCTGCAAATTTACATGATTCTATGACTTTGTAGCACACTCCAGATACTTGAGCACATAATTCAGGCTAACACTCCAGTGCAGGAGCGCTGCACTGTCAGAGGGGCAGTACTGAGGGAATGCCGCACTGTCGGAGAGGCAGTACTGAGAGCGCCGCACTGTCGGAGGGACAGTACTGAGGTAATGCCGCACTGTCGGAGAGGCAGTACTGAGGGAGCGCCGCACTGTCGGAGAGGCAGTAGTGAAGGAGCGCCGCACTGTCGGTGGGACAGTACTGAGGGAGCGCCGCACTGTCAGTGGGACAGTACAGAGGTAGCGCCGCACTGTCAGAGGGGCAGTACCGAGGGAGCGCTGCACTGTCGGAGGGGCAGTACAGAGGGAGCGCCGCACTGTCGGAGGGGCAGTACTGAGGGAGCGCCGCACTGTCGGAGGGGCAGTACTGAGGGAGCGCCACACTGTCGGAGGGGCAGTACTGAGGGAGCGCCACACTGTCGGAGGGGCAGTGCAGAGGTAGCGTCGCACTGTCAGAGGGGGAGTACAGAGGGAACACTGCGCTGATGGCAGGCCTCTGGAGTGGGACTTGAAACCACAACCTTCTCACTCAGAGGCAAGTGCATTAACAACTGAGCCATGGCTAACAAGAGCAGGACCGTTTTCCCCAGTGTCCTAAAAACAAAAGAAATAGGAGCAGGAGTAGGCCATACGGCCCCTTGAGCCTGCTCCGCCATTCAGTAAGATCATGGCTGATCATTGACCTCAACTCCACTTTCCTGCCCCGATCTCTGTATCCTTCGATTCCCCTAGACTCCAAACATATATCTATCTCAGCCTTGAATATATTTAGAGACTCAGCATCCACAGCTCTCTGGGGGCAGAGAATTCCAAAGATTCACAACCCTGAGTGAAGAAATTCCTCCTCATCTCTGTTTTAAATGGCCTACCACTTATCCTGAGACTGTGCACCCTAGTTCTAGACACTTTAGCCAGAGGAAACAACCTCTCAGCATCTACTCTGTCAATCCCCTTCAGAATCTTGTATGTTTCAATGAGATCACTTCTCATTCTTCTAAACTCCAGAGAGTATAGGCCCAGTCTACACTATCGCTCATCATAAGACAGTCCTCTCATCCCAGGAATCAATCTCGTGAACCTCCGTTGCATCGCCCCCCAAGGCAAGTATATCCTTCCTTAGATAAGGAGACCATAACTGTGCACAGTACTCCAGGTGTGGTCTCACCAAGGCCCTGTACAATTCCAGTTCTAACGAAGGGTCATTGACCTGAAATGTTAACTCTGTTTCTCTCCTCACAGATTCTGCCTGACCTGCTGAGTATTTCCAACTTTTCTGTTTTTATTTCAGTTTCCAACATCCGCAGTATTTTGCTTTTGTACCTGTACAATTGTAGCAAGACTTCCTTTCTCTTATACTCCAACCCCTTTGCAATAAAGGACAATATACCATTTGCCTTCCTTACTGCTTGCTGTACCTGCATGCTAGCTTTCTGTGTTTCTTGCATGAGTACATCCAAATCTCTCTGAACATCAACATTTAAAAGTTTCCCACCATTTAAAAAATATTCTGTTTTTCTATTCTTCCTACCAAAGTGAATAACCTCACATTTCCCCACATTATAGTCCATCTACCACCTTACTGCCCACTTTTAAAAAATTTCAAAATATTCATATAAAAATTTGCACGATACATTGGAAAGCAGTTCAGTACATTTGGATGCGGTCAGCAATTCCATACAATATATTTGGATGCTGACGGCAGTTCCGTTCAATACATTTGCTTGCTTTACATTTCAGGGTACAATTCAGTACAATCCAGGATACATTGTAATACAGTCAGCAAATTACGTTACATGTGGCACTATACGGTACACGGAATGGGTGAGGGTACAGTTGCATTTCTTTACAACATACATTACTAAAACAGTTGCTGAACTTGCATTATACATGGCACTGCATAGGTGTTTTCAGATCATGGTGCTCGATGTATACAAAGGTTTACAAGTACAGCCCGAGGGGGGTCTGATTCCAGCCCCTGGGTTTACCGTGGCGGAAGGGCCTTAAACTGTGGCTCTTCCCCACCGTGCCTTTGCGGCGACTGCACCAATTTTTAGTGCGTCCCTCAGCACGTAATCCTGGATCTTGGATTGCGCCAGTCTGTAACACGCAGATGTGGACATCTCCTTGCTCTGGAAGACCAGCAAACTTCAGCAAGACCAAGGTGCATCTTTCACAGAGTTGATGGCCCTTACTGCCCACTCACTTAGTCTATCTATAACCCTTTGCCGACTCTTTGTGTTCTCATCACGGCTTCCAGGCCAATATTTATCACCGAATCAACCAAAACAGATTATCTGGTCATTATCACATTGTTGTTTGTGGGAGGTTGCTGTGAGCAAACTGGCTGCCGTGTTTCCTACATTAAATAGTGACTACACTTCCAAAGTACTTTATTGGCTGTGAAGCGCTTTGGGAAGTCTGGAGGTCGTGAAAAGTGCTATATAAATGCAAGTCTTTCTTATTTTTAAAAAAATGGCCCTTTGTACAAAACCCAGAATCCCAACTAGCGTTTTATGGCCCATGTATTCTGCACTCCCATCTATGTTGGATCACAAAATATAAATTTAAATTAGTAAATATTATAGTTAAAGCTGGTATCTTTACTCAAAGTGTGAGAAATGTTTGGAATAATCTGCCAGCCAGGGTAATAGGGACAAAACATTCAGAACACAGCTGGATATAAGGAGAGAATTTGGGTAGCAGAGAGATGGGTTTTGATTGCGGAGGGCAGGGTGGGCGGTTGAACTTGGATCCGGCTGCCTTGTACACTGGGCGGTATTTCCTCTCCCTGGGACAGCAAAGAAGTTTCGGCACAACAGCTAAATATAGCAGTAAGTTCCAAGTCACTGGTCCTGTTTGGGTTACACAGTGTCGTGGTCCATTAACACACTGCTCACACATGGTGCTATGTGTCAGGACTGCCCAGTCTGGCTGAAGATGTAACATTATGCTGCACCGTGGCCTGATCTACAAACCAACATTCTCTGCAGGGGATTTCCAACTCCTGAACCTTGTGCTTTGTGGTAACTTTTCAATCGCCCTCACCTGATGTGCTTCAGCTAATTGATCGCGACACCCAATTCGAAAGCTCTGTGGGTGAGCCTTCACCCCAGTGGGTGATGTTCAGGAGCACAGCCTCTGTCTCACTCTGTCCCTCGCTCCTACTGTGCATCTCTCAGTCTCTTTGTCTCGCTCCCTCTCTCTCTGTGGGTGGGGTGAAATGATAACTGTATGTAACCTCTCACTACTCCTCCCCCCCCCCCCCCCCGCCCCGCCACCCCGCCTCATTTCCGCGAGGAGTGGAACGCGGTTAAGGCAGGAAGATGAGGCAGTGAAGCTGAAGGATCAGCAATCCGATCCCTGGTGTCTGTGGCTCGTTGCTTTGATGCAGTCCCAGGAGAGGGTGAGTCACTGAAGTGTGACTGGCCCAGCTGTACCGAGACAGCATTCCGCCACACAGCTCTCGCACCAGCAGAATGCAGCTCCGCACTGGGCTGTCAGAGCAAATCCCCAGGGGGCAGTGTCCACACCGCCATCTGCTCACACACGTTAAAGGAATGTCTCTCACCCTCAAAGGCACGGCGCAATCCATGAAATAGAGAGCAATGATTCTGGGAGTTATTGAGGAGGTAATCCCAGCCCCGAGACTGTTTAAATGCTGCTAGTCGGTGCTGCTTCATGCATGTTCCCTTGATTATTCTACCTCAGACCACGTCCAGGTCTAATCTGCTCCAAGGCCTCTGTAACTAGCTGGGGGAGTAGCAAGGTGTTCTGTGGATCCCACGCTGTATGGTCGGAGTCCCGATGCAACAGGCTCGAGGGGCTGAATGGCCTCCTCCTGTTCCTGTGTAACAGGCTCGAGGGGCTGAATGGCCTCCTCCTGTTCTGTGTAACAGGCTCGAGGGGCTGAATGGCCTCCTCCTGTTCCTGTGTAACAGGCTCGAGGGGCTGAATGGCCTTCTCCTGTTCTGTGTAACAGGCTCGAGGAGCTGAATGGCCTCCTCCTGTTCCTGTGCAACAGGCTCGAGGAGCTGAATGGCCTCCTCCTGTTCCTGTGTAACAGGCCCGAGGAGCTGAATGGCCTCCTCCTGTTCCTGTGTAACAGGCTCGTGGGGCTGAATGGCCTCCTCCTGTTCCTGTGTAACAGACCCGAGGAGCTGAATGGCCTCCTCCTGTTCCTGTGTAACAGGCTCGAGGAGCTGAATGGTCTCTCCTGCTCCTGTGTAACAGGCTTGAGGGGCTGGATGGCCTCTTCCTGTTAGAAAAATGGAAATTTACAGCGCAGAAGGAGGCCATTTCGGCCCATCGTGTCCACGCAGACCAACAAAGAGCCGCACTAAAGGTTACATATAAACCTATGAATAATGGCGGAAAGGCAAAGAGCACCCAGCTCAACCAGTCCGCCTCACACAACTGCGTCACCCCTTATACTGAAAACATCTACACTCCACCCCAACCGGAGCCATGTGATCTCCTGGGAGAGGCAAAAAACAGATAAAAACCCAGGACAATTTAGGGAGAAAAAATCTGGGAAAATTCCTCTCCAACCCATCCAGATGATCGAAACTAGTCCGGAAGATCACCCTGGCCGTATTCGATTCCCTGCAGTACTTATCATTATATCTGCTCCGTCCAACAAAAGGTCATCCAGTCTAATCCCAATTACCAGCTCTAGGTCTGTAACCCTGCAGATTACTACACTTTAAATACCCATCCAACCATCTCGTAAAAGTGGTGAGGGTTTCTGCATCCACCACTCTTCCAGGCAGCGAGTTCCAGATCCCCACAACCCTCTGCGTAAAGAAGCCCCCACCTCAAATTCCCTCTAAATCTTCTACCAACCACCTTAAAACTATGCCCCCTCGTAATAGACCCCTTCACCAATGGAAATAGACCCTTACTATCCACTATGTCCAGGCCCCTGAATATTTTGTACACCTTGATGAGATCTCCTCTAAACCTCCTCTGTTCCAATGAGAACAAACCCAGCCTATCCAATCTGTCCTCATAACTAAAATTCTCCATTCCAGGCAGCATCCTAGTAAATCTCCTTTGCATCCTCTCTAGTGCAATCACATCCTTCCTATAATACGGTGACCAGAACTGCACGCAGTACTCCAGCTGTGGCCTAACCAAAGTTTTATACAATTTAAGCATAACCTCCCTGCTCTTATATTCTATGCCTCGGCCAATAAAGGCAAGCATTCCGTATACCTTCTTATCTACCTGGCCTGCTACTTTCAGGGATCTGTGGACCAATGGTGGAGCTGTTGGAGGCGTGGCTATTCACTTGGAGCTGTGCTGTATTGAGAGAAGGAGCTCCCTGCTGTTGCTCCTGCCTGGAAGGCCTTTGTGAACCCTGTGAAACAGCCCAGGAAGAGGAGGAAGGGGCTTACTGCAATTCCAATTCATCCAGAGGGAGAGGAGGAGAGCAGACAATTCAACAAACTTTATTACTTTTACAAAGAGTTGGAGAGAGGGGGAAAAAGAACAACAATTATCCAGTGTGGAAGGATGGAAAGACTTCATCATCAAAAGGTGGGTGTATTTTGGTGCATTCCCCGAAAGAGTTTGTTGTATCGGTGGGGGGAGGAAAGAAGACCATTTCGAGGGCTGGAACATCGCGGGGGGTGTGTGTGTGTGTGTGTGGAAGTGTGTGTGGGGGTCTTGCCCACAACTAGGCCCCACACACCACTGAAGCACCCCTCCCCCATTACCTAGCCTGGGATAGCTGGAGCTACCTGGCCGAAAACTGATTAATCACCCTATTTAACATCATTGGGAGTGTGTGCCTGGGTGGCTCCAGCTGCCCCAGGTGAAGACATCTTCTCCCCCCACCCGAAGACCATCCTAAAGACTGTGTCTTGCTTTTTTTCCATCATCTGGGGAGTGCACCCCAAAGAAAACACCCATCCATCGCTGTGAGGGGAGACCTGCCCTCACAGCTTCCCTCTTTCCCACACCCCCTCGCTCTTTCTCTGTCACTCTCTCTGTCTCTCCCCTCTCTCTCTGAGAGCCCCTTTCTCCTAATTGGAAAAATCAATTACAAGACAACTGAGCAGAGGGAGCAAGGCCCCTCCCCAATCATCATCTAGGGGAGAGGTGTGCCTCTTTCAGAGCTCCCTCTGTTCAAACATCAACGAGGCCATTTAAGACCATTAAGGCCTGTGACTTTGGGGTGGGTGTAGCCCTTAAAGTGACCCAGTGATGGCGACCCCATCCACGCCGGTGGCAGGGCCAACAAAGACATATGCGCAGGCGGCGTCCACATCCACAGCGCCTCCTGCTGCCCTGTCACCTTTCAGACTAATAAAGAAACACGGGGTCAAGAGCTACACTCATCCCACAATGAGCATTGAGGAGTGCGTGCGGGCGATGGCTGGGGTAGTCGGCCCCTTGGCCATTGTCGCAGCCTCCAAGATGTCTGGGAAGGCGGTGTTCTTCGGGGTCGGAGCGGGCGGCCCTTGAAAAGGGGCTCACGGTGGGCGGGACGTTCCTGCCGGTGGACCCTGTCGAGGCCACCGCGCAGAGGGTCATCCTTTCAAACGTCCCGCCCTTTGTTCCTGCTGAGCTCCTCCTCCCTCACCTACACCAACTGGGGGAGGTAAGGTCAGGGATTAACCCCATACCGCTCGGCCTCAGGGAGAACAGCCTGCGCCACGCGTTCTCCTTCCGCCGCCAGCTCTTTGTCCGGCTGGCGCGGGAGGAGACAACGGAGGTATCATTTAATGTGGTGCACGAGTGGACTGCCTACCACATCTTCTGGACGTCGGACGGCGTGCGGTGCCATGCCTGTAGGGAGGTGGGGCACGTTCGCAAGAACTGCCCCGCCTCCAAGGCCGCCAAACCACCGAAGCCGGCCAAGGCTGGTGCGCCGCCACCCCTCCCCCTAGTAGCGTCCGCGTGCCGGGAGCTGTGGGTGCGCGGGCATCGTCGGAGGCCTTTGTTTTCACAGCCTCCGGCGGGGGGGAGGGAGAGCGTCCGGCCGGAAAGAAGGCGTGGAGGAAGGCGAAACATCTCGAGGCGGGTCCCCTCAGTGCGCCAGACAATTTGATCACCGCGCTCAGCCCAACCCTGTCACCGGCGAGTGCGGGGTGCCCTGAGCCCGTGCCCGAGCCCTTGACCAATATCGCAGAGGGGCTCAGGCGCGGGCAAGAAAAGGAAAAGGGGGGAGTGGAGCAGGAGGCCTCGGCAGACATGGAGGTCTCCCTGCCTCCGCGCCCCCCAGGAACAAAAGGAGGCGCCGCTCCAATGAGGCGGAGGGGGAACAACATCCCTCCGCGGAGGAGTCGGTGCCCGCCGCGTGTCCCGCGTCCCCCACCAGCGCCCCCAAACTGCGCCGTAGGTGAGAGTAATCTGTCCCCGGGGAGGGTGAGACAGTCGAGGCTGCCCAGCCTCTGCCTCCCGGGGATGGCGTGGAAGATCTGCCTGTCGTGGGGGGCGCGGGGCCAGCGGAGGAATGCATTGCCGCCGGGTTGAGCGTCCCGGGGACTGAGGCGGGCGGGGCCGAAAAGGCCGAACCTGAGCCCGCCCAGCCAACAACCGACTTCCTCCGGGACTTGCACGACTCGGCAGAAAATGAAAATTTAAAACATTTTAATATACATCCACACGCTGGGCCGGGGGGTGGCGGCGGGGAGGGGGAAGAACACCAACCCTCGCCCCCTACTTTGGAGCTGGGGGAATTGGAGGACCTGGAACATTTCTTTGACCAGGTCTCTCCGGTTTCCCCGGTTCCTGGGGCGGAGGAGGAACCCCTTCCGCTGTCGCTTCCTGACCCAGCACCGCTTTTAAAAGAGCCCAGTGGGGACTCCTCTGCCGACGATCCTGGGGGTGGGATCGGGGCAGAGCCAGGGTCGGATGGAGCGGCCGGGCCGTTTGCCGTACCTCGTGCGGTCGACGGGCCGGCTGCTGGCGGCGACTTCCCGGAGGGGGACGGGGACTCGGTGGGGGAACGAGGGAGAAGATCTAGAGTCCATCGCCAATGAGGCGGTGGATCTCCTCGTGCCCGCCGCTGAGTCCCCCCTCATTCCTGTAAAGGAACTCCGGGACTTTTTGGCCCAGAGCCAGGGTCGCTGCAACCGAGCCCATCTGGCCCAGGAAAAATGGTCCGAGCCGGGGCTGCTCATCGCGTCCGTCCGCGCCGCCGCTAAAACCATGGCCGCGGGCGGGCCCTTGCCAAAGGTGCAAAGCCTTGAGCTGCGCCGGCTCAAAAGGTTCCTCGCTGGGCTGCTGAAGGAGTGGAGGTCAACAAACGACTCCACTCCCCCACCACAATAGGTTAGGTAGAGGTTGCACTATGCTTTTGTCATGAAGATAACCATAGCCAGCCTCAACATCAACGGCGGCAGAGAGGCACGCCGTAGATTTAACAATTTTTCGCTCCTGCGGGAGGGGAAATATGCGGTGTGCTTCCTGCAAGAAACCCACACCGTTCCGGGAGACGAAGCCACGTGGCTCCTGGAATGGCAAGGAGAGGTCCGCATGAGCCACCTCACCGCCACTTCTTGTGGGGTGGCCATCTTGTTGGCCCCGCATTTTCAGCCGGAGATCTTGGGGGTCGAGGAGCCCGTGCCAGGCCGCTTGCTGCACGTCACGGTTCGCCTGGGGGACGTGCCGCTCCATCTCGTGAACGTGTACGCCCCTCAGCCCGGCCCGCAGCAAGCGCACTTCTTCGAAGAAGTGTCCGCTCTTCTTGGCTCCGTCGACGTCGGCGACTGCATTGTCCTCTGGGGGGATTTTAACTGCACCCTCGAGGCGAGGGACCGCTCCGGTGCCCCGCAGAGCATGACGGCGATGGAGAAGTTGAGGGACCTGGTCGGGTCCTTCGACTTGGTGGACGTCTGGCGAAATCTCCACCCCGACTCCAGCGCCTTTACTTGGGTGAGGCCTGGAGTAGGATGATCCAGAATCTACCGCCTTTACATGTCTCGGGCGTACGTTTCCTGTGTCCCGGCGGCCTCCATGCGACCGGTGCCGTGTTTGGACCACCACCTGGTGTGGGCGGAGCTCGCTTCGCTCCGCGCGAGGACGGGGTCCACGTACTGGCATTTTAACAACCAGCTGCTGGAGGATGTGCGGTTCCAGGACTCGTTCCGTCGATTCTGGGCCGACTGGAGAAGGAAGCAAGGGGGCTTCCCCTCCTTGAGGCTATGGTGGGACGTGGGCAAGGCTCACGTCCGCGTCTTCTGTCAAGATTACGCGAGGGGGTCGACCAAGAGGCAGGTGGCCAGGATTGGGCGCCTAGAAAAAGAGGTGCTCGACCTGGAGTCCCGTCTCGGTCAAGTCGTCCAGGACCCGGCCCTGCGGACGGTGTACGAAGTGAAGAAGGCCGCGCTGAAGGACCTGCAGCTCGTCGGGTCCCGAGGCGCGTTCGTGAGGTCGCGGATCCGGTTCCTGCGGGATCTGGACCGCGGCTCCCCCTTCTTCTACTCGCTGGAAAAAAGACAGAGTGTCCATAAGCAGCTCTTGACGCTGCTGGCCGACGACGGCTCTCTCGTCTCGGATCCGGAGGGCGTCAACAACAAGGCCCGTGAATATTACAGGGCTCTGTTCTCTCCGGAGCCGCCCAGCGAGAAGCACGTAGAGTTTTGTGGAAGGACCTGCCGAAGGTCAGCCCGGAGGGCGCCGAAAATCTGGAAGCTCCGCTAAGCCTGGCAGAGCTGACCGTCGCCCTCGACTGGCTCTCGAGGGGAAAAGCCCTGGGGCTGGATGGGCTGACCGTGGAGTTCCACAGGGCGTTCTGGGACGTCCTGGGGGAAAGTCTGGCGACCGGGGAGATGCCCCTCTCTTGGCGCAGGGCAGTCATCGTCCTGCTGCCTAAGAAGGGCGATCTCCGCCTCCTTAAGAACTGGCGCCCGGTCTCCCTCCTCAGCACGGACTACAAAATCTTCGCCAGGGCGATGTCTGCTCGCCTTGGTGCCGTGCTGGACCACATGATCCACCCCGACCAGTCCTACACGGTCCCGGGCCGGACAATCCACGATAACATTCATCTGGTCCGGGACCTCATCCATCATTCCCAGGAGGCTGGTCTGTCGGTCGCCTTCCTATCTCTCGACCTAGAGAAGGCGTTCGACAGGGTGGATCACGACTATCTGCTCGGAACTCTGCGCGCTTTCGGGTTCGGGACGCATTTCGTCGCCTGGATCCGACTTTTGTACGCCGACGCGGAGTGTCTGATTAAGGTTAACGGGTCCTTGACGGCGCCCCTTCGCTTTGGGAGAGGGGTGCGCCAGGGATGCCCCATGTCCGGCCAGTTATATGCCATCTGCGTGGAGCCTTTCCTACGCCTCCTGCGGACGAGGTTGACGGGACTGGCTCTGCAAGGGCCGGGCGTGGAGGTCGTCCTCTCTGCTTACGCCGATGACGTGCTCTTCGCGGTAGAGGATCCCGCTGACCTGCGGAGGATGCGAGTGCCAGAAGATTTACTCGGCCGTATCCTCTGCCAGGATCAACTGGGAGAAATGTTCCGGACTCCTGGTGGGTCAGTGGCGGGTGGACTCCCTGCCGGAGGAGCTCAGGCCTTTTGCCTGGAGCACGATCCATTTCCTCTATCTGGGAGTCTACCTTAGCCCCGACGAGGAAGCCTGGCCGGCGAACTGGCAAGAGCTGGAGGCCAAGGTCGCCGCTCGCCTAGGGCGCATGGTCAGGACTGCTCCGAGTGCTGTCCTACAGGGGTCGAGCGCTAGTCATAAACCAGCTGGTGGCCGCCATGCTGTGGTACCGGCTGGTCACCTGCGTATGTCACCAAGATACAGAAGAAGCTGGTGGACTTCTTCTGGAACAACAGGAAGCACTGGGTCTCTGCCGCGGTCTTGAGTCTCCCGCTTGGGGAGGCCGGTCAGTCGTTGGTGTGCGTCAGCACCCAGCTCGCGACTTTCCGTCTTCAGACCCTGCAGAGATACCTTTACGTCGAGCCCCCTCCTAGGAGGCGTGCTCTGGCGACGTATTTCTTCTGCCAGCAGCACGGCCTCAACTACGACACGCAGCTCCTGTTTGTGAGCTTGGGGGGCGTCAGGACCGCCGTCCAGGAGCTGCCTGTCATTTACAAGGAACTCACCAGGGTCTGGAACAAAGTCTCCACCAAGCGCAGCTCTCCGCCGGCTGGAGTGGCGGCTGTCCTGCAGGAGCCGCTGCTCGGGAATCCGTACCTCCACGACCGAGGTTTTAGGTGGCGGTCGGAAGAGAGGGCTGTGGCTGGTGAGGTGACCAGGGTCAGGGACCTGCTCGATGGCGGAGGAGCGGGCTGGATGGCGCCAGACACGCTGGCGCGGCGCCTAAATTCGGCCGACGTCCGCCGCGCGGCCGATGCCATCGTGTCGCTAAAAACAGCTCTGGGCCCTGACTCCGTTAGGTGCATCGAGGAGGCTCAAGCACGTGGGGAGATCCTGTCCGAACTGACCCCCGTCCGGACGGAATTCCTCATCGGCGCCAAACCCCGGAACCTCCCTCGGGAGCCGGCGCCTCACAACTTGAGCCGCCTCGGGGAAATCCCCTCCGTGCCTTTCAGTTCCGCGCGGAGGGGTTTCCTGTACGGGCTGCTCCTGCACACTCTCAACTTTGCCATCCTCGCCTGCCGTCCGGACACGCCATGGCGTACCATCTTGCCGTCCGGAGGAGGCGGGGGTCCCCGATGGAGGGCACTCTACACGGGAGTCCTCCCACTATTTATCGGGGACTTGGCCTGGAGGGTGGTGCACGGAGCAGTGCTGTGCAATAAATTTTTAAGCCGGTTCACGGGCTCCCAGGCTGCCTGCAATTTCTGCGGTCTGGAAGAGTCCGTGTTCCATGTTTTTATCGAATGCACGAGGTTGCAGCCCCTGTTTTATTATTTAAAGGGGCTGCTCCTGAAATTCTGGCTGCACTTCAGTCCCACACTCCTGATCTTTGGGCACCCTGTGCAGAGGGGAGCGGGTAGGTCCGAGGGCCTCCTCGTAAGACTGCTCCTGGGCACGGCCAAGGGTGCTATCAGCCGGTCCAGGCAGCGGGCGGTTGAGGGGGTCGTTCAGCCTGACTGCCTGCCTCTCTTCCGCGCGTACATCCGCGCCAGGGTGTCCTTGGAGATGGAGCACGCGGTGTCCACCGGTACGCTCGCGGCCATCCGCGAGAGGTGGGCACCGGAGGGACTGGAGTGCATCATCACGCCCGGCAACCAAATTTTAATTTGATTTTATGTTTTAAAGTTTAATTTGTTTTAATTGCCGGTGTTTTTAGTGTCCCCCTCCCCTTTTATAGGGGCACTTGGAGAAAAAAATATGATTTTAGTGCCCCCAAAAAAACCTAAAAAAAAAACAAAAACACAAAAAAAACAAAAAAAAAAGGGCCTTGAAAATGTTTGTTGTGTCCCCCAGATCGGGGGGGGACACGATTTAATGTTTTAGTTTCCTCCCAAAAAGAGTTCTGTGGACAAGCACTCCAAGGTCCCTTTGTTCATCTACACTATTAAGTGGCCTACCGCTTAATGTGTATACCTTTTCCTTATTAGCCCTCCCAAAGTGCATCACCTCAGACTTCTCTGAATTAAATTCCATTTGCCACTGCTCTGCCCATCTGACCAGTAGACTGATATCCTCCTGCAGCCCATAACTTTCCTCTTCATTATCAACCACACAGCCAATTTTAGTGTCGTCTGCAAACTTCTTAATCATACTCCCTATATTCAAATCTAAATCGTTGACATATACCACAAAAAGCAAGGGACCTAATACTGAGCCCTGTGGAACCCCACTGAAAACATCCTTCCAGTCACAAAAACATCCATCAATCATTACCTTTTGCTTCCTACCTCCAAGCCAATTTTGGATCCAACTTGTCACTTTGCCCTGTATCCCATATTGTGGTGTAGAAACTATCAAACATTATCTTTAAAAATCTTGACACTAGAAGCCTGCAGGGACTGAGAGCTGCAGGAAGCACTGTGTGTCGGGGGAGGGGGGAACAAGGCTCAGGAGGAGTCCCCACCTCTAAATTCATGAATATTAATAATTACCGGATTAAAAGCCTTAATGCCATCACCACTGCTGATTGTAGTTTTTATCTGTTTGGTGCTGACACGAGGAGAGTGTGTTTAATTGCCCTGCACGCCCCACCCTGGTCACAGCTGGACTGAAGCCCTGGCCCAATTAGATTCTATTTTACATTAACACGTTCGGTTAGCACAAGCCTGTTTAATATTCGCCTATTTAACAGGCACCTGTTCTTCAATTTGTTTTGGGGATGTGGTCAACAGTGGCAAGCCAACATTTATTGCTCATGCCTAGTTGGACAATCACACAGGGTAGGCCTGGAGTCACGTGTAGACCAGACCAGGTAAAGGCATTAGTGAACCAATTGTGTTTTGATGACAATCTGACCAATTTCATTGTTAATTTTTTCTGGTGCCAGCCCACAAATCGCCAGATTTATTGAATTTAATTTAATAATTATGGTGGTGGAAATTGAACTCAGGAACTCTGAGTTATCAGCTGCGTACCATAACCACTAGTCTACTGAACCCTGTTTAATATTTGGTTGTTTAATACACATCTTTTTAATATTCATAATTAAATATACACCTGTTTAATATTCATCATTTAATATATACCTGTTTAATATTCGTCTATTTAATATACTCCTGTTTAATAAACACCTGTTTAACACACGCTTCTTCCATACACATCTGTTAAATACACATCTGTACAATGCACCTGTTTAAAACATGCCCGTTTACTGGAGACTGTGTCACTTTGTAAAGATCTTTTGAGATAAATGAGTAGGGATTTCACTTTTAAACACATCCTTCATGCCAGTCAGTGTACAGATACAGTAGAGTGTGACATGGAAAGGTTTAACTGATGATTGGGCCACGAACATTAGCACGGCACGTTCTTTCAGCTAGTTTCAGAGTAAATGCCGCCAGACATTGAGATAGTGACTAAGATCACTGCTTCCTAATGGTGCCAAAGATCTGCACTACAGATGGGGAAAGGATTGAGAATATACTCTTGTGATTCTCACACCTGACATCTGCTGCGATTCACTGAGTGTCGCAACTTCTGCCTGCTCCCTGCACTGCACGCTCATTGAGTCAGGGATGGGATTAAAGGCATCTGTCAGCAGCCTGCGGTCAGTGTCAAACATTGACCGGCAGTAAGGGCCGCGATTCTCCTTCCGTTTATTTTCCCTTTTGTGTTGTATTTTTTGTGGCTGGTAGAGGAAAAAGGACTGAGGAAGGGAAGCACTGAATCCCCATCTGTAAACCCCCCAAACTCTGCCCACCACCATGACCCCTACCCTCCACGACCTCTGTAATGAGGGGGATTGGGAGGAATAAGGCAGAGCCACCAGGCTGATCATAGGTGCAGATGCCCACACCACCGTGTACACAAACCCATATCTGAATCTTATGATGCGGCATTGTTTGAGAAAGCTTTGCTTCCCTCGTGAGACTCAGGAGCTCACCTCGACCAGAGCTTGCAAATAGTTCCTTTCAGGTGGCATCTGCTGCTGAAACTCTCATCATTGGCTTTTTTTATTTGTTCTTGGGATGTGGGTGTAATATTTATTGGCCATTCCTGGTTGCCCGGGGGGAATTAAGAGTCAGTGTGATCCAGGAGCCATGTGTAGGCCAGACTGGACAGAGGATGACAGGGTTCCCGTCAGGTTGGCCTTGTGTGACAATCCAACAGCTTTCATGGTGCCAGCCCACAAGAGGTCACGAACCAGGGGGCACAGAATTAAAGTCATTGGTAGAAGGATTAGAGGGGAGTTGAGGAGAACTTTGTTCACCCAGAGGGTGATGGGGGGTCTGGGCCTCACTGCCTGAAATGGTTGGTAGAGGCAGAAACCCTCATTGCATTTAAAAAGTACTTGGATATGCACCTGAAGTGCCCTAACCTACAGGGCTACGGACCAAGTGCTGAAGAGTGGGATTAGGCTGGATAGCTCTTTGGCGGCCGGCACAGACACAATGGGCTGAATGGCCTCCTTCCATGCCATAAATTTCTATGATTCTATGAGTGACCGAAGTTTCAAAATTCTAATTCTTATTTTCAAATCCCTCCATGGCCTCGCCGCTCCCTATCTCTGTAATCTCCTCCAGCCCCACAACCGCCCCACCCCCACACGAGATGTCTGCGCTTCTCTAATTCTGTCCTCTTGAGCATCCCTGATTATAATCGCTCAACCCATTGGTGGCCGTGCCTTCAGCTGCCTTGGCCCCAAGCTCTGGAACTCCCTGTCTAAACCTCTCTACCTCTCTTTCATCCTTCAAGACACTCCTTAAAATCCACCTCTTTGACCAAGCTTTTGGTCACTTGCGCTAATTTCTACTTATGCAGCTCGGTGTCAAATTTTTAATCGCACAATACTCCTGTGAAGCACCTTGGGACATTTCACTATGTTAAAGGTGCTATATAAATAAAAGTTATTGTTGTTGAAATTATTGGAGTCAACTTGGAACTTGCCTCGTGGGATTTGAACTCATGACTTTTGAGATTCGAGTCCTGCCTGCACCCTGGGGCTAATATTTCATCATCATCATCATAGCAGTCCCTCGGAGTCGAGGATGATTTGCTTCCACACGAGAATTGAGTTCTCAGGTGACTGAAGAGTCCAATGCAGGTGCTACAGTCTCTGTCACACGTGGGACAGCTGGTGGTTGAAGGGACGGGACGGGTGGGTGGGGTGCCTGGATTGCCGCACGCTCCTTCCGCTGTCGACGCTTGGCCTCAGCTTGCTCTCGGCGAAGAGGCTCCAGGTGTTCAGCGCCTTCCCCGGGTGCTTTTCCTCCACGTTGGGCGGTCTTGGGCCAGGGATACCCAAGTGTCGGTGGAGATGTTACATTTTTTCAAGGAGGCTTTGAGGGTGTCCTTGAAGCATTTCCTCTGCTCACCTGGGGCTCGCTTGCCGAAGCTCCGAGTGGAGCGCTTCTTTTGGGAGTCTTGTGTCAGGCATGCAGACGATGTGGCCCGTCCAGCGGAGCTGATCGAACGTGCTCGGTGTTTCGATGCTGGGGATGTTGGCCTGAGCGAGAACGCTGATGCTGGTGCGTCGATCCCGTCAATGGATTTGCAGCATCTTGCGGAGGCAGCGTTGGTGGTACTTCTCCAGTGTTTTGAGGTGCCTGCTGTACATGGTCCACGTCTCTGAAGCATATAGTAAGGCGGTTATCACCACTGCCCTGTCGACCATGAGCTTGGTGCCGGGTTTGAGGTCCTGAGGCCAATATTTATCCCTCAGTCAACATTACTAAACAGATTATCCTGTCACTGTCACGGTGCTGTGCGTGGGAGCTTGCTGTGCGCAATTGGCTGCCGCGTTTCCCACATTACAACACTGACTGCATTCCATAACTACCTGCTGCGCTGAGCCCGAGAATGCGGCCGGCGCCGCAGGAAGGCGGAGTCCTCGTTCCCAAACCTTGCTGAAAGCCCCGGCCGTGGGTAAGGGGTCCTGTCACTGGGCCTGCGGGCCCGGTTGCCAGGGTGACGGGCGGTCCGCGCCGATCCACCTCCGCCGCCCGGACCGCTTCTCCGGCTCCTTGTTCCGCCCCGACTCTTAGTGGCGGCTTCACTTCCGGACCGGCGGACTCTGAGGTAAAATAAATGGCGGACAATGAATCAAAAGCGGAAAGGGAGCGAGCGAGAGGGACATTGTCATCATTCTCCCTTATCATGGAGGGATCCCGGAAACATTTAGAGCCCGTCCCTCTCTGTTTCTCCTCCGCTACCCTCTCTTCCCCCGCCCCCCCCCCCCGCTCTGTGTCTCCCCCCCCCCGCCCCGCTCTGTGTCTCTTTTCCCTCCATTTCCCCGCTCTGTGTCTCCCCTCCCCCCCCTTTCCCCGCTCTGTGTCTCCCCCCCCCTTTCCCCGCTCTGTGTCTCCCCCCCCCTTTCCCCGCTCTGTGTCTCCCCCCCCCTTCCCCGCTCTGTGTCCCCCCCCCCTTCCCCGCTCTGTCTCCCCCCCCCCCGCTCTGTGTCTCTTTTCCCCCCCATTTCCCCGCTCTGTGTCTCCCCCCCCCCTTTCCCCGCTCTGTCTCCCCCCCCTTCCCCGCTCTGTCTCCCCCCCCCCTTTCCCCGCTCTGTGTCTCTCTCCCCCCTCCCCCTTTCCCCACTCTGTGTGTCTTAACTTTCTCCGCCCCCCCCTTTCTCCGCCCCACCTCCTTTCGCCGTCCTCTTTCCTCTCTTCCCACCCCCTCCCTCTCCCCGCTCCTGCCTTCTCTTTCTTCCTCCACCGCCACCCCCCAGCGATACGAGGAAAGAGCGGGGGAGTGGGACTAACTGGATTGCTGCTTGAAATACCCGCGCAGAATCGATGGGCCGAATGGCGGCCTCCTGTGCTCTGATTCTTTGAATAGTGATCTTTTACAAATATAAGAAAATGATTGAATACCTAGCAGGTTTGTCATTAAAAATCCATCTGGTTCACGGATGAAATCTGCCATCGTTACCTTATCTGGCAAATATGTGACTCGAGACCCATGGCAATATGCTTGACTCTTAACTTCCCTCTGAAATGGCCTAGCAAGCCACTCAGTTGTACAAAACCGCTCCGAAAAATAATGAGAATAAAACCGGATGGAGCTCCCGGCATCGACCTCTGCTCCTGCTTCAGACACGACAACGGCACACCCAGCCGAGTCGAACCTGCAAAGTCTCCCTCACCAACATCTGGGGACTTGTGGCAACATTGGGAGAGCTGTCCCACAGACTAGTCAACCAACAGCCTGACATAGTCTTGCTCACAGAATCATACCTTTCTGCCAATGTCCCAGACTCCTCCATCACCATCCCTGGGTATGTCCTGTCTCGCCAGCATAACCGACCCACCACAGGTGGCGGCACAGCGGTATACTGTTGGGAGGGAGTGGCCCTGGGAGTCCTCAACATTGATTCCGGACCCCATGAAGTCTCATGGCTTCAGGACAAGCATAGGCAAGGAAACCTCCTGCTGATTACCACCTACCGCCCTCCCTCAGCTGTTGAATCAGTGCTCCTCCATGTTGAACACCACTTGGAAGAAGCACTGAGAGTAGCAAGGGCACAGAATGTACTCTGGGTGAGGGACTTCAATGTCCATCACCAAGAATAGCTTGGTAACACCACTACTGACCGAGCTGGCTGAGTCCTGAAGGACATTGCTAGCAGACTGAGCCTGTGGTAGGTGGAGAGAGAACCAAGATGACGGAGAAACCTACTTGACCTCGTCTTCACCAATCTACCTGTCGCAGATGCATCTGTCCATGACAGTATTGGTAGAAATAGCAGTCCTTGTGGAGATGAAGTCCCATCTTCACACTGAGGACACCCTCCATCATTTTGTGTGGCACTACCACAGTGCTAAATGGGTTAGATTCAGAACAGAATTAGCAGCTCAAAACTGAGCATCCATGAATCACTGTGGGCCATCAGCAAAAACAGAATTGTATTCCACCACAATCTGTAACCTCATGGCCCGGCATATCCCTCACTCTACCATTTCCATCAAGTCAGGGGACCAACCCTGGTTCAATGAGCAGTGTAGAGGAGCATGCCGGGAGCAACAGCAGGTGCACCTAAAAATTAGGTGCCAACCTGGGGAAGCTGCAACACAGGACTACATGCATGCTAAACAGCAGAAGCAGCATGCTATAGACAGAGCTAAGCGATCCCACAGCTAATGGATCAGATCAAAGCAATGCAGTCCTGCCACACCCAGCCGCGAATGGTGATGGACAATTATAACAACTAAAGGGAGGAGGAGGCTCCATGAATATCCCCATCTTCAATGATGGTGGAGCTCTGCATGTGAGTGCAAAAGACAAGGCTGAAGTGTTTGCAACCATCTTCAACCAGAAGTGCCGAGTGGATGATCCATCGCGGCCTCCTCCTAAGGAGGAGCTAGTCTTCAGCCAATTTGATTCACTCCACGTGATATCAAGAAACGGCTTAGCGCACTGGATACAGAAAAGGCTATGGATATCCCGGCTGTCGTGCTGAAGACTTGTGCTCCAGGACAGCTACAACACTGGCATCGACCCAACAGTGTGAAAAACTGCCCAGGTATATACTGTCCACAAAAAGCAGGACAAATCCAATCCGACCAATTACTGCCCCATCAGTCCACTCCCAATCATCATCATCATAATAGGCAGTCCCTCGAAGCGAGGATGACTTGCTTCCACGCCAAAAAGGGATGAGTTCACAGGTGTTTCAATGAAGGACCTAATATTCCAGATCCCGAACTACATCGTGAAGGGTGGAAGATGCCTGTGCTTGGATTTTTTTAACGTGTGGTGGCCGTTGCATACCAGCCACCACACGGACTTGACAGAGCTAGGTCTTGGTCCAGTGGCAAGGATTACCCAAGACTAACATCATCATCCCAATCATCAGCAAAGTGATGGAAGGTGTTGTTGACAGTGCTATCAAGCGACACTTATCAATAACCTGCTCACGGATGCTCAGCCTTGGTCCAAACATGGACATGAGCAGAATTCCAGAGATGAGGTGAGTGTGACTGCCTTTGACATCAAGGCAGCATCAAGTAGCCCTAGTAAAATTGAAGTCAATGGGAATCAGGAGGAAAACTCTCCACTGGTTGGAGTCTTTCCTATCACAAAGGAAGGTGGTTGTTGGAGGCCAATCATCTCAGCCCCAGGACATCGCTGCATGAGTTCCTCAGGGCAGTGTCCTAAGCCCAACCATCTTCAGCTGCTTCATCAATGACCTTCCCTCCATCTTAGGGTTAGAAGTGGGGATGTTTGCTGATGACTGCACTGTGTTCAGTTCCATTTGCAACTCCGTTCCCGCCTGCAACAAGACCTGGACAATATTCAGGCTTGGGCTGACAAGTGGCAGGTAACATTCGTGCCACACAAGTGCCAGGCAATGACTAGCTCCAAAAAGCGAGAGTCTAACCACTTCTACTTGAGATTAAACCGCATAACCATTGCCAAATCCCCACCATCAACATCCTGGGGGTCACCACTAACCAGAAAGCTAACTGGACCAGCCACATAAATACTGTGGCTACAAGAACAGGTCAGAGGCTGGGTATTCTGCGGCGAGTGTCTCACTCCTGACTCCTCAAAGCCTTTCCACCATCTACAAGGCACAGTGTGATAGAATACTCGCCACTTGCCTGGATGAGTGCAGCTCTAATAACACTCAAGAAACTCGACACCATTTAGGACAACACAGCCCGCTTGATTGGCACCCCATCCACCACCTTAAACATTCACTCCCTCTACCACCAGCGCCCCCTGGCTGCAGTCTTCACCATCCACAAGATGCACTGCAGCAACTCGCCAAGGCTTCTTCGACAGCACCTCCCACACCCGCGACCTCTACCACCGAGAAGGACAAGGGCAGCAGGCATATGAGAACATCACCAACTCCAAGTTCCCCTCCCAAGCTACACACCATCCTGACTTGGAAATATATCGCCGTTCCTTCATCGATGCTGGGTCAAAATCCTGGAACTCCCCACCTCGCCCTCCCCACTAAAGCACTGTGGGAACACCTTCACCACTAGGATTGCAGTGTTCAAGAAGGCAATTAGGGATGGGTAATAATTGCTGGTCTTGCCAGTGATGCCCACATCCCAGGAATTAATAAAATAATGTCAGGCAGCATCTGTGGAGAGAGAGAAACAGAGTTAACATTTCAGGTCAATTACCTATCTTCAGTGATCTTTTATGTCCACCTGAGAGGGCAGACAGGATCTCGGTTCAATGTCTCATCTGAAAAATGGCACCTCAACAGTGTGGCAGTGTTCTCTTAGTTTTTGTACTCGAGTCTCTGGAGTGGGACTCAAACCCACAACTGTTTGACTCGTAGGCATGCGTGCTGCCCACTGAGACATGGCTGACACAAGGTAGATTTGTGAATGTGCTGATACTACATTTTTTATATGAATATGTATTTCTCCCTTCATTTGTAACTTGTCAGTTATTCTAAATGTTTGGAATTCAGTTGGGGGCTGACTCGCCCGATTATTCATTTTTTGTCAATTCAGCTCCCACTTGCCATGAACAGTGGATAGTGACACTCTGCTGAGCTGTGCTTGCGTTCGCTCAAGCAAGGGACTAAAATCTTTATTTTCTTTACATCACCTGGGAGCGTCAGGAGCCACCAAGTGAGATTTCACGTGAAGGATGCTGCGCAGAGACCACCTCCCCTGCAGCAGCTGACTGTGCGAACTCCCAGCCTTAGAGCAATGGTCTGATTGGATGAGGCTGAGCTGCTTTCAGAGCCTGAGGATTGTGAATGTCTCCCTTGGGAGGCACATTACGTTTGCCAAGCACATTGGAGTTAGGACCCTGAATGAGCTAGACTGTGAGACCAGACTTTCATCTATTCAAGCCCAGGTCCCAGAGGTCAAAGGACAGCTCCTGACCCGCTGCTCCATCCAGCTCCTGACCCACTGCCCAGCTCCTGACGCACTGCCCCATCCAGTTCGTGACGCACTGCCCCATCCAGCTCCCCCATCCAGCTCCCGACCCACTGCCCCATCCGGCTCCCGACCCACTGCCCCATCCGGCTCCCGACCCACTGCCCCATCCGGCTCCCGACCCACTGCCCCATCCAGCTCACAAGAGAAAAGAGATCATCACCCCGTGTGTCTGAGTGGATTTAGGCTCAGAGCTCAGAGATGAACATACACAATCCCCATCCATCAGTATTCTTGTAACTCTGACTGTTGCCTTTTTTCTAACTCAGCAGGAAGGGCGGGTTATCCGAGGCCAGAGACAGGATCATGGGTTGTAGAATACTGTCCAGTTTCCTGAGATATACCTCTGGATCAGTATTTCAACACTGTGTCCATTGCTGCGGCCAACGCACTTGTGCTGTCAGTTGTGCAAAGATCCTTAAAAACCTACGGAGGAACCTGGGTACAACAACGTCCTCATTCACAAGAACAGAACAGGTCTTCACCAGAGCTGCCAACTTCGCAGACAGACTTGCAGTTGTAGATGGTAATGGACGGTATACTTACAGGGATCTGTACAGACGCAGCCTGGGCATTTCGAGGAAGATTCAAAGTGCATTGGGATGTTCTGATGGCGACATCAAGGAGCAGAGAATTTCAATCCTGTGTCCCAATGATGTTTCTTATGTGGCTGCCCAGTGGGCCTCTTGGATGAGTGGTGGTGTGGCAGTGCCCCTGTGCAGAAAGCATCCGGCTCCAGAGCTCGAGTATGTTATTCACGATTCTCAGAGTGCTTTAATCATTGTGGAGGAGGATTATGTGGAGCTGGTGACTCCAATCGCCGACAGACTAGGTGTGAAATGCCTTCGGTTACCCAGTTACAGTCTGTCCCAAGAATCGTCCCCTGATACTGTACAACCGCAGCGCTGGGCCGACGCTCCCGTGGCAGATGCCGGTTATGTGGTCACAGACTGGAGTTCCAGAAAAGCCATGATAATGTACACCAGCGGGACAACGGGGCCACCCAAAGGGGTCCTCAGCACCCACGGCATCCTGCGCAGCCAGGTAACTTCCTTCCTTCCTTCCACAATCCATTGCCTGAGCTCTGTGCTGCTCTTCAGCTGGTTACCAGGAGGTGTGTTCAAACACACAGCCCTGATTCAGTGGCCTCCATATTAATCCCTCCACCACGGGTGGGAGAGGGTAAAAATGAAAAAAGGGGGCAGGTGACCCAACCCGCCGCGTACACGGCCATTGTCGATTTCACGGCGCCGAGTTCCGAGGTCTCCAGGGTGGGGCACTTCATTAACATATTTAAATCGGGCTCTCAAAGTGCAGTTGGGAGCCCGATTTAAATGTAACAGTTGCTGCGTGGGTGTTGGGAAAGGGAGATGAGAGATGCCATTTACACCACTCCTCAGGTCCAGGAGGCCTCCCCATTGTCGATTGTGGCCTTTATCCCACTCGACGCGATCGCGGACGCCGCTCCAACCCCCATGTCCCAATGGTCTCTCCCACTCGCCATGATCGCACACAACTGCCCCACCCCCACCTCACCCCACATGTCCCAATGGCGCATCTCACTGCGATCGCCGACATCCCCCACGTCCCAGTAGCCTCCCTCTCCCACTCGCAATCGCCGACACCCCCCCATGTCCCAATGGCGCCTCCCACTCGCAATCGGCGACACCCCCCATGTCCCAATGGCGCCTCCCACTCGCCGAGATCACCGACACTCCCCGTGTCCCAATGGCCTCTCTCGCTATGATCGCTGACATCCCCCCCCCCCCCCACCCGCCAAGTCCCAATGGTGCCTCTCGCTGCGATCGCCGACACCCACCCAACCCCCCCCCCCCAAAGTCCCAATGGCCTCACTCGCCATGATCGCCGACCACCCCCATGTCTCAATGGCCTCTCTCGCTGCGATCACTGAACCCCCCCCAAGTCCCAATGGTCTCTCGCTGCGATCGCCGACAACCACCCAACCCCCCCCCCCCCCCAAAGTCTCAATGGCCTCTCTCGCTGCGATCACTGAACCCCCCCCAAGTCCCAATGGTCTCTCGCTGTGATCGCCGACACCCCCATGTCTCAATGGCCTCTCTCAGCAAGTCTCAATCACTGCTGACACCTCTGCCTTGCGATTGTCGGGGAGCGCCCCTGGGGGTCCCCAGCAGCGACCTCCTGCCGCTGGTTCTCCGCCCGATTTTGGCCGGTTACCGGGTGGGAAACGGGAGAAATTTTTTTAATGAGATCCAGCCATTAAATTCGGCAGTGTCACCCCCGTCCCCGGCGTTGCCGGGTTCTTTGGCTGTTTTCAGCCTCTCCCACACCGCCCTGTAAAAATAGGGTCGAATGTGTCTGTGCTAAAATACCATGGCACTGGCAACCCACTCCCGGGTATCTGTTATTTTACATATAAACCTCCTTGAACCATTCCATTAGATTGCCGCCTGTAACCCACTCCCGGGTATCTGTTATTTTACATATAAACCTCCTTGAACCATTCCATTAGATTGCCGCCTGTAACCCACTCCCGGGTATCTGTTATTTTACATATAAACCTCCTTGAACCATTCCATTAGATTGCCGCCTGTAACCCACTCCCGGGTATCTGTTATTTTATATATAAATCTCCCTGAACCATTCCATTAGATTGCTGCCTGTAACCCACTCCCGGGTGACTGCTATTTTCTATATGAACCTCCCCGATTAGATTCCAGCCTGTAACTCGCTCCCGGGTATCCATTGACACCCAGCATCCACAGCCTTTGGGGGGGTGAGAGCTCCAGGTTTCCAATACCATTTGTGTGAAAAAGTGGGTAATTCCGGATGCAATCGCCGTGATTTCCCATCCTCAGTGCCCTTAAGGCAGAGACATCAATCAATGGCAGTAGGGTTCCTATGTCTGCTGGAACATCTCCAATGGTTGCTGCACAGATTGGGGAGTTTGCAGTATTCCACGTGTGGAGATATCGAAGGTATCATTTTCATTTTGTCCTGATGACATGACAAAGTGTTTTTACGGTGAAGTTCCTTGTCCAGTCAGAGTTCCAGGTAAGGCTCAGCACAATCTGCATGTGGGGTAAGGGTGAAGTTTTCCTGTGAACTCAAGTGTTCCACAAGTTATCTGTCCTCAGTTTTACCCTGTGGGATGACAGTAGTGGCCGGTGGTTTGAATATGTCGCGTGCTGGCCGCCCCACAGCCCCCTCTCCCCCTGGGCAGTAAGTGTAAAGATCACATTACCCTGACTGACCTCCATTGCATCTTGTCTGCTAAATAATTTATGCTCCATGGTGTACAAATCCACTACCGCTACCTAACGATCAAATCATCGCCATTTCTGTCTTGGGTTGGACAGTCAGCATGCCCTCCAATATTTGTGTCATCGTCAATCCTCTCGTCTTTTTACTGTCTTTGTTGCTACTGCTGATATCACACCTTCAGTGCAGCACATCAGTGCAGAGAGAGGAAGCTGCGAATCTTTGCTCACAGTATGATTTTAAGGCTGAGAGGTTAAGAGCTTTCATACATTTGTGCTGTGTATTGTCTGAAGTCAGGTTCTAACTGATAACCAAGTGACTATATCACTAATCATGTTGAGAGCAGATCAGACACTTACCGTCAGGTTAACCCTGGGGGTCTCATTAATATTCATCACATTAACCACGCTCCTGAAAGCGATGTTCCAGCTGAACAGTCACAGCACGGAGCCCTCACACAACTTGACTGCACAATGGAACTGCTGATAGAGTCAACACAAACACCGCATATTTTATACAGTGAAATGACAGCTGAACACAAAGATGTGTACACGAGCTGGTATTATAGACTGTACATGAGCTGGTATTGCAGGTGGTGTTGTAAGGCACTTAGTGTGTGTTGCGCACTAACAGTATGCGTTGTGAGACACTGACAGTGTGTGTTGTGAGACCCTGACAGTGAGCGTTGTGAGACACTGACAGTGTGTGTTGTGAGACACTGACAGTGTGTGTTGTGAGACACTGACAGTGTGTGTTTGTGAGACACTGACAGTGTGTGTTGTGAGACCCTGACAGTGTGTTTGTGTGTGACACTGACAGTGTGTGTTGAGAGACACTGACAGTGTGTGTTGAAAGACACTGACAGTGTGTGTTGTGAGACCCTGACAGTGTGTTGTGAGACCCTGACAGTGTGTGTTGTGAGACACTGACAGTGTGTGTTGTGAGACATTGACAGTGTGTGTTGTGAGACATTGACAGTGTGTGTTTATGAGACACTGACAGTGTGTGTTGTGAGACACTGATAGTGTGTGTTGAGAGACACTGACAGTGTGTGTTTGTGAGACACTGACAGTGTGTGTTGTGAGACACTGACGGTGTGTGTTGTGAGACTCTGACAGTGCGCATTGTGAGACACTGACAGTGTGTGTTGTGAGATACTGACAGTGTGTGTTGTGAGACACTGACAGTGTGTGTTGTGGGACACTGACAGTGTGTGTTGTGGGACACTGACAGTGTATGTTGAGAGACACTGACATTGTGTGTTGTGAGACACCGACAGTGTGTGTTGTGAGACACCGACAGTGTGTGTTGTGAGACACTGACAGTGCGCGTTGTGAGACACTGACAGTGTGTCTTAAGAGACACTGACAGTGTGTGTTGTGAGACACTGACAGTGTGTGTTGAGAGACACTGACAGTGTGTGTTGTGAGACACTGACGGTGTGTGTTGTGAGACACTGACGGTGTGTATTGTGAGACCCTGACGGTGTGTGTTGTGAGACACGGACGGTGTGCGTTGTGAGACACTGACAGTGTGCATTGTGAGACACTGACGGTGTGTGTTGAGAGACATTGACGGTGTGCGTTGTGAGACACTGACAGTGTGTGTTGTGAGACACTGACAGTGTGTGTTGTGAGACACTGACAGAGACCCTGACAGTGTGTGTTGTGAGACCCTGACAGTGTGTGTTGTGAGACCCTGACAGTGTGTGTTGTGAGACACTGACAGTGTGTGTTTGTGAGACACTGACAGTGTGTGTTGAGAGACACTGACAGTGTGTGTTGTGAGACACTGACAGTGTGTGTTTGTGAGACACTGACAGTGTGTGTTGAGAGACCCTGACAGTGTGTTGTGAGACACTGACAGTGTGTGTTGTGTGACACTGACAGTGTGTGTTGTGAGACCCTGACAGTGTGTTGTGAGACACTGACAGTGTGTTGAGAGACACTGACTGTGTGTGTTGAGAGACACTGACTGTGTGTGTTGTGAGACCCTGACAGTGTGTGTTGTGAGACCCTGACAGTGTGTGTTGTGAGACACTGACAGTGTGCGTTGTGAGACACTGACAGTGTGCGTTGTGAGACACTGACAGTGTGCGTTGTGAGACACTGACAGTGTGCGTTGTGAGACACTGACAGTGTGTGTTTGTGAGACACTGACTGTGTGTTTGTGAGACATAAAGAACATAATAGAACATAAGAATTAGGAACAGGAGTAGGCCATCAAGCCCCTCGAGCCTGCTCCGCCATTCAATAAGATCATGGCTGATCTGACCGTGGACTCAGCTCCACTTATCCGCCCTCTCCCCGTAACCCTTAATTCCCTTATTGGTTAAAAATCTATCTATCTGTGACTTGAATACATTCAATGAACTAACCTCAACTGCTTCCTTGGGCAGAGAGTTCCACTGATTCACAACCCTCTGAGAGAAGAAATTCCTTCTCAACTCAGTTTTAAATTGGCTCTCCCGTATTTTGAGGCTGTGCCCCCTAGTTCTAGTCTCCCCTACCAGTGGAAACAACCTCTCTGCCTCTATCTTGTCTATCCCTTTCATGATTTTAAATGTTTGTATAAGATCACCCCTCATCCTTCTGAACTCCAATGAGTAAAGACCCAGTCTACTCAATCTATCATCATAAGGTAACCCCCTCATCTCCGGAATCAGCCTAGTGAATCGTCTCTGTACCCCCTCCAAAGCCAGTATATCCTTCCTTAAGTAAGGTGACCAAAACTGCACGCTGTACACCAGGTGCGGCCTCACCAATACCTGATACTGTTGCAGCTGGACCTCCCTAATAATAATAATAATTATTATTATTATGTTATTATCATGTGTTGTGAGACACTGACAGTGTGTGTCGTGTGACACTGACAGTGTGCGTTGTGAGACAGACAGTGTGTGTTGTGAGACACTGACAGTGTGTGTTATGAGACACTGACAGTGTGTGTTGTGAGACACTGACAGTGTGTTGTGAGACCCTGACAGTGTGTTGTGAGACACTGACAGTGTGTGTTGTGAGACACTGACTGTGTGTTTGTGAGACATAAAGAACATAATAGAACATAAGAATTAGGAACAGGAGTAGGCCATCAAGCCCCTCGAGCCTGCTCCGCCATTCAATAAGATCATGGCTGATCTGGCCGTGGACTCAGCTCCACTTTTCCGCCCTCTCCCCGTAACCCTTAATTCCCTTATTGGTTAAAAATCTATCTATCTGTGACTTGAATACATTCAATGAGCTAGCCTCAACTGCTTCCTTGGGCAGATAATTCCACAGGTTCACAACCCTCTGGGAGAAGAAATTCCTTCTCAACTCAGTTTTAAATTGGCTCCCCCGTATTTTGAGGCTGTGCCCCCTAGTTCTAGTCTCCCCTAGCAGTGGAAACAACCTCTCTGCCTCTATCTTGTCTATCCCTTTCATGATTTTAAATGTTTGTATAAGATCACCCCTCATCCTTCTGAACTCCAATGAGTAAAGACCCAGTCTACTCAATCTATCATCATAAGGTAACCCCCTCATCTCCGGAATCAGCCTAGTGAATCGTCTCTGTACCCCCTCCAAAGCTAGTATATCCTTCCTTAAGTAAGGTGACCAAAACTGCACGCAGTACTCCAGGTGCGGCCTTACCAATACTCTATACAGTTGCAGCAGGACCTTCTTATAATAATAATAATTATTATTATTATGTTATTATTATGTGTTGTGAGACAATGACAGTGTGTGTTGTGAGACACTGACAGTGTGTGTTGAGAGATACTGACAGTGTGTGTTGTGAGACACTGACAGTGTGTGTTGTGTGACACTGACAGTGTGTGTTGTGAGACACTGACGGTGTGTGTTGAGAGACACTGACAGTGTGTGTTGAGAGACACTGACAGTGTGTGTTGAGAGACACTGACAGTGTGTGTTGTGTGACACTGACAGTGTGTGTTGTGAGACACTGACAGTGTGTGTTGTGAGACCCTGACAGTGTGTTGTGAGACACTGACAGTGTGTGTTGTGAGACCCTGACAGTGTGTGTTTGTGAGACACTGACAGTGTGTGTTGTGAGATACTGACAGTGTGTGTTGTGAGACACTGGCAGTGTGTGTTGAGAGACACTGACAGTGTGTGTTGAGAGACACTGACAGTGTGTGTTTGTGAGACACTGACAGTGTGTGTTGTGAGACACTGACGGTGTGTGTTGTGAGACTCTGACAGTGCGCATTGTGAGACACTGACAGTGTGTGTTGTGAGATACTGACAGTGTGTGTTGTGAGACACTGACAGTGTGTGTTGTGGGACACTGACAGTGTGTGTTGTGGGACACTGACAGTGTATGTTGAGAGACACTGACATTGTGTGTTGTGAGACACCGACAGTGTGTGTTGTGAGACACCGACAGTGTGTGTTGTGAGACACTGACAGTGCGCGTTGTGAGACACTGACAGTGTGTCTTAAGAGACACTGACAGTGTGTGTTGTGAGACACTGACAGTGTGTGTTGTGAGACCCTGACGGTGTGTGTTGTGAGACACTGACGGTGTGCGTTGTGAGACACTGACAGTGTGCATTGTGAGACACTGACGGTGTGTGTTGAGAGACATTGACGGTGTGCATTGTGAGACACTGACAGTGTGTGTTGTGAGACACTGACAGTGTGTGTTGTGAGACACTGACAGAGACCCTGACAGTGTGTGTTGTGAGACCCTGACAGTGTGTGTTGTGAGACCCTGACAGTGTGTGTTGTGAGACACTGACAGTGTGTGTTTGTGAGACACTGACAGTGTGTGTTGAGAGACACTGACAGTGTGTGTTGAAAGACACTGACAGTGTGTGTTGTGTGACACTGACAGTGTGTGTTGTGAGACCCTGACAGTGTGTTGTGAGACACTGACAGTGTGTTGAGAGACACTGACTGTGTGTGTTGAGAGACACTGACTGTGTGTGTTGTGAGACCCTGACAGTGTGTGTTGTGAGACCCTGACAGTGTGTGTTGTGAGACACTGACAGTGTGCGTTGTGAGACACTGACAGTGTGCGTTGTGAGACACTGACAGTGTGCGTTGTGAGACACTGACAGTGTGCGTTGTGAGACACTGACAGTGTGTGTTTGTGAGACACTGACTGTGTGTTTGTGAGACATAAAGAACATAATAGAACATAAGAATTAGAAACAGGAGTAGGCCATCAAGCCCCTCGAGCCTGCTCCGCCATTCAATAAGATCATGGCTGATCTGACCGTGGACTCAGCTCCACTTATCCGCCCTCTCCCCGTAACCCTTAATTCCCTTATTGGTTAAAAATCTATCTATCTGTGACTTGAATACATTCAATGAACTAACCTCAACTGCTTCCTTGGGCAGAGAGTTCCACTGATTCACAACCCTCTGAGAGAAGAAATTCCTTCTCAACTCAGTTTTAAATTGGCTCTCCCGTATTTTGAGGCTGTGCCCCCTAGTTCTAGTCTCCCCTACCAGTGGAAACAACCTCTCTGCCTCTATCTTGTCTATCCCTTTCATGATTTTAAATGTTTGTATAAGATCACCCCTCATCCTTCTGAACTCCAATGAGTAAAGACCCAGTCTACTCAATCTATCATCATAAGGTAACCCCCTCATCTCCGGAATCAGCCTAGTGAATCGTCTCTGTACCCCCTCCAAAGCCAGTATATCCTTCCTTAAGTAAGGTGACCAAAACTGCACGTTGTACACCAGGTGCGGCCTCACCAATACCTGATACTGTTGCAGCTGGACCTCCCTAATAATAATAATTATTATTATTATGTTATTATCATGTGTTGTGAGACACTGACAGTGTGTGTCGTGTGACACTGACAGTGTGCGTTGTGAGACAGACAGTGTGTGTTGTGAGACACTGACAGTGTGTGTTATGAGACACTGACAGTGTGTTTGTGAGACACTGACAGTGTGTGTTGTGAGACACTGACAGTGTGTTGTGAGACCCTGACAGTGTGTTGTGAGACACTGACAGTGTGTGTTGTGAGACACTGACTGTGTGTTTGTGAGACATAAAGAACATAATAGAACATAAGAATTAGGAACAGGAGTAGGCCATCAAGCCCCTCGAGCCTGCTCCGCCATTCAATAAGATCATGGCTGATCTGGCCGTGGACTCAGCTCCACTTTTCCGCCCTCTCCCCGTAACCCTTAATTCCCTTATTGGTTAAAAATCTATCTATCTGTGACTTGAATACATTCAATGAGCTAGCCTCAACTGCTTCCTTGGGCAGATAATTCCACAGGTTCACAACCCTCTGGGAGAAGAAATTCCTTCTCAACTCAGTTTTAAATTGGCTCCCCCGTATTTTGAGGCTGTGCCCCCTAGTTCTAGTCTCCCCTAGCAGTGGAAACAACCTCTCTGCCTCTATCTTGTCTATCCCTTTCATGATTTTAAATGTTTGTATAAGATCACCCCTCATCCTTCTGAACTCCAATGAGTAAAGACCCAGTCTACTCAATCTATCATCATAAGGTAACCCCCTCATCTCCGGAATCAGCCTAGTGAATCGTCTCTGTACCCCCTCCAAAGCTAGTATATCCTTCCTTAAGTAAGGTGACCAAAACTGCACGCAGTACTCCAGGTGCGGCCTTACCAATACTCTATACAGTTGCAGCAGGACCTCCCTAATAATAATAATAATTATTATTATTATGTTATTATTATGTGTTGTGAGACAATGACAGTGTGTGTTGTGAGACACTGACAGTGTGTGTTGAGAGATACTGACAGTGTGTGTTGTGAGACACTGACAGTGTGTGTTGTGTGACACTGACAGTGTGTGTTGTGAGACACTGACGGTGTGTGTTGAGAGACACTGACAGTGTGTGTTGAGAGACACTGACAGTGTGTGTTGAGAGACACTGACAGTGTGTGTTGTGTGACACTGACAGTGTGTGTTGTGAGACACTGACAGTGTGTGTTGTGAGACCCTGACAGTGTGTTGTGAGACACTGACAGTGTGTGTTGTGAGACCCTGACAGTGTGTGTTTGTGAGACACTGACAGTGTGTGTTGTGAGACAATGATAGTGTGTGTTGTGAGACACTGACGGTGTGTGTTGTGAGACTCTGACAGTGCGCGTTGTGAGACACTGACAGTGCGTGTTGTGAGACCCTGACAGTGCGTGTTGTGAGACCCTGACAGTGCGTGTTGTGAGACCCTGACAGTGTGTGTTGTGAGACACTGACAGTGCGCGTTGTGAGACACTGATAGTGTGTGTTGAGAGACACTGACAGAGTGTGTTTGTGAGACACTGACAGAGTGTGTTTGTGAGACACTGACAGTGTGTGTTGTGAGACACTGACGGTGTGTGTTGTGAGACTCTGACAGTGCGCGTTGTGAGACCCTGACAGTGCGTGTTGTGAGACCCTGACAGTGCGTGTTGTGAGACACTGACAGTGCGCGTTGTGAGACACTGACAGTGTGCGTTGTGAGACACTGACAGTGTGCGTTGTTCACCGACAGTGTGTGTTGTGAGACACTGACGGTGTGCGTTGTGAGACACTGACAGTGTGCATTGTGAGACACTGACGGTGTGTGTTGAGAGACACTGACGGTGTGTGTTGAGAGACACTGACGGTGTGTGTTGAGAGACACTGACGGTGTGTGTTGAGAGACACTGACGGTATGTGTTGAGAGACACTGACGGTGTGGGTTGTGAGACACTGACAGTGTGCGTTGTGAGATACTGACAGTGTGTGTTTGTGAGACACTGACAATGTGTGTTGTGAGACACTGACAGTGTGTTGAGAGACACTGACATTGTGTGTTGTGAGACACCGACAGTATGTGTTGTGAGACACTGACAGTGTGTTTGTGAGACACTGACAGTGTGTGTTGTGAGACACTGACAGTGTGTGTTTGTGAGACACTGACAGTGTGTGTTGTGGGACACTGACAGTGTGTGTTGTGAGACACTGACAGTGTATGTTGAGAGACACTGACGTGTGTTGTGAGACACCGACAGTGTGTGTTGTGAGACACTGACAGTGCGCGTTGTGAGACACTGACAGTGCGCGTTGTGAGACACTGACAGTGTGTCTTAAGAGACACTGACAGTGTGTGTTGTGAGACACTGACAGTGTGTGTTGAGAAACACTGACAGTGTGTGTTGTGAGACACTGACAGTGTGTGTTGTGAGACACTGACAGTGTGTGTTGAGAGACACTGACAGTGTGTGTTGTGAGACACTGACGGTGTGTTGAGAGACACTGACGGTGTGTGTTGAGAGACACTGACGGTGTGCGTTGAGAGACACTGACGGTGTGGGTTGTGAGACACTGACAGTGTGCGTTGTGAGACACTGACATTGTGTGTTGAGAGACACTGACATTGTGTGTTGAGAGACACTGACATTGTGTGTTGTGAGACACCGACAGTATGTTTTGTGAGACACTGACAGTGTGTGTTTGTGAGACACTGACAGTGTGTGTTGTGAGACACTGACAGTGTGTGTTGTGAGACACTGACAGTGTGTGTTGAGAGACACTGACAGTGTGTGTTGTTCACCGACAGTGTGTGTTGTGAGACACTGACGGTGTGTGTTGAGAGACACTGACAGTGCGCGTTGTGAGACACTGACAGTGCGCGTTGTGAGACACTGACAGTGTGTGTTGTGAGGTACTGACAGTGTGCGTTGTGAGACACTGACAGTGTATGTTGTGAGACACTGACAGTGTGTGTTGTGAGACACTGACAGTGTATGTTGTGAGACACTGACAGTGCGCGTTGTGAGACACTGACAGTGCGCGTTGTGAGACACTGACAGTGTGTGTTGTGCACTGACAGTGTGTGCTTTGAGACACTGACAGTCTCTGTTACTCTGCAGGTGACCTGCCTGGTGAAACAGTGGGGATGGAGCAAGGACGATGTGATTCTACACGTCCTACCACTACATCACATCCATGGTGTCCTCAATAAACTTCTGTGCCCTCTCTGGGTGGGGGCTTCCTGCGTGATGCTGCCAGAATTCAAACCCCAGCAGGTAAGTAGGAAACAATGCAAGCACAATTGTAAAAGAATGAAGTGGAACGAGTATTTTGCGAAAGTCTTCTGTCATGGAATTCACTAAAAAACACTGTTTGCTTCAGTAATCTAATTTCCTGAACTTTGTCAGAAGTATCCAGCTACTCTCGATGAAGTAACAGTGCATCAAATATTGTGCAGTGAGGGTTTGCTCTGTATCACTGGGTGAGGAATGTAGATTCGAATGTTGTGATGGTTTCTCGGTGTTTGGCTCCATATCTGTCCGAGGTAGGCGGACATCAGTCGCTTTGAGCTTCAGCCTCTCACCTGGCTAACAATTAAAAAGCTTGGCTGTTTGCAGCTCCAATTTCAGGTCTCTCTGTGCTTGTGTTACTGTCTCAGCCAGCAGTCATCGCTTATGTGGCTGGCTGTAATTGTGTTAGAGAATCTCACAGAAATTACAGCGAATTTGTTTCTCTGTTGCTGGTGCTTGGTCTGATGAGCAGTGCTCTGGCAGTGGGTAATAGTGGAGTGATCTGGTGCCCCAGTCATCGCGTTCGTGGCTGAGAAAAAGTTGGGGATCTGCACTGGGATATAAACTGATTTCAGTGCACAGGGAAAGCTCAGGCCGAACACTGCAGTCATGGATTTTAAGTGGAATTAGTAATGATGAGGGATGGAGCAGCACGAGAGCATGTGGCTACCGGGTGTGTTGGAGGCTGGTGATTGATTGCCCTCTGTATCCGAGCTCGCGACCATGCTGCTTGGTGACACAGGTGGATCAATGAGCTGACATTGAGCAACGAGGCTGTTTCAGCGTCTTGGCGCGTTATTTAAAGCCAGTGGGGTAATTGACAGGAAAGGGCTCCGAGAGAATGCAATTTCGAACAATGTGCGTTGACACGACAGGTGTCTGTGGGGCTGAGGCACTCGGGAGACTGTTGATGATGTGAAATCGGTAAGCAGCCTTTTCCTGGCCTTGTTTCAGGTGAGATTGAGCCTGTGAAGGACACATATTGGCTTTGTAGATGCTTCCCCTTGGATAGATACTTCACCAGGAAAAACTAGGCTAAAGCAACGTTTGACTTCCCAGTGTACTGCAGTCGGCCTATAATAACATTGTGGAGTATTGCCTTGTCTCCCTGGTAATTGCTCGATAATTAAATACAGATTTACAGGGTGTATGCTGCAGAATAATTGGGACCTGGGACAGATCAATTGAGCGCTTCCTACAGGAGTGAAGTTTTGCAGTTTGTGAACAGTCTCTGTAGTTGACATTGATTGAAAGTCTTTAACTCAGTCCCATTGATTGATTGCATTGTACACTATATAGAGAGATCTCCTGAAATCATCTGCTTTACCAGGATTTTCCTTCATCTAGTCCCTTCTCGCATCTCTCAGGAATGTCTCAAACTGCTTCATATACACTGACTTGCTTTAGCAATATAGTCACTGTTTAGATAAATACAACAGGCTTTGTACATAGTAAGATGTCACAACCAGTAATGTGATGAATGACAAGTTAATCTTTTTGGTGGTATTAGGTGAGGGAAAAATGTTGGCCAGGACACTCGAGAACTCACTGCTCCTCTTTGAATTGTAGCATGAGATCATTAATGCATTGATGAACCAAAGAAATCGTCAGATGGGACGTCGATTCAATGTCAGTCTAAGGCACAGAAGGTCCGACAGTGCAGCACTACCTCAGTACTGCTCCTCCGACAGTGCAGCACACCTTCAGTACTGCCACTCCGACAGTGCAGCTCTCCCTCAGTACTGCCCCTCCGACCGTGCAGCGCTTCCTCAGTACTGCCCTTCCAACAATGCAGCGCTCCCTCAGTACTGCCCCTCCGACAGTGCAGCACTCCCTCAGCACTGCCCCTCCGACAGTGCTGTGCTCCCTCAGTGCTGCCCCTCCGACAGTGCGGCGCTCCCTCAGTGCTGCCCCTCCGACAGTGCAGCACTCCCTCAGTACTGCCCCTCCGACAGTGCAGCACTCCCTCAGTACTGCCCCTCTGACAGTGCAGCACTCCCTCAGTACTGCCCCTCCGACAGTGCAGCACTCCCTCAATACTGCCCAAGTCCTGGAGTGAGGCTTAAACCCACAACTTTCTGAATTGGCGCTATCAACTGAGCCAAGGCAATTGCCGTAAAACGGTGGGAATGCTCAGTCTGAGGCAGTGGTGTTAAGGTGAGGGCAGAGTCAACACGGATTTATGAAAGGGAAATCATGTTTGATAAATCTGTTGGAGTTTTTTGAGGTTGTTACGAGTAGAATAGATAAGGCGGGACCAGTGGATGTGGTGTATTTGGATTTTGAGAAGGCATTCGATAAGGTGCCACACAAGAGGTTATTAAACAATATAAGGGCTCATGGGATTGGGGGTAATATACTAGCATGGATTGAGGATTGGTTAATGGACAGAAAACAAAAGTAGGAAACATAGAAACATAGAAAATAGGTGCGGGAGTAGGCCATTCGGCCCTTCGAGCCTGCACCACCATTCAATAAGATCATGGCTGATCATTCAACCTCAGTACCCCTTTCCTGCTTTCTCTCCATACCCATTGATCCCTTTAGCCATAAGGGCCACATCTAACTCCCTTTTGAACATATCTAACGAACTAGCCTCAACAACTTTTTGCGGTAGAGAATTCCACAGGTTCACAACTCTCTGAGTGAAGAAGTTTCTCCTCATCTCGGTCCTCAATGGCTTACCCCTTATCCTTAGACTGTGACCCCTGGTTCTGGACTTCCCCAGCATCGGGAATAAATGGGTTGGCAGGCTGTAACTAGTGGGGTGCACAGGGATCGGTGCTTGGGCCTCAGCTATTCACAATCTATAATCAATGATTTGGATGAGGAGACCAAGTACAATATATCCAAGTTCGCTAATACAAAGCGAGGTGAGAATATAGGTTTTATGAGGAGGATGCAAGGAGGCTTCAAGGGGATATAGACAGGGTAAGGGAATGGACAGGAACATGGTAAATGGAATATAATGTGGAGAAATGTGAAGTTATCCACTTTGGTCGGAAAAATAAAAAAGCAGAGTATTTTTTAAATGGTGAGAGATTGGGAAATGTTGGTGTTCAGAGGGACCTGGGTGTCCTACACAAATCACTGAAAGTTAACATGCAGGCACAGCAAGCAATTAAGAAAGCAAATGGTATGTTGGTCTTTATTACAAGAGGATTTATATAGGGCCCTGGTTAGACCGCACCTGGAGTATTGTGTACAGTTTTGGTCTCCTTACCTAAGGAAGGATATACTTGCTATTGAGGGAATGCAACGAAGGTTCACCAGGCTGATTCCTGGGATGGGAGGATTGTCCTCTGAGGAGAGATTGAGCAGACTAGGCCTATATTCTCGACAGTTTAGAAGAATGAGAGGTGATCTCATTGAAACATACAACATTGTTCCAGGGCTTGACAGGGTAGACGCAGGGAGGATGTTTCCCCTGGCTGGGGAGTCTAGAATCAGGGGTCACAGTCTCAGAATAAGGGGTCGGCCATTTAGGACTGAGATGAGGAGAAACTTCTTCACTCAGAGGGTGAATCTTTAGAATTTTCTACCCCAGAGGGCTGTGCAAACTTAGTCTTTGAGTACTTTCAATACAGAGATCGATAGATTTTTGAATATTAAGGGAATCAAGGGACATAGGGGCAGTGCAGGAAAGTGGAAGTGAGGTAGAAGATCAGCCATGATCTTATTATCTTATTGAATGGCGGAGTAGGCTCGAAGGGCCGAATGGTCTATTGCTGCTCCTAATTCTTATGTTCCTGCTGACTGTGCTGTGGGACCTGGAAGCTCCTCGGCTCACCCGATGGTACCTGATGCTTCAGAAAGACTCGTTCTGCTTTTCTAATTATAACTGAAACAAAGCAATTCAAATTTATAACGTAGAATTCAGTAGCACATACCACATCTTACTACTATTTGCACTGCAATGGCGGGGCTGCCCCATTCTTTTGTGAACACTGAAGATAGGGGATCCAGGAATACTGGGTAAGATCTGGGTTCACTGGGAAAGGGATCTGGGATCTAGGGGCATTGGAGAGGCTGGTCTCAGGCTCCAAGAGTAGTGGGAGCTGGTTTCAGGATCTGTATGGATGATAGTCGAGAGGTGGTGGAGCATAGAGATGGCAGTGGTGGGTGTGGAGCATTGGGGAAAGGAATGCTGGATATAGCAGTACTGGGAACAATGCGGGAGCGTGAGGGACCTGAGGGCAATGGGAGGGTGGGGATTGGGGTCAATGGACTGGCTGCTGGGGCCTACTGGTATTGGGAAAGGGAATGCCTAGGAATTTTGCATGTGGTACTAGGGTCTGGGACCCTTGTTGGGAAAATCCTAGGATATGGGTGTAGCTGCATATTATGAGATCCTGCTGAGGGGTGTCTGATGTCTGATGCATAAGAACATAAGAATTAGGAACAGGAGTAGGCCATCTAGCCCCTCGAGCCTGCTCCGCCATTCAATAAGATCATGGCTGATCTGGTCGTGGACTCAGCTCCACTTACCCGTCCTCTTCCCGTAACCCTTAATTCCCTTATTGCTTAAAAATCTGTCTATCTTTGACTTGAAAACATTCAATGAGCTAGCCTCAACTGCTTCCTTGGGCAGAGAATTCCACAGATTCACAACCCTCTGGGAGAAGAAATTCCTTCTCAACTCGGTTTTAAATTGGCTCCTCCGTATTTTGAGGCTGTGCCCCCTAGTTCTAGTCTCCCCGACCAGTGGAAACAACCTCTCTGCCTCTATCTTGTCTATCCCTTTCATGATTTTAAATGTTTCTATAAGATCACCCCTCATCCTTCTGAACTCCAAGGAGTAAAGACCCAGTCTACTCAATCTATCATCATAAGGTAACCCCCTCATTTCTCGAATCAGCCGAGTGAATCGTCTCTGTACCCCTTCCAAAGCTAGTATATCCTTCCTTAAGTAAGGTGACCAAAACTGCACGCAGTACTCCAGGTGCGGCCTTACCAATACCTTATACAGTTGCAGCAACACCTCCCTGCTTTTGTACTCCATCCCTTTCGCAATGAAGGCCAACATTCCATTTGCCTTCCTGATTACCTGCTGCACCTGCAAACTAACCTTTTGGCTTTGCCATCCTCGCCTGCCGTCCGGACACGCCATGGCGTACCATCTTGCCGTCCGGAGGAGGCGGGGGTCCCCGATGGAGGGCACTCTACGCAGGGGTCCTCCCACTATTCATCGGGGACTTGGCCTGCAGGGTGGTGCACGGAGCAGTGCCGTGCAACAAATTTTTAAGCCGGTTCACGGACTCCCAGGCCGCCTGCAATTTCTGCGGTCTGGAGGAGTCCGTGTTCCATGTTTTTATTGAGTGCACGAGGTTGCAGCCCCTGTTCCATTATTTGAAGGGGCTGCTCCTGAAATTCTGGCTGCACTTCAGTCCCACTCTCCTGATCTTTGGGCACCCTGTGCGGAGGGGAGCGGGTAGGTCCGAGGGCCTCCTCATAGGACTGCTCCTGGGCACGGCCAAGGGTGCCATCAGCCGGTCCAGGCAGCGGGCGGTCGAGGGGGTCGTTCAACCTGACTGCCTGCCTCTCTTCCGCTCTTACATCCGGTCCAGGGTGTCCTTGGAGATGGAGCACGCGGTGTCCACCGGTATGCTCGCGGCCTTCGGCGAGAGGTGGGCACCGGAGGGACTGGAGTGCATCATCACGCCCGGCAACCAAATTTTAATTTGATTTTATGTTTTAAAGTTTAATTTGTTTTAATTGCCGGTGCTTTTAGTGTCCCCTTCCCTTTTATAGGGGGCACTGGGGAAAAATTGTGATTTTAGTGCCCAAAAAAAAAAACAAAAAAAAAAAAGAAAAACACAAAAAAAAAAAGGAAAAAAAGGGCCTTGTAAATGTCTGGTGTGTCACCCAGGTCGGGTGGCACGGTTTAATGTTTTATGTTTTGCAGGTAGACTCTAAAAGAGTTTCATGCACAAGGACCCCCAGGTCCCTCTGCACCACAGCATGTTGTAATTTCTCCCCATTCAAATAATATTCCCTTTTACTGTTTTTTTTCCCAAGGTGGATGACCTCACACTTTCCGACATTGTATTCCATCTGCAAAACCATAGCCCATTCGCTTAACCTATCCAAATCTCCTTGCAGCCTCTCTGAGTCCTCTACACAACCCGCTTTCCCACTAATCTTAGTGTCATCTGCAAATTTTGTTGCACTACACTCTGTCCCCTCTTCTAGGTCAGCTATGTATATTGTAAACAGTTGTGGTCCCAGTACTGATCCCTGTGGCACACCACTAACCACTGATTTCCAACCGGAAAAGGACCCATTTATCCCGACTCTCTGCTTTCTGTTCGCCAGCCAATTCTCTATCCATGCTAATACATTTCCTCTGACTCCGCGTATCTTTATCTTCTGCAGTAACCTTTTGTGTGGCACCTTATCGAATGCCTTTTGGAAATCTAAATACACCACATCCATCGGTACACCTCTATCCACCATGCTCATTATATCCTCAAAGAATTCCAGTAAGTTAGTTCCCTTTCATGAATCCATGCTGCGTCTGCTTGATTGCACTATTCCTATCCAGATGTCCCGCTATTTCTTCCTTAATGATAGTTTCAAGCATTTTCCCCACTACAGATGTTAAACTAACCGGCCTATAGTTACCTGCCTTTTGCCTGCCCCCTTTTTTAAACAGAGGCGTTACATTAGCTGCTCTCCAATCCGCTGGTACCTCCCCAGAGTCCAGAGAATTTTGGTAGATTATAACAAATGCATCTGCTATAACTTCCGCCATCTCTTTTAATACCCTGGGATGCATTTCATCAGGACCAGGGGACTTGTCTACCTTCAGTCCCATTAGTCTGTCCAGCACTACCTCCCGAGTGATAGTGATCATCTCAAGGTCCTCCCTTCCCACATTCCTATGACCAGCAATTTTTGGCATGGTTTTTGTGTCTTCCACTGTGAAGACAGAAGCAAAATAATTGTTTAAGGTCTCAGCCATTTCCACATTTCCCATTATTAAATCCCCCTTTTCATCTTCTAAGGGACCAACATTTACTTTAGTCACTCTTTTCCGTTTTATATATCTGTAAAAGCTTTTACTATCTGTTTTTATGTTTTGCGCAAGTTTACCTTCGTAATCTATCTTCCCTTTCTTTATTGCTTTTTTAGTCATTCTTTGCTGTTGCTTAAAATTTTCCCAATCCTCTAGTTTCCCACTAACCTTGGCCACCTTATACGCATTGGTCTTTGATTTGATACTTTCCTTTATTTCCTTGGTTATCCACGGCTGGTTATCTCTTCTCTTGCCGCCCTTCTTTTTCACTGGAATATATTTTTGTTGCGCATTATGAAAGAGCTCCTTAAAAGTCCTCCACTGTTCCTCAATTGTGCCACCATTTAGCCCTTGTTTCCAGTCTACTTTAGCCAACTCTGCCCTCATCCCACTGTAGTCCCCTTTGTTTAAGCATAGTACGCTCGTTTCTGACACAACTTCCTCATCCTCAATCTGTATTACAAATTCAACCATATTGTGATCACTCATTCCGAGAGGATCTTTTACGAGGAGATCGTTTATTTTTCCTGTCTCGTTACACAGGACCAGATCCAAAATGGCTTGCTCCCTTGTAGGCTCTGTTACATACTGCAGAGAGTTGTTTTTGAGTCTGAGCATTGGAGGGAAGGTTGGGAGGCATCATGGGGAGGGCGAGCATTTCCTACATTACAACAGTGACTACACTTCAAAAGTACTTCTTTGGCTGTTACGCAATTTGGGACATACTGAGATCATGAAAGGCGCTATAGAAATGCAAGTCTTTCTTTCAGTGTGGGGAATTCTGGAATCGGGTAGGGATCAGTGATGCACTTTGAAAGGAAGAATGAAGAGAGGCGATATAAACTAAATGGTACAATTTTAAATGGGTTGCAGTAACAGAGAGACCAGGGGTGTACGTACACAAATCTTTGAAGCTGGCAGGAGAAGTTGATAAAGCTGTTTTAAAAAAGCCTTGACTTCATAAATAGAGGCTTTGGGGTGGATTTTCGGCTCATTTGCGTCCTGGTTAGCACCTCGGCGGGTTGCAAAAATGATTTTTTTTGGGTGTGAAACTAGGCGGACTAGGTTTTGCGCCCCGGTGGAATTTTCGGCAGTGGTTTTGCAGCAGCGCCCAGCCGCTGTTTTGACCATTTGGATGATGTAAATCGTCGTGCATCGCTGCGCTAGCGCCCCGGGTGGAACTTGCGAGCATTTCGCCCGATAGTGTCTGCCCGAGAACCCGCCAGAAAAAACAGTCGGATCCAGAGCGCCAACGGCGCTATGTTGAAAACGGAGGAGAAAGTCGCAATTGTGAGTGATTAAAAGGATTGGGAGAGGAACGCTGCATTGCTGCATACTTTTCATTGTGAAGTTTGTGAGTTCCTCGATTGTTTTATAAAGGACATTTAAGGATATTTCAAAAGATGGGGGCCATGCTACGTTGGGAGCCAGTAATCCGGGCTACTATATTTTTACGGCGTCGAGCTAAAAGAAGGTTTATTGATCATTTGCAACGTAATCGAAGAGGTCGCAGTCATATGGGGAGGAGGCCTTACACCCCACGAGTTTACAGGGAACATCGTTCATACCTCCAGCTCTCTGAGCCACAGTGCGTTAGAAGGCTGCGCTTCCGAAAAGAGGTGGTCACAGAGATATGCCAGCTCACACAGGCAGACCTACACCCTACCAGCAGCAACAGGACTGCACTGCCCGTCGAGGTGAAGGTGATCGTGGCACTTGCCTTCTATGCCTCCGGCTCCTTTCAGACATCAGCGGGGGACATATGCTCCATCTCGTAGCACACTGCATATTGCTGCATTCGCCAGGTGACTAATGCACTGTACGCATGCAGGATGGACTTCATAAACTTCCCAATGACCAAGGAGATCCCAAATGAGACGGCTGTAGGTTTTGGACAATTTTCTGGTTTCCCCAAGGTTCAGGGTGCCCTTGACTGTATGCCCATCACCCTGCGAGGATCTTTACAGAATGCTGAGGTTGTCCGAAACCGAAAGGGATTCCACTCCACGAACGTACAGATTGTCTGCGACCATACTTAGCTCATCATAGCAGTCAATGCCCAATATCCAGGGAGCATCCATGATGCTTTCATCTTGCGTGAGATCAGTGTTTCAGGCCTGTTCCAGCGTCAACCACAAGGCCAGAGCTGGATGCTCGGGGACAAAGGTTACGGCCTCACCACCTGGCTCCTGACCCCACTCCGGAAACCTCAGACAGAAGCTGAGCATCGCTATAATGAGAGCCATGCAGCCACACGCAACATCGTCGAACAGACAATTGGAGTGCTCAAGCAGCGCTTCCGATGCCTGGACCACCCTGGAGGCTGCCTGCAATATTCCCCTCAGCAGGTCTCTGAGTTCATTGTGGTGTGCTGCATGCTACACAACCTAGCCATCATGCGGGGACAGGGTTTGCCAATGGGGATTGCAGGACCACCTCAGGAGAGAGGAGGGTGGGAGGGAGGAGCCAGGCGAGGAACCCATGCCACCACCACCACCACCTCCACCACAACCACAGGGAAGTCATCGTGGAGATTTCGCCGCTGCAAGAGCCTTGCATCCGCAGCTCATAATTCAATGCTTTGCTTGAAGAGTGAACGGCACGTTTGTGTGTTGCCTGGCCACTCTATCCCATGTTGACTATTCCCCCTCTTATTCTGCAAATGAGACACAACATAGGAATGGTTAAGGTGAACAAAATAATTTATGAAACATTGTATCATTTGAAACTTTGCAATGCAACCTTCATTGTGAAATTTTAATAAAATAACATAAAATAATTAGCTGCATCCAGCACTGTGATCATTCAACAACAATATCAACAACATAATAATAATGTGACATTAAACATACGATGCATCCAGCATCAAAAACATAACGCAGTAACATAATATCCTGCCCCACTATTTTTTCCCAACGTCTTTTGCCCCCCTTCCCCTTATCACCCTCCCTGTTTGCTGCTCCTAACCAAAGTGGCACCAAAATGGCGTGCAGCAAGGCTGCCAGAGCGCTGCTGCTTTGGGAGGGGAAGAGACAATGGAGACACTGCCTGGGGATGCACTGGAACAGCTCATGGCGTGGAAGGCTTGGCTTCGGACTGGTTAGCCTCTTCATCGGCGTCGCCAGTCACAGGTAGTTTTGGTTTGGGTGTGACACTGGGGAACGCAGAAGTATGGCGGGAGGGTTTATGGACTGCATCACCTGCCCAAGCTGAAGCAGAGCTTGTGCCTGTGATGAGCCATATTCCGCAAGGGTTTGCGCCACATTCTCCAGGACTCCACTGTCACTGCTGGAGGCCACCAGCCTCGTGTGGGCACTGATGGCCTCGCAGGTATCACAGCTCCCACTGACAATCTGCGACCCTACCTCCGTAGTCGCTTTGAGACTGTCGATGCTCGCGGGAATCCTACTCAAGACATCAAGGAGCTGACGGCTTACCTAGATGCTCTCCCTGGATATTTCCACCTTGTCCAGTTCCGCGTCTGCCTGTCTGTCAGTAGACCGACTTTACCGACTCACTCGGAGAGATAGCATACAGGATTCCCAGAACTGAATTGTTGCACGCCACTAGTCCTAGGAGCCTCGGAGTTGTCAAACCCTGAGAGCGTCGCATCGTCCTCGGAGGAGCTGAGTGCCGATGGGTGGAACAGGGGTGGATTGAAACTGCGCTGGAATCAGTGCATCTGTATCCTCCTCCTCTTCCTTCTCCTCCAGACGTGGAGTGTTCCCTTGAGGGATGCTGTGCCTGTGACTGGTCATCTGGAAGTAGAAAGCAACAGACGAGTGATTAGCAGCAGGGGAGGGGGCAGGGTGACATGAGGAAGGTTACATAGCACAGGCTCATTTGAATAACCACCACTACTCCATTATATCTAGTCCAGAGACACTGCAGGACATTACACCCACTCTAGTCCAGAGACACTGCAGGACATTGCACCCACCCTAGTCCAGAGACACTGCAGGACATTACACCCACTCTAGTCCACAGACCCTGCAGGACATTGCACCCACCCTAGTCCAGAGACACTGCAGGACATTACACCCACTCTAGTCCAGAGACACTGCAGGACATTGCACCCACCCTAGTCCAGAGACACTGCAGGACATTACACCCACTCTAGTCCAGAGACACTGCAGGACATTACACCCACTCTAGTCCAGAGACACTGCAGGACATTGCACCCACCCTAGTCCAGAGACACTGCAGGACATTGCACCCACCCTAGTCCAGAGACACTGCAGGACATTGCCCCAACCCTAGTCCACAGACCCTGCAGGACATTACACCCAACCCTAGTCCAGAGACACTGCATCACATTACACCCACCCTAGTCCAGAGACACTGCAGGACATTGCACCCACCCTAGTCCAGAGCCACTGCATCACATTGCACCCACCCTAGTCCAGAGACACTGCAGGACATTGCCCCAACCCTAGTCCAGAGACACTGCATCACATTGGACCCACCCTAGTCTAGAGACATTGCAGGACATTGCACCCACCCTAGTCCAGAGACACTGCATCACATTGCACCCACCCTAGTCCAGAGACACTGCAGGACATTGCCCCAACCCTAGTCCAGAGACACTGCATCACATTGCACCCACCCTAGTCCAGAGCCACTGCAGGACATTGCACTCACCCTAGTCCAGAGACACTGCAGGATATTGCCCCAACCCAGCCCAGGGAGTGTGCAGGACTTACCCTCAGTTTCTGAGCGGGGGTCAGTGCCCCCATTGGCAGCTGCATGACCTGAGACGCCGATGAGGCCTGCCACTCTCTTCTCGATGTCGGTGAGTGGCAGGGTCTGAGGCGGACCGCCGCCTGTCCGCACCTGCTCCCGTCGATTGTGAGACTCCTTGGCCTGCAAAGATGGGAATGCTTACAAGAGGAGCCATCTGCTCTGGTGGCACAGAGCACTTATACCATACTATCTGAATGTAATACAGTCCTCTGTTTAGTGGCCTTGGAAGTTGCACGTGGTACATCAGGAGGACAACGAAGATAGCAATCTTAATAATGTGTAAAGATCATTCATGACAAATAGGGTGCCAAACTAAGCCTATCCATGTGTCATGCATTTTAGGAGGCAACCCACAGAGTGCTGAAAGGCACCAACAGCATGATAACAAATAGTGTGTCTGATTAATAATTGAAGTAATGAAAGAGTGCAAGAATTAAAATTGTACTCTTAACGACCCTTGAAAGAGCATTAAACTTCTTTCGGCACTGTGTGCCAGTCCTGATCACAGTGTCTGAGGCAGAGACCTCCTCAGCGATTTCCCTCCAAATTCTTTTAAAAATGGATGGCAGTGGTCCAGATCCACCCCTACGATGCAACTCCTGCCATCTTCTTTCAACAGCCCCCACTGGAGCTTCATTAACCTCGTGGCCTGGCACGCAGTCTTGAATCGTTGTCCTCCATCATCAAGATGCAAATGTAAAATGGCTGATTCAGCCCCGGGTGTACTGCGCATGTGCGCAGCCGCGCCCTGCGTTAGCGTTTGCGAACGGACAGCAGACTAGAAGCGGCGAAGAAAAAAATATGTGCGCATGCGCAGAACGGCCAGTCTTTTTAGCGCCGGAACTTTCGGCTCTGGCACACAAATTGTGTGGTGCAACACCGGAGTTAACACTAACGCTCCTCGTGAACGTTCATTCGGCGAAAGTTGCTTGCTCTGGCGCTAACGTTAATTCAGTACAAAATTTTTGAATTCACCGCGAATTGTGCCCGGAAATGGACGAAAACGCAAAAAGTCGAAGAGCCAGAGTGCAAAAGCAAGGAACTTATTTTAAACTTTTATGAATCACTGGTGAGGCCCCAGCTGGAGTACTGTGTCCAATTCTGGGCACCACACTACAGGAAGGATGTCAAGGCCTTCGAGAAGGTGCAAAAGAGATTTACTAGAATGGTACCAGGGATGATGGACTTCAGTTACGTGGAGAGACTGGGATTGTTCTCCTTCGAGCAGAGAAGGTTAAGGGGAGATTTAATTGAGGCAATCAAAATTATGAACGATTTTGATAGAGTCGTTAGAAATAAACGGTTTCCAGTGGCAGGAGGGTCGGTAACCAGAGGACACAGATTTAAGGCCATTGGCAAAAGAACCAGAGGGGGAGATGAGTAGTTTTTTTTAATGCAGTGAGTTGTTATGATCTGAAACGCGCTGCCTGAAAGGGCGGTAGGAGCCGATTCAATAGTAACTTTCAAAACGGAATTGGATAAATACTTGAAAAGGAAAAAATGACAGGGCTGTGAGGAAAGAGCGGGGGGAACTGTGACTAATTGGATAACTCTTTCAAAGAGCCAGCACAGGCACGATGGGCCGAATGGCCTCTCTCTGTGCTGTATCATTCTGTGATTCTAAGTATAATTATATTCTCAGTTTAGCTAGTGATGGGAGCGCCTTTTCTATTCAAGCCCAGTGAATGTTTGGAGGCACTACAGTGGGGAGCAGTAGTTTAGTTCCGGGTACTGCTCAGGGATGTTATACGTTGAGCTTTTGCCCGTGTTTCCCTGCTGCGACGTTTGTCCGAATGCAGGGAAGTCATAACACATTGAGCTTGGGTGTTACTGTCCTGAGGCAGCAGCGAGGCAGTGAAGTGGAAAGGAATGAAATTGAGCTGGAGAGGAGGGCTGTGGGGAGATTTCAGTGCTGTAGTCCCAGGCGGGCGGGATGAAGGAGAACCTGTCATTCACTTCAATTAATTTATGTTTCCTCACTGCCTTACTGGGCCCAGGGCGCTGGAGCGTGGAGGGGTGATCCTGTCAGCAATGGTTAGAAAATACATTTGTCAAAAGGGAGATGGTATCTGAACAGGAAGCAAGACGCTGGCCAATTTGAAGAGGCTTTTTACTGTTACTCGCCATTTGCAGGAGGTGGGCGTGTGAAATATACTCACCAAATGGAAATAAGCCACCATGCCTGGGCTCAAATCTGAGTCTGGCTGTAAATTCAAGGGACTCTTTTCATTAGAACAAAGAAGCTTAGAGAGGTGATAGAAGTATTCAAACTTCTGAGGGTTTTTAATAAAGTAAATCAGAAAAAAAGATTTCCACTGACCGGTTAGCCTAACATCTGTGGTTGGTAAAATATTGGAATCCATTATTAAAGAAGCAGTAGCAAGACATTTGGAAAAGCAAAATTCGACCAGGCAGAGTCAGCATGGATTTATGAAGGGGAAGTCATGTTTGACAAATTTGCTGGAATTCTTTGAGGATGGTTCGAACAGGGTGGATAAAGGGGAACCAGTGGATGTGGTGTATTTGGACTTCCAGAAGGCATTTGACAAGGTGCCACATAAAAGGTTACTGCACAAGATAAAAGTTCACAGAGTTGGGGGTAATATATTAGCATGGATAGAGGACTGGCTAACTAACAGAAAGCAGAGAGTCGGGATAAATGGTTCATTCTTGGGTTGGCAATCAGTAACTAGTGAGGTGCTGCAGGGATCAGTGCTGGGGCCCCAACTATTTACAATCTATATTAATGACTTGGATGAAGGGACCGAGTGTAACGTAGCCAAGTTTGCTGTCAATACAAAGATGGGAGGAAAAGCAATGTATGAGGAGGACACAAAAAACCTGCAAAAGGACAGACAGGCTAAGTGAGTGGACAAAAATTTGGCAGATGGAGTATAATGTTGGAAAGTGTGAGGTTATGCACTTTGGCAGAAAAAAATCAAAGAGCAAGTTATTATTTAAATGGAGAAAGATTGCAAAGTGCCGCAGTAAGTGGGACCTGGGGGTACTTGTGCATGAAACACAAAAGGATAGTATGCAGGTACAGCAAGTGATCAGGAAGGCAAATGGAATCTTGGCCCTTATTGCAAAGGGGATGGAGTATAAAAGCAGGGAAGTCTTGCAACAGTTATACAGGGCATTGATGAGGCCACACCTGGAGTACTGCATGCAGTTTTGGTTTCCATATTTAAGAAAAGATATACTTGCTTTGGAGGCAGTTCAGAGAAGGTTCACGAGATTGATTCCGGAAATGAGGGGATTGACTTATGAGGAAAGGTTGAGCAGGTTGGGCCTCTACTCATTGGAATTCAGAAGAATGAGAGGTGATCTTATCGAAGCGTATAAGATTATGAAGGGGCTTGACAAGGTGGATGCAGATAGGGGAGACTAGAACTAGGGAGCATAATCTTAGAATAAGGGGCCGCCCATTTAAAACTGAGATGAAGAGAAATTTCTTCTCTCAGAGGGTTGTAAATCTGTGGAATTCGCTGCCTCAGAGAGCTGTGGAAGCTGGGACATTGAATAAATTTAAGACAGAGATAGACAGTTTCTTAACCAATAAGGGGATATGGGGAGCGGGCAGGGAAGTGGACCTGAGTCCATTATCGGATCAGCCATGATCGTATTAAATGGCAGAGCAGGCTCCAGGGGCCATATGGCCTACTCCTGCTCCTATTTCTCATGTTCTTAAAGTGCTGGTAACTAGGCAACATAAATTAAAAAATCATCCAAAGTCAGGAGAGGTCAGGCAAAATAAATAAGAGAGACTTATTGGGACATCGAACAATGGTGGAAGAATAATCTTTTAAATAAGGATTAAATAATAGCTTTTCAAAGGGATATGGATAAATATTTGCAAAATAAACATTGAAAAGGGTGAGGTGAAAGGGGAGTGCGATGGGACTAAGGAAGAGCTTTTTTCAGAAAACTGGTACAGGCACAATGGGCTGAAAGGGCTCATTCTGTGCTGTAAAATCGTGACACTAAATCCCAGAAAGGTTTTGAACATAATACTGCATTTCAGCTACTGCCGGGCTGCAGAATGCTGCAGGTGGCCCAGGGACTCGCTGAGGAGGGGGTCTGGGTGCTAACGTCAATATTACTCAGAACTTGTGTCTCTGGCTGCTTTTGCTCATCATGTTGTCTGTAATCAACCTCACTCACGCTCAGTGCCAGTCCCTCACTCCAGCTCAGTGCCAATTATGTCCTCCAGTCCAGTGCCAGTCCCACCCTCACTCCAGCCCAGTGCCAGTCCCACCCTCACTCCAACCCAGTGCCAATCACACCCTCACTCCAGCCCAGTGCCAATACCATCCTCCAGTCCAGTGCCAGTTCCATCCTCACTCCAGCTCAGTGCAAGTCTTTCGCTCCAGCCCAGTGCCAATCCTGTCCTCCAGCCCAGTGCTAATCCCACCCTCACTCCAGCTCAGTGCCAATCCCACCCTCACTCCAGCCCAGTGCCAATCCCACCCTCACTCCAGCCCAGTGCCAATCCCACCCTCACTCTAGCCCAGTGCCAGTCCCACCCTCACTCCAGCCCAGTGCCAATCCCACCCTCACTCCAGCCCAGTGCCAGTCCCACCCTCACTCCAACCCAGTGCCAATCCCACCCTCACTCCAGCCCAGTGCCAATACCGTCCTCCAGTCCAGTGCCAGTCCCATCCTCACTCCAGCTCAGTGCAAGTCTCTCGCTCCAGCCCAGTGCCAATCCCATCTTCCAGCCCAGTGCCAATCCCACCCTCACTCCAGCTCAGTGCCAATCCCATCCTCACTCCAGCCCAGTGCCAATCCCATCCTCACTCCAGCTCAGTGCCAATCCCACCCTCACTCCAGCCCAGTGCCAATCCCACCCTCACTAGCGCCAGTCTCTCACTCCAGCCCACTGCCAATTCCGTCCTCCAGCCCACTGCCAATCCCATCCTCACTCTAGCCCAGTGCCAGTCCCACCCTCACTCCAGCCCAGTGCCAGTCCCACCCTCACTCCAGCCCAGTGCCAATCCCACCCTCACTCCAGCCCAGTGCCAATCCCACCCTCACTCCAGCCCAGTGCCAATCCCACCCTCACTCCAGCCCAGTGTCATCCCACCCTCACTCCAGCCCAGTGTCAATCCCACCTTTACTCCTGTTTAAGTCGTGTGGACTTTGAGAAAGTTAGAAGTAACTTGATAAGCAGCAGATAACACTATGCCGGCATACTCCTGCACCTATTTTCGATGTTTCTATAATGGGGTACTGAAGTTGCATGTTCAGCCATGAACTCATTGAATGGCGGTGCAGGCTAGAAAGGCTGAATGGCCTACTCCTGCACCTATTTTCTATGTTTCTATGTTTCCCCTGATCATCCAGTAGGTAACTGTGGTGCCTTTCATGGCGGATTAACCTGCTGACACTCACCGTCTACACTGATTGGCCACTTGAGTGAGGTCCCAGAGGGCTCCGGGACTGCACCCCAGCCTGATGAGGAAGGCTGGAAAGAGCCCCCAAAAACACAAAACAAAAAAGTTATTCTTCTCAAATATCAGAGACTCTTCAGAAATGTTTAGACTCTATTCCAATGTGAGTTTGTTGTATTAATGTAACTATTCTCGATGTCTCGATGCGTCGCTCCTTACCTCCTGCTCCCCTTCTTCTATCATCTTTCCTTTTTTTCTCTTCTATGCTTTGCTGGTTTTGCTGAACTTTTGTTCAGCTTTTCATTTTGGGTTTTTGGTTCATTGTGTTCTTTTTTGTCACTTTTTTCTGTTACTCATTTTGTTTTAGAATTATTTCATTTGAAGTGTGGTTTATTTCCTGTGTAACTTATATCTGTGTGAAGCTCCTTGGGTTGTTTTCGGTGTTAAAGGTGTTGTATGTATAAATGCAAGTTCCTTGGTCCACCTCCTGCTCGCTTCCTAGAGTCCAATCGAATGGCAGGGCAGTAGAAGTAGGGAGGGGGCTTTCACAGATACTCTTCCTGTTACCATGGAAGGACTGGTAAAACAAAGAGCTGGCACTCAAACCATGTTTCCAATCTTTTTATTTTCTCCCAAGGTTTGGGAATATCTGCTGAGAACTGATTCCACAGGAGTTCCACGGATCAACGTGTTTATGGCAGTACCTACTATATACGCCAAACTCATCAACTACCACACCAAGCACTTCACACAGAGCCACGTGAAGGACTTCATCCGCAGTGTATGCCAGAGCAACATCAGGTAAGAAAATAATCCCAGGTTCCAGCAACTGGGGTAGTATTGGAGGCTGAAGTATTCTATCCCCACGAAACTTTAATACACATCAGAGTGTTACACGGGTTTAACACACATCACTGAATGTTACATGGGTTTAACACACATCACTGAATGTTACACGGGTTTCAGTCACATCACTGAATGTTACACGGATTTCAGTCACATCACTGAATGTTACACGGATTTCAGTCACATCACTGAATGTTACACGGGTTTCAGTCACATCACTGAGTGTTACACGGGTTTAACACACATCACTGAATGTTACATGGATTTCAGTCACATCACTGAATGTTACACGGGTTTAACACACATCACTGAATGTTACACGGGTTTCAGTCACATCACTGAATGTTACACGGGTTTAACACACATCACTGAATGTTACACGGATTTCAGTCACATCACTGAGTGTTACACGGGTTTCAGTCACATCACTGAATGTTACACGAGTTTCAGTCACATCACTGAGTGTTGCACGGGTTTCAGTCACATCACTGAATGTTACACGAGTTTCAGTCACATCACTGAGTGTTACACGGGTTTCAGTCACATCACTGAGTGTTACACGGGTTTCAGTCACATCACTGAGTGTTGCACGGGTTTCAGTCACATCACTGAGTGTTACACGGGTTTAACACACATCACTGAATGTTACACGGGTTTCAATCACATCACTGAATGTTACACGGATTTCAGTCACATCACTGAATGTTACACGGGTTTAACACACATCACTGAATGTTACACGAGTTTCAGTCACATCACTGAGTGTTGCACGGGTTTCAGTCACATCACTGAATGTTACACGAGTTTCAGTCACATCACTGAGTGTTGCACGGGTTTCAGTCACATCACTGAATGTTACACGGGTTTCAGTCACATCACTGAGTGTTACACGGGTTTCAGTCACATCACTGAATGTTACACGGGTTTCAGTCACATCACTGAATGTTACACGGGTTTCAGTCACATCACTGAGTGTTGCACGGGTTTCAGTCACATCACTGAATGTTACACGGGTTTCAGTCACATCACTGAATGTTACACGGGTTTCAGTCACATCACTGAGTGTTACACGGGTTTCAGTCACATCACTGAATGTTACATGGGTTTCAGTCACATCACTGAGTGTTACACGGGTTTAACACACATCACTGAGTGTTACACGGGTTTCAGTCACATCACTGAGTGTTACACGGGTTTCAGTCACATCACTGAGTGTTTTTTATGTATTCATTCCTGGGATGTGGGCATCGCTGGCAGGGCCGGCATTTATTGCCCATCCCTACATGCCCTCGAGAAGGTGATGGTGAGCCACCTTCTTGAACCGCAACAGTCCATGTGGTGAAACAACCCCAGCTTCTCCAGTCTATTCATGTAACTGAAGTCCTTCAACCCTTGGAACTATTCCAGTAAATCTCTTCCATGCCCTCTCCAAGGCCTTCACATCCTTCCTAAAGTGCGGTGCCCAGAATTGGACACAATACTCCAGCTGGGGCCGAACCCGTGTTTTATATAGGGCTAGCATATTTTCCTGGCTTTTGTACTCTGTGCCTCTATTTATAAAGCCCAGGATCCCACATGCTTTACTAACTGCTTTGTTAATCTGTTCTGCCACCTTCAAAGATTTGTGTACAAACACTCCCAGGTCTCTCTGTTCTTGCAACCCCTTTAAAACTGTACCATTTAGCAAGTATAGTCTCTCCTCATTCTTCCTGCCAAAATGTATCACCTCACATTTTTCTGCGTTAACTTCCATCGGTTATGTGTCTGCTCATTCTACCAGCCTGTCTGTATCCTCTTGAAGTCTATTACTATCTTCCTCACTGTTCACTGTACTTCCAAGCTTCATATCATCTGCAAATTTAGAAATTGTGCCCTGTACCCCCAAGTCCAAGGGCTGGATTTTCGGCTAATTTGTGCCCCGTTTAGCACCTGGGCGGGGTGCAAAAACATTTTTTTTTGGCGCAAAACGAGGCGCACAAGATTTTGTGCCCGGGCGGAACTTTTGACAATGGTTTTGCGGCGGTGCTAAAACTTAGCGCCCGTCCACTATTTTCACCGCTTGGATGACGTAAATCGTCGTGCATTGCTTATGGTCGCAGTGAGATTCTCGATAGTCGCGGGAATCCGACGCAGGACATCAAGGAGCTGACAAGTGAGCTGGATGCTCTCCCTGGATAGTCCTACCATGTCCAGTTCCGCGTCTGCCTGTCTGTCAGCAGATCGACTTTGCCGACTCACCCTCCGGAAAGATGGCCTGCGGGAATCGACCCCAGAACTGCGTTGCTGTATGCCACTAGTCCCAGGATTTGAGGGCCTGGTCTTCAAACACTCTTTTCCTCAGATGGCCGAAGGCTACACTGGCACGCTGGAGGCGATGTTGAATTTCCGCATCAATGTCTGCCTTTGTTGATAAGAGGCTCCCGAGATATGGGAAATGGTTCACGTTGTCGAGGGCCACGCCGTGAATCTTGATGATTGGAGGGCAGTGCTGTGCGGCAGTGACAGGCTGGTGGAGGACCAAGCTCATGGTCGACAGGGCTGTAGTAATACCCGCCCTCCTGTATGGATCTGAGGCATGGACGATGTATAGAAGGCACCTCAAGTCACTGAAGATATATCACCAACAATGTCTCCGCAAGATCCTGCAAATCCCCTGGGAGGACAGGCGCACCAACATCAGTGTCCTCGACCAGGCTAACATCCCCAGTATTGAAGCACTGACCACACTCGATCAGCTTCGCTGGGCAGGCCACATAGTTCGCATGCCAGATGCGAGACCCCCTAAGCAAATGCTTTATGCGGAGCTCCTTCGTGGTAAACGAGCCAAAGGAGGACAGCGGAAACGTTATAAGCACACCCTCAAAGCCTCCCTGGTAAAGTGCGACATCACCACTGACACCTGGGAGACCCTGGCCGCAGACCGCCCGAGTTGGAGAAAGTGCATCCGGGAGGGAGCTGAGCACCTCGAGTCTCAACGCCGAAAGCATGCAGAAATCAAGCGCAAAGAGCGTGCGGCGAACCAGTCCCACCCACCCCTTCCCTCAACAACTATCTGTCCCACCTGTGACAGAGTCTGTGGCTCTCGTATTGGACTGTTCAGCCACCAGAGAACTCACTTCAGGAATGGAAGCAAGTCTTCCTCGATTCCGAGGGACTGCCTACGTTGATGATATCTAGTCCACAGACACTGCATCACATTGCCCCAACCCTAGCCCACAGACACTGCATCACATTGCCACAACTCAGCCCAGACAGTGTGCAGGACCTACCTTCCGTATGCAAGCGGGGATCAGCTCCACCAGTGGCAGTTGCCCAACCGGAGTCACCGATGAGGCCTGCCACTCGCTCCTCGATGTCCGTGAGTGGCAGGGTCTGAGGTAGGCCGTTGCCTGTCTGCACCTGCTCCCGCCGATTGTGTGACTTCTTTGCCTGCAAAGATGAAAAAGGGAATGGTTACCAGAGGGTCCATCTGCTCTTGTGGCACACACAGATAGCCACCAAAGCACTTATACCCTACTGTCTGAATGTAATACAGTCCTCTGTTTAGTGGCCTTGGAAGTTGCATGTGGCTCATCAGGAGGACATCGAGTGGGGAACCATCTTATGAGATCTCAGAAAGATCATTTTTGGCAAATAGGGTGCCACACTAAGCCTACCTATGTGTCATGTATTTTAGGAGGCAACCCACAGAGTGCTGAGAGGCACCAACAGCATGAGAACAAATAGTGTGTCAGATTTATGATTTAAGTAATAAAAGAGTGCATCAATAAAAATTGTACTCTTAACGACCCTCCAAAGATCATTAAACTTTTTCCGGCACTGCTTCCCACTCCTGGCCACTGTGTCTGGTGCAGAGACCCCCTCAGCAATCTCCTTCCAGATTCTGTTACAAATGGCTGGCAGGGGTCTAGATCTACTCCTCCTGTGCAGTTCCTGCTATCTCCTCTCCACAGCCCCCACAAGAGCCTCGTTTGCCTCCTGTGAGAATCGTCCGGCACGCTGTCTGCCGTCCTCCTCCTCCATCATCAAAATCCAATAATAAAATGTCTGATTCAGCCCTGGGTGTTTTGCGCATGCGTGCGGCCCAGTCCTGCGTTAGTGTTTGCGATCGGACAGCAGACCAGAAGCGCGGGAAGAAAAAAGAAACATTTTCTCGTGCGCGGAACGGCCGATTATTTTAGGGTCGGAACTTTTGGCTCTGGCACACACATTCTGTGGTGCTAACGCCCATCGTGAACTTTCATTTGGCGAAAGTTGCGTGCTCTGGCGGGAACGCTAACCCGGCGCTAACATTTTGATTTCGCCGCGATTTGCGCCCGGAAATGGTCGAAATCGCAGAAAGCCGAAAATCCAGCCCCAAGTCTTTAATATATATTTAAAAACAGCAGTGCCCCTAGTACTGAACCTTGGGGCACTCGACTGTACACCTCCCTCCAGTCTGAAAAACAGCCATTCATCACAACTCTCTGTTTTCAAGCCCTTAGCCAAAGCTGCTACTTCCCCAACAAAGAGAATTGATGAGGGCAATGCGATTGATGTGGTGTACATGGATTTCCAAAAAGCGCTTGACAAGGTGCCACATAATCGGCTTGCCAACAAAACTGAAGCCCTTGGAATAAAAGGGATAGTGGCAGCATGGATAAGAAATTGGCTTAGTGCCGGGAAACAGAGAGCAGTGGTGAACAGTTGTTTTTCAGACTGGATAATGGTATACAGTGGTATTCCCCAGGGGTTGGGACTAGGACCACTTCTTTACTTGATTATATATTAATGATTTGGACGTGGATGTACAGGGCACAATTTCAAAATTTGCAGATGACACAAAACTTGGAAGTATAGTGAACAGTGAGGCGACTTAGACAGGCTGATGGAATGGGCGGACACGTGGCAGATGAAATTTAACGCAGAAAAGTGCGACGTGATACATTTTGGTAGAAAGAATGAGGAGAGGAAATATAAACTAAAGGGTACAATTCTAAAAGGGGTGCATGATCAGGAAGACCAAGGGGTATATGTGCACAAATCGGTGAAATGCCATTGCAGGTTGAGAAAGCGGTTAAAAAAGCTTATGGGATCCTGGATTTTTTAAGGCTAAGGGAGTCAAGGGTTATGGGGAGCGGGTAGAGAAGTGGAGTTGAGGTCAAGATCAGATCAGCCATGATCTTATAGAATGGCGGAGCAGGCTCAAGGGGCCAGATGGCCGATTCCTGCTTCTATTTCTTATGTCCTTATGTTCACCAATAGAGGTATAGAGTACAAAAGCATGGAAATTTTGATGAACCTGTATAAAGCACTGGTTCGACCTCAACTGGAGTATTGTGTCCAATTCTGGGCACCACACTTTAGGAAGGATGTGAAGGCGTTAGAGAGGGTGCAGAAAAGATTTACAAGAATGATTCCAGGGATGTGGGACTTGAGTTATGTGGATAGACTGGAGAAGCTGGGGTTGTTCTCCTTGGAGCAGAGAAGGTTGAGAGGAGATTTGATCGAGGTGTTCAAAATCATGAGGGGTCTGGACAGAGTAGATAGAGAGAAACTGTTCCCATTGGTGGAAGGGCCAAGAACCAGAGGACAGAGATTTAAGATGATTGGCAAAAGAACCACAGGCGACATGAGGAAAAACTTTTTTACACAGCGAGTGGTTAGGATCTGGAATGCACGGCCTGAAAGGGTGGTGGAGGCAGACTCAATCATGGCTTTCAAAAGGGAGTTGGATAAGTACCTGAAAGAAAAAAAATTGCAGGGCTACGGGGAAAGGGACTAACTGAAGTGCTCCTGCAGAGAGCCGGCACGGGCTCGACGGGCCAATAGGCCTTCTGTGCTGTAACCATTCCATGATTCTATGATCCCATGAGCTTCAATCACATCATATGACTGAGTGTTGCCACATGATAGGTGTTAACTATAATTTTTCTGTTTGTTAGGTTAATGGTTTCAGGATCTGCTGCTCTTCCTCAGCCAATTCTGGAGAAATGGAAGGAAATCAGTGGTCACACATTGTTGGAGCGATACGGGATGACTGAGATCGGAATGGCTCTGTCTAACCCACTTGGTGGAGTCCGTGTGCCAGGTAAGGTCAGAGTAATGTGTTAAACAGCAATGATGCACATGAGTGCCTGAAAGCTCATGTTCGCAGGAAGTGCCACAAGTCTTTTACCATTGATTGTACCCAGGCCCCAGGGGCTTGTACATGATGGTGTATGGTTAGCACCACCACAATTTAATCTGGGGTCTGAAAAAAAGTAGTTAAAGCATGCCAGGGTCATGTAGGAAAGACGGTCTTGCATTTATACATACGCTTACCAGCATAACCTTAAACCGCTTCGCATATAATACATTATTTTGAAATACAGTGAATGTTATATCGAAAAATGTGTCTGCCATTTTACGCACATCAGTGAGATAAATGACCTGTTAATCTGTTTTTGATGATATGGGTTGAGAGAAGAATGTTGGCCAAGGCATTGGGAGTACACCCAGGGTCCTCTTGGAGTAGTACCATAACATCCTGAGCATCTGATCTAAAGGACAGCAGCACAGTTTCCTTCAGTACTGTCCCTCCAAGAGTACTTCCTCTCCGACTGTGCAGCACTCCCTCAGTACTGCCCCTCCGACAGTGAGGCACTCCCTCAGTACTGCCCCTCCGACAGTGTGGTGCTCCCTCAGTACTGCCCCTCCGACAGTGCGGCGCTCCCTCAGTACTGCCCCATGACAGTGTGGTGCTCCCTCAGTACTTCTTCTCTCTCAAAGACTGGTGTGGGAGAAATGGCTTTTGGTTCGTGGGGCACTGGCACCAGTACTGGGGTAAGAGGGAGCTGTTCTGTTGTGATGGACTCCACTTAGACCGTGCTGGGATTAGGGTCCTAGCGAATAAAATAACTAGGGCTGTCGAGAGGGCTTTAAACTAAATAGTGGGGGGTGGGGGGGGTGGGGGGGGGGGTAGGTTCAGCTGAGTGAAAATTTAAGAAGTCAAAGAATAAGGAGAAGGCAACAGAGCAGGGTAGCACTGAAGGAAATAAAACCAGAGCATGACAGGAAGGGACAGAATGAAAAACATAAAAGTGAATGAGAAAGTGGGGTCAAAGCAGGAAAAAAGGGTAAAAAAAACAATCTCTGAATGCACGCAGCATTCATAACAAAATAGATGAGTTGACAGCACAAATAGATTCAAATGGGCATGATCTGGTTGCAAGGCGACCTAAATATTCAGGGATATTTGATAATTCGGAAGGACAGACAGAAAGGAAAAGGAGGTGGGGTAGCTCTGTTAATAAAGGATGAGATCAATGTGTTAGTGAGAAACGATATTGGTTCAGAAGATCAAGATGTTGAATCAATTTGGGTGGAAATAAGGAATGATAAGGGGAAAAAGTCGTTGGTGGGTGTCGTCTATAGGGCCCCTAACAGTCTGTTGGAAGGATTAGAAATTAAGAAATCAAGGAAACTTGTAAAAAAATAATCATGGGTGATTTTAACCTTCATATTGTTTGGACAAAGCAAATTGGCCGCAGTAGCCTTGAGGAAGAGTTCATAGAGTGTATCTAGGATAGTTTCCTTGAACAGTGCATTATGGAACCAACCACGGAGCAGGCTATCTTAGATCTGGTACTGTGTAATAAGACAGGATTAATAAACAATCTCCTCGTAAAGGATCCTCAAGGAGAGAGTGACCATAACATGGTTGAATTTCAAATACAGTTGGAGGGTGAGAAATTTGGATCTCTAACCAGTGTCCTAAGCTTAAATAAAGGAGACTACAAAGATATGAAGGCAGAGTTGGCTAAAGTAGACTGGGAAAATAGATTACAGAGTGGGACGGTTGAAGAGCAGTGGCAGACATTTAAGGAGATATTTCATAACTTTCAACAAAAATATATCCCAATAAGAAGGAAAGGATGTAAGAGAAAGGATAACCATCCGTGGCTATCTACGGAAATAAGGGATGGTATCAAATTGAAAACAAGGGCATACAATATGTCCAAGACTAATGGGAGGCCAGAGGTTTGGGAAACTTTTAAAAGCCAGCAAAAAACAACAAAAAAAATAATAGAGGGAAGATAGATTGTGAAAGTAAACTAGCACAAAATATAAAAACAGATAGTAAGAGTTTCTACAGGCATAAAAAGGAAAAGAGTGGCTAAAGTAAATATTGGTCCCCTAGAGGTTGAGACTGGCGAATTAATAATGGGGAACAGGGAAATGGCAGAGACTTTGAACAAATATTTTGTATCGGGGGGTCTTCACAGTAGAAGATACTAAAAACATCCCAATAGTGGATAATCAAAGGGCTATAGGGAGGGAGGAACTTAATACAATCATTATCACTAAAGAAGTAGTACTCGGTAAAATAATGGGACTAAAGGTGGACAAGTCCCCTGGATCTGATGGCTTGCATCCTAGGGTCTTAAAATAAATGGCTGCAGAGATAGTGGATGCATTGGTTGTAATCTACCAAAATTCCCTGGATTCTTGGGAGGTCCCAGCGATTGGCAAATGTAACGCCTCTATTTTAAAAAGGTGGTAGATAGAAAGCAGGAAACTATAGACCGGTTAGCCTGACTTCTGGCATTGGAAAAATGCTGGAGTCCATCATTAAGGAAGCAGTAGAGGGACATTTGGAAAAGCATAATTCAGCCAAGCAGGGTCAGCATGGTTTTATGAAAGGGAAATCATGTTTGACAAATTTGCTGCAGTTCTTTGAGGATGTAACGAGCAGGGTGGATAAGGGGGGACCAGTGGCTGTGATGTATTTGGATTTCCAGAAGGAATTCGATAAGGTGCCACATAAAAGGTTACAACACAAGATAAAAGTTCACGGGGTTGGGGGTAATATATTAGCATGGATAGAGGATTGACTAACTAACAGAAAACAGAGAGTCGGGATAAATGGGTCATTTTCCGTTTGGCAAAATGTAATTAGTGGGGTGCCACAGGGATCGGTGCTGGGGCCTCAACTATTTACAATCTATATTAATGACTTGGATGAAGGGACCGAGTGTAATGTGACCAAATTTGCTGATGATACAAAGATGGGTGGGAAAGCAAATTGTGAGGAGGACACAAAAAACCTGCAAAGGGATATAGACAGGCAGTGAGTGGGCAAACATTTGGCAGATGGAGTATAATGTGGGAAAATGTGAGGTTATCCACTTTGGCAGAAATAATAGAAAAGCAAATTATAATTTAATCGGAGAAAACTTACCAAGTGCTTCAGAACAGAGAGACCTGGGGGTCCTTGTGTATGAAACACAAAAAGTTAATATGCAGCTACAGCAAGTGATCAGGAAGGCAAATGCGATGTTGGCCTTTATTGCAAGGGGGATAGAGTATAAAAGCAGAGAAGTCCTGCTACAACTGTACAGGGTATTGGTGAGGCCACACCTGGAGTACTGCGTACAGTTTTGGTCTCCGTATTTAAGGAAGGAGATACTTGCATTGGTGTCTGTTCAGAGAAGGTTCACTCGGTTGATTCCGGAGATGAGGGCGTTGACTTATGAGGATAGGTTGAGTAGGTTGGGCCTATACACATTGGAGTTCAAAAGAATGAGATGTGATCTTATTGAAACATATAAGATAAAGAGGGGGCTCGACAAGGTGGATGCAGAGAGGATATTTGCACTCATAGGGGAAACTAAAACTAGGTGACATAGTCTCAGAATAAGGGGCCACCCATTTAAAACTGAGATGAGGAGAAATTTCTCTCTGAGGATTATAAATCTGTGGAATTCTCTGCCCCAGAGAGCTGTGGAGGCTGGGTCATTGAATATATTTAAGGCGGGGATAGACAGTTTTTTGAGCGATAGGGGGGTTATGGGGAGCGGGCGGGTAAGTGGAGCTGAGTCCATGATCCGATCAGCAATGATCTTATTGAATGGCGGAGCAGGCTCGAGGGGCCAAATGGCCTACTCCTGCTCCTATTTCATATGTTCTCATGTACTGCCCCTCTCACAGTGCAGTGCTCCCTCAGTACTGAGGGAGCACTGCACTGGCAGCCCGGATTTTATGCTCAAGTGCTAGAGCGAGACTTGAGAGCTTGGATTTCTGAGTCAGAGACAAGAGTGTTACCCGCTGGAATATGCCCCTATACCTTGCTTAGGTGCTTCCAAACAATGCCTCTCATTGCTCAACAGTATTCACATGTCCTGTGTATACTTGCAGTTTAAGGAACTAGCAGAAGCAGCCATTGGCCGTAGGCAGGTTTTAGAATGCTGAAGTGCTTTGATGGAATGAACAGGAAAGTTATTTGCAGTGGTTGTGGAGTCTGTGCTGAGGGGGCATTAATTTGAGATTGTCACTTTGTGAGGAGAGAGGATAGGAAATATTTCTTTACTCAGAGGGCTGTTGGAGCATGGAATGCTTTTCCACAGGGAATGGTTGAGGCAGAGTCCCTTGCATCATTCAAGGGAAAATTGGATAAATATTTGAGGACAGGAGTGCGTGGGGCAGTGGGATTAGTTTTGGATTGTTTCAGCAGAAAGCCAGCAAATACACACTGGGCCGAATTCCTCAGTCTGCTGTGGACCCTGTGTCTGGTACTACTTTTCACAGTTTGCAGGGATGAGTAAATAGTTATTTATTGAACGATTAATCACACCCTATATCTCATTTTTATCCTGTTGCAGCAAATCTCCAGGATATTTTAAATTACGAAAGGATAGTTTCAGCAGTTCATAGCAATCGGACCTTAGTTTGTTACCCTGCAGTCGTGGGTGTGAGTCCTAGCCCTATCAGACACTCTGATTCCCCCCCCCCCCCCCACCCTTCCCCTCAGTCCCAGCTCTATCAGACACTCTGATCTCCCCCCCCACCCCTCCAGTCCTGTCGGACACTCTGATCTCCCCCTGCCCCCTCAGTCCCAGCCCTATCAGACACTCTGATCTCTCGCCCCCCCCCCCCACCCCCCAGTCCCAGCCCTGTTGAACACTCTGATTCCCTTTCCCCCTCCCCCCTCCCCCCTCCCCCCTTACTCCCAGCTCTGTCGGACACTCTGATCTCCCCTTCACCCATGGGTCTCCTCAGACCCAGCCCCTCGGACACTCTGATCTCTCCCTCACCTGTGAGTTACCTCCGTCTCTGCCCTGTGAAAAAGTGCTTCCTGACATCACCCCTCACACCTGGTTACCTTTCATGTTTTCCCTATAACCTGTGTATTTGTGAAACTAGATTGAATCTATCAGGTGAATTTTTCAGTATAAATTCCTTTTTGCACTACCTTGCACTTCATATTTATTCCTAAGTTTACATCGGAACACAGTAACGTAGGAACAAGAATAGACCATTCAGCACCTTCAGTCTGTTCTGCCATTCAATTAGATCATGGCTGATCTGTCTCTTAACTCCCACCTTGGTCCTGTAACCCCTAATATACTTGCTGAACAAAAATTGATCAATCTCAGTTTTGAAATTCTCAGTTGACCCCCAGACTCAACAACTTTTGGGGGAGAGAGTTCCAGATTCCCACTGCCCTTTGTGTGAAGAAGTGCTTTTTGACATCACCCCTGAACGGCCTGGCTCTAATTTTAAGGTTATGCCCCCTTGTTCTGGACTCCCCCCACCAGAGTTCCTCTCGATCGACCTGATCAAATCCTTTAATCATCTTACACACCTCGATGATATCCCCCCTTAATCTTTTATACACAAGGGAATACAAGCCTAGTCGTTGCAACCTGTCCTCATAAATTTGTTGAAGTGAATAGTTCCCTTCAGGGAGAGCAATGTTCCCTTCAAGCTGCGCAGTCGCACAGCGCTCCAGGGATTCCACGCAGACGGTGAGCTGGCTTTTACATTGAAAAAAATGCTGATCCGAGGACATTTGAATTTGGCCGAGGATCCCATCAAAGAGATCACTGCTGACACCAATCCTTCAATTTATTGTTTCAACAACTGCAAACCGTAAACCAGCAAAAAAAAGTCTAAATATTCCAGCATCCCGTCAACATACCGTGTCAGCGTGTCTGAACGGTCGCACTCTCGCCTCAGAGTCAGAAGGTTGTGTGGTTGAGGCCCACTCGAGGACTTGACCACTTGATCCAGGCTGACACTCCACTGCGGTACTGACATCCCCCTTCAAACCCCACTTCCTTCTGCATCCGCCGCTCGAAAAAGCTCTCCCCAACTTAGAAACTCCCAACTCTCCAGCCTTTCTTTGGCCCTCCATTCACCATAATATTTCTGTCGCCACCGATCTGCTCAATCACACCTTCGCCTCAACCTTTGGTGCCATTGCCCCCAGTAAAACCCTTACTCTTTCCCACCCTGGTCATTAACTCTGGTACATCCCTCGTCTGCAATCCCTCAAGTCCGAAAGTCGCAGACGTGAGCATTTATATCGGGACATTTATTTGGCCATTCACCCCCAGATCTGGCTGGATCACAGAAAGCACTATCGGGTCCTGTTCTTACATAAGAACATAAGAATTAGGAACAGGAGTAGGCCATCTAGCCCCTCGAGCCTGCTCCGCCATTCAACAAGATCATGGCAAAACTCCTCTGCCAAAACTGCTCACAACTCCAGGATCATCCTGGAATGCAAAGATAACCACAGCTTCTCTTCTCCACTACCAGCCCTCTTCTTAAACCCCTCTTCCCTGTCCCCTCCATTCTCACAAGTCCGAGGAGCTCATGGACTTCTTTATCATTAAGATTGAGACCATCCATTCAGCTGCCGCCCTGAACTCGCAACTTTCTTTAGTTTTTCTCCTCCCTCCCGTTATGCCCTTTCCAAAGGAACGTGATGTCACCTTCCTAATCCGTGGCTATCTTTCCCACAACTCCATGTTTGAATTTCTCCAATCAGGTTTGAAACGGCACTGAAATGGTCCTTTTCAGAGTCACTAATGACATCCTATATGACCGCCTTGGGACGTTTTACTACGTTGAAGGCACTATATAAATGCAAGTTGCTCAATTCTCAGGTTCCTTTCTCTGGATGAGACATTAAATCCAGGCCCCTTCTGCCTTTTCAGGTGGATGTTAAAGATCCCATGACACAATTTGAGGAAGAGCAGGGAGTTCTCTTGGTGTGTTGGCCAGCATTTTATCTACAACCCTTACTTCCAAAGTATGATTAATTGGTCAAGGAAGGGGAGAACGATACACCAGCTAACTATAGACCAGTTAGTTCGGCCAATGTTAGTTATGAGTAAAATTTTAGAATCCATAATTTTTGAACCAATTAGTGAGCATTTAGAGATGTATAGGATAATCAAGGACATTCAGCATAGATTTGTTAAAAGCAAGTCATGCTTGACAGATTTAATAGAGTTTTCCAAACAAGTAGTCAATTGGATAGATAAAGGGAATGCAGAAATGTAGTTTTATGGATTTTCAGAAATTGTTTGATAAGTCTGTCAGGAGGTTTGTTAGAAAAATATTTTTGTGTGTGTGTGTGTCTGTATGACTCTACATGTGTGTGCGCATGTGACTGTATGACAGTCTATGTGGCTGTATGTTTGTGTCTGCATGTGTCTGAGACTGTGCATGTCTGTGTTTGTGAGAGACTTGTGTGTCTGACTGTTTTTGTGTGTGTGCCTCATTGTGTGGTGAGAGATTGTGTGAGAGAGACTGTGTGTGTGTGAGAGACTGTCTGTGTGCCTGAGACTCTGCATGTCTGTGTTTGTATGAGACTTGTTTTTTTGACTGTTTTTGTGTGTGTGTGTGTGTGTGTGTGTGTGCGTGCCTCACTGTGTGTGTGAGAGACTGTGTGCGTATGAGAGTGACACTGTTTCTCTGTGTGAGACTCTGTGTGTAACTTCCTGTACCTCCCCCAAGGGCCATTGAAAGAAGTTACATTCTTCATGTGTGAGACTAAACCATGAATGTTGGCAAGTTGTTTAAATAGGGGATATCCCAGCTGAGCTTGACCCTATCCTTGCCTGACATTCATACACGCATTCTCCACCAGGGCCCACGAGCCGATTCTTTCCTCCTTCATTCAGTGGCATTGAGGCCGATTGAAATGTACGGCCAAAATGTCAGTGTCTGGCTGAGATCAGCGAACAGCACAGAGCAGGAGGCCCCCTGGTCTGTCGGACTCTGACCCATGCTGCCTTGACCAACTGTGCCCTATGGAGCTGCCGTGGATTTTTATTCTAAATGAATGATCACAAGAGCCGTGGTCATGGTGAGAAGGTTCCCATATGTCCATGGTCCCCCAGGGTGTGCGCTGTCTCAGAAAGAAACAGGCAATTTGTTTTGAATCTGTGGCACATTGTGCTGGAGGTGAACCTACATCGTGTCAAACAGAAGCTGAGCTTGTTCTATTATATTACATTCACGTGCTGGGGAAAATGGCTTCTTCTTGACTAGTAGGAATGAAACAATGGGCCCAAGTTTCCACAGGATAAAAAACGGGCGCCCCTCCGAGCTGGGCGCCCGTTTTTCGCGCCTAAAACGGCGCCAGAAAAAAAACGCGCTATTCTCGAGCGCTTTGCAGCTCCTTGTCTGTTTGGCGCGGCGCCCAGGGGGGGCGGAGCCTACACTCGCGCCGATTTTGTAAGTGGGAGGGGGCGGGTACTATTTAAATTAGTTTTTTTCCTGCCGGCAACGCTGCGCGTGCGCGTTGGAGCGTTCGCGCATGCTCAGTGTGAAAAAAAACATTGGTACTCGGCCATTTTTGTAGTTCTTTGTAGCTGTTTAATTTTTGAACATTTTTTAATAAAATCACATTGCCATCAGCACTGAGGCTTCCCTTCTCACTGTCTCCTTCCCCTCCCTCCCCTCCCCTGCGCGGCAACAAACCGCTGTCTCCTTCCCCTCCCTCCCCTCCGCGGCAACAAGCCGCTGTCTCCTTCCCCTCCCTCCCCTCCGCGGCAACAAGCCGCTGTCTCCTTCCCCTCCCTCCCCTCCGCGGCAACAAGCCGCTGTCTCCTTCCCCTCCCTCCCCTCTCTCCACGGGAACAAGCCGCTGTCTCCTTCCCCTCCCTCCCCTCTCTCCACGGGAACAAGTCGCTGTCTCCTTCCCCTCCCTCCCCTCTCTCCACGGCAACAAGTCGCTGTCTCCTTCCCCTCCCTCCCCTCTCTCCACGGGAACAAGTCGCTGTCTCCTTCCCCTCCCTCCCCTCCATCCACGGCAACAAGCCGCTGTCTCCTTCCCCTCCCTCCCCTCCGCGGCAACAAGCCGCTGTCTCCTTCCCCTCCCTCCCCTCTCTCCACGGCAACAAACCGCTTTCTCCTCCCCCCCCCCCACCTTCCGCTCAGCGGCACGAACGGCTTTCTCCTCCCCCCCCCCTCCCTCCCGCTCAGCGGCACGAACGGCTGCAGAATTCTCCCTGGCTGAAGCACTTTCACACAGTTAGGAAGATGGTTTATTTAATCTTTTCTTTGCTTATAAATGTTTATTCAGGTTGGATTTATTTATATAATATTTGTATAAGTATAAATAAGGATTTATTATAGAATTTAATGACTTCCCTTCCCCCCCCCCCCCCCACCTCGTTCTGGACGCCTCATTTGTAACCTGCGCCTGATTTTTTAATGTGTAGAACAGGTTTTTTCAGTTCTACAAAAATCTTCACTTGCTCCATTCTACTTTAGTTTGGAGTACGTTTTCACTGTGGAAACTTTCAAATCAGGCGTCAGTGACCGGACACGCCCCCTTTTGAAGAAAAAATTCTGTTCCAAAGTAGAACTGTTCTACCTCACTAGAACTGTAGAAAAAAAAATGTGGAGAATTGCGATTTCTAAGATAGTCCGTTCTCCACCAGTTGCTCCTAAAAATCAGGCGCAAATCATGTGGAAACTTGGGCCCATTGAGAGGAGAGATAAATTTATCGCTCTCAACCTCCGCGCACGGGATGCTGCTGCTAACTCCCCCTTCCCCAGGCGGAGACCAGTGTCACAGCCGTGACACCACTCCCACAATCCCATTGGGAATTGGCCCCATTTAGATTGCAAGATTGATGCAGGTTCCTCCTCCTGAAACTCTTTTGAGTTTACCTGCAAAACATAAAGACATTAAACGGTGCCACCCGACCTGGGTGACACTCCAGACATTTACAAGGCCCTTTTTTTCCCCCCTTTTTTGTTTTTTTTTGTGTTTTTTCTTTTTTTTTTTTTTTTTTTTTGGGCACTAAAATCACAATTTTTCCCCAGTGCCCCCTATAAAAGGGAAGGGGACACTAAAAGCACCGGCAATTAAAACAAATTAACTTTAAAACGTAAAATCAAATTAAAATTTGGTTGCCGGGCGTGATGATGCACTCCAGTCCCTCCGGTGCCCACCTCTCGCGGAAGGCCGCGAGCGTACCGGTGGACACCGCGTGCTCCATCTCCAAGGACACCCTGGACCGGATGTAAGAGCGGAAGAGAGGCAGGCAGTCAGGTTGAACGACCCCCTCGACCGTCCGCTGCCTGGACCGGCTGATGGCACCCTTGGCCGTGCCCAGGAGCAGTCCTACGAGGAGGCCTTCGGACCTACCCGCTCCCCTCCGCACAGGGTGCCCAAAGATCAGGAGAGTGGGACTGAAGTGCAGCCAGAATTTCAGGAGCAGCCCCTTCAAATAGTGGTCCTCCTGAAGATGCAGTGATGTGCTTGCAGCTGTTAATAGTTTAAAGGCTTTATTGAGGTCCTTTAATCCATTGGTGCTCTGCATGTTTGCTAACTCCGGTTTATTTTTCTTGTTCTTTTTTTAACCTCCTATCACCTTGGTAGCAGCAGCGATCAAGGATGAATTATTCATGTGTTGTGCATGCCTCACTGGACCCATTCAGTTCTTTTAATTGGGGATTTAGATGGCGATCTGACTGGTTTGCTAATAGGCCGTACAGAGAAGACTCGTTGTGCCGTTGACAGCCCAGGTGCTCGAGGTCCCAACATCTCGCCTGTATGTCCCTCCGAGGTGCCACCACCCAAAACAGCATTCAACGTATCTTGTCTGACGCAAGCCGGAGCCAGTCCAGCAATTAAATACGTTAACAAGTAGTGACCGCTCATCAAACTGCTATCAGGCAGATCGGGAGCTTATCCAGGGTCTACTACTGTATGGGTAGAGTCAGAAACACCAACTTGCATGTATATAGTGCCTTTAACATAGTACAATGTCCCAAACTGTTTCACAGGGTGTAATCAGACAGAACTCGACACCGAGCCAAATGAGGAGAGATTAGGAATGCCCCCCATTCAGTTTCCAGATGTAAATTTCTTTCACCACACCTGGCCCAGGCTCCTCAGTACAATCTTTATTCTGCACAAAGCTGCCTCCTTTGCACTGGCGCTCAGCTTAATTGTGTAAAGTCAGCAAGCTGTTTTCTTGCAGCTTCAGGTGGAGTTTGTGATGTGCAAGTATCTGATGAGGTTTGAAGGGAGTGATTGCCGTCACTGAATTAACGCTTGAATAAAACACCCTCCCTTCTGGGTTCAAGAGGCTGAGATTTGGTATTTTCCTGTATGAAGTGAGACTATCACTCATTAATCAGTCCTGCTTTTAATCGGACTATATAAGAATGCAGGTGATTTGAGAGGCTGCAAATGGAGAGATATGCAATGAAAAATCAAACTCTACAACGTATTGTATTGGCTTGTGACAAGACCCAGCTCAGGCTGCACTGATCTAACCTGTGACATCAGTTGTGGCACTTCCTTCACACTTCTCCACCTGGTTTCTGGGTCTGGGCTGCTCTGCTGCTCTGATAATGGCTGTCACCCAGTTAGCTGAGTGGTTCAATAAACAGACACAACAAATGAGATCAGGCAGAAAACCTGCCAAACTCTGACTAAACACTGATGTACTGGAGCAGGTGGTGTTGTCCGGTGTCTAACCAGGCCAGTTCAGGAATGCTGGAGGAGAAGTCTTGTCTGCCTCTTGTTTGTGGGGAGGGGTATTTACAGGGGTTTCTCTGTCTATCACTGAGTGCTTGTTTTGTATCTAGGGGCTGTTGGGAACCCACTGCCAGGAGTGGAGGTGCGCATTGCAATGGAAAACTCCACAAGGAACCATTCTTCTTACACTGTCATTGCTGAAGGGAACAGTAGAGAGACTAAGGTATGGGCAGCATGAGCTCACAGTCAGGCTGTGGGCTGCACAGATATGGTGTGCAGAGGCTGGCATATGCTGTCACTCGTCCAACATTGTCAGAGCCATTTTCACCTTATGGATAACTAAATTAGATAGTTCTAACTAGTATTCAGAGCTTTGCATGTGCACAGTGAGTGTATCTGTGCAGTGCATCTGTTGGTGACTGGATGTGGTGTTTGGTTCTGTTATGCTGCACTTAGATAGCATTACATCAAGTTTACAGCACAGAAACAGGCCATTCGGCCCAACTGGTCGATGCCAACGTTTCTGCTCCACACGAGCCTCCACCCACCCTACTTCATCTCAACCTATCAACATATCCTTCTATTCCTTTCTCCCTCATAGTTTCCTCTTAGATACATCTATGCTATTCACCTCAACCACTCCCTGTGGTAGCGCGTTCAACATTCTCACCACTCCTGGGTAAATAACTTTCCTCTGAATTCCCTATTGAATATATTAGTGACTATCTTAAATTTATGGCCTTTAGTTTTGGACTCTCCCACAAGTGGAAACATTTTCTCTATGTCTAACCTATCAAACCTTTTCATAATCTATCACGTCACCCCTCACTGCCCCCCTCGACCTTCTCTTTTCTAGAGAAAAGAGCCCCAACCTGTTTAATCTTTCCTGATGGCTGCAAGCTCTCATTTCTGGGAACATCCTTGCACATCATTTTTTAATCTTCTCCAGTGCCTCTATATCATAGAATCATAGAATCGTACAGCACAGAAAGGGTCATTCAGCCCATCAAGTCTGTGCTGGCTCTTTCGAAGAGCAATCCAATTAGTCCCAATCCTTTTTATAAAATGGAGACCAGAACTGTGCACAGTACTCCAAGTGTGGTCTCACCAAGGTTCTATACAAGTTTAACATAACTTCTCTGCTTTTCAATTCCATCCCTCTAGAAATGAACCCCAGTGCTTTGTTTGCTTTTTTATGGCCTTATTGATCTGCCTCACTACTTTTGTGATTTGTGTATCTGTACCCCCAGATCCCTCTGCTCCTCTTCCCCATTTCGACTCTTATTGTCCAAGCAGTGTGTGGCCTTCATACTCTTCCTTTCAACCCAAGTGCCAGGCAATGACTATCTCCAACAAGCGAGAGTCTAACCACCGCCCCTTGTCATTCAACTGCATTACCATCACTGAATCCCCACCATCAACATCCGAGGAGGTCACCATTGACCAGAAACTTAACTGGACCAGCCACATAAATACTGTGGCTACAAGAGCAGGTTGGAGGTTGGGTATTCTGCGATGAGTGTCTCACCTCCTGACTCCCCAAAGCCTTTCCACCATTTACAAGGCACAAGTCAGAAGTGTGATAGAATACTCTCCACTTGCCTGGACGAGTGCAGCTCCAACAACGCTCAAGAAACTTGACACCATCCAGGGCAAAGCAGCCCGCTTGATTGGCACCCCATCCACCACCTTAAACGTTCACTCCCTGCACCACCGGCACACCATGGCTGCAGTGTGTACCATCTACAAGATGCACTGGAGCAACTCGTCAAGGCTTTTTCGGCAACACCTCCCACACCCACGACCTCTATTACCTAGAAGGACAAGGGCAGCAGGCGCATGGGAACGCCACCATCTGCAGGTTCCCCTCCAAATCACACACCATCCTGACTTGGAAATGAATTGCGGTTCCTTTATCGTCACTGGGTCAAAATCCTGGCACTCCCTCCTAATAGCATTGTGGGAGCACCTTCACCACATGGTCTGCAGTGGTTCAAGAAGGCGGCTCACCACCACCTTCTCAAGGGCAATTAGGGATGGGCAATAAATGCTTGCCTTACCAGTGATGCCTACATCCCAGGACAAATAAAAAACTGACACTTCTCTACATTGAAATTCATTAGAAAGTTTATTAATGTCATCTTGTATTTTGTTGAACGCTTCCTCAGTATTAACTATAATGCCTTCCCCAAATTTTGAGATTGTACTTCGGATTCCCGAGTCCAAATGGTTTATGTAATTGTGAAAAACAGTCTTACTTGTGTCTTTCTCCACCATTATTTTAAATCTTATTATGTTGTGATCGTTATTGCTTCGATGTTCCCCAATGCTTACTTTCCTTATCTGCTCTGGTTCATTTCTCATTACTAGATCCAGTAGTGATTGTCCCTTGTTAGGCTTTTTATGTACTGGGTAAGAAAGGAGTCTTGAATACACTGTTTAAAAACTCCATTACCGTTTCTCCTTTACCTGTCTCTTCTTGCCGGTTTATTTGTGGGTAGTTAAAATCTCCCATGATTATTCTTCTGTGGGATCGAAATTCGGTTCCGCAGTTTTTGAGGTGGTGACAGCGGCTGAGTGCTGATTTTAACGGCAGGCAGTAGGTGCCACCTCAAATGGCAAAATTCAGTTTTGCCGCCCAAAGGTGAGAGAGTAGCGCTAAAAGGGGCATTGCACACTTGTCCTCGGGCACCAACAGAGCGGCAGCTCAGGAGGCCGACTAAATTTTCCCACGGTCGGCTGTCGGCATGCGAGATGAAAAAAATTAGGAAAAAAAAAGGTTTCCGACAATTTCCCTCACCCTTCCCCACACTTCCCCACTGATCCCATTAATATATAAATAAATAAATACTATATAAACAAAAGTTATTATTATAAACGCTAAAGAAAATAAGCATAACCACTTACCTTGATCCCTGGATACTACCGCCACAGGATCCCCAATGTACCGCCAACTTTTCCAGGCGGTACTAACGCCTGCCAGTAAGGCCACCGTACTTACCTAATTTCGCAGCGGTAGCGGCAAGGGGGCGCTGCACGCTCGATGATGTCACCACTTGGTGCCGCTCCCCACCGCACAACGAAATTTACAGTGAGCCGAGGAACCTGGTCGCCGCTGACGTTAAGCACTTAGCCACCCGTTAGCCTTTGAACAGTACATTGCAGAACCAACCAGGGAGCAGGCGATGTTAGATCCGGTCCTGTGTAATGAGACAGGATTAATAAATGATCTCTGAGTAAAGGATCCTCTAGGAATGAGTGACCATAACATGGTTGAATTTCAAATTCAGTTGGAGGGTGAGAAAGCTGGATCTCAAACCGTGTCTTAAGCTTAAATAAAGGAGACTACAAAGGTATGATGGCAGAGTTGGCTAAAGTGGACTGGAAAAATAGATTACAGAGTGGGACGGTTGAAGAGCAATGGCAGACATTTAAGGAGCTATTTCATAACTCTCAACATAAATATATCCCAATGAGAAGGAAAGACTAAGAGAAGGGATAACCATCCATGGCTAACTAAGGAAATAAGGGATGGTATCAAAGTGAAAACAAGGGCATACAATGTGGCCAAGACTAGTAGGAGGCCAGAGGATTGAGAAACTTTCAAAAGCCAGCAAAGAACGATAAAAAAAAATGATAGAGAAGATATATTATGAAAGCAAACTAGCATGGAATATAAAAACAGATGGTAAGAGTTTCCACAGGTACATAAAAAGGAAAAGAGTGGCTAAAGTAAATATTGGTCCTCTAGAGGATGAGACTGGGGAATTAATAATGAAGAACAGGGAAATGGCAGAGACGTGGAACAAATATTTTGTATCGGTCTTCACAATAGAAGATACTAAAAACATCCCAATAGGGGATAATCAAGGGGCTATAGGGAGGGAAGACCTTAATACAATCACTATCACTAAAGAAGTAGTACTCAGTAAAATAATGGGACTAAAGGTGGACAAGTTCCCTGGACCTGATGGCTTACATCCTAGGGTCTTAAAAGAAGAGGTTGTGGAGATAGTGGATGCATTGGTTGTAATCTACCAAAATTCCCTGGATACTGGGGCGGTCCCAGCGGATTGGAAAAAACCTCAAATGTAACGTCCCTATTTAAAAAAGGAGGCAGACAAAAAGCAGGAAACTATGGACCAGTTAGCCTAACATCTGTCATTGGGAAAATGCTGCAGTCCATTATTAAGGAAGCAGTAGCGGGACATTTGGAAAAGCATAATTCAATCAAGCAGAGTCAGCATGGTTTTATGGAAGGGAAATCATGTTTGACAAATTTGCTGGAGTTCTTTGAGGATGTAAGGAGCAGGGTGGATAAGGGGGAACTAATGGATGTGGTGTATTTGGATTTCCAGAAAGCATTCGATAAAGTGCCACATAAAAGATTACTGCACAAGATAAAAGTTTATGGGAGTAATATATTAGCATGGATAAAGGATTGGCTAACTAACAGAAAACAGAGAGTCGGGATAAATGGGTCACTTTCTGATTGGCAAACAGTAACTAGTGGTGTGCCACAGGGATCGGTGCTGGGGCCTCAACTATTTACAATCTATATTAATGACTTGGATGAAGGGACCGAGTGTAATGTAGCCAAATTTGCTGATGATACAAAGATGGGTGGGAAAGCCAATTGTGAGGAGGACACAAACAATCTGCAAAGGGATATAGACAGGCTAAGTGAGAGGGCAAAAATTTGGCAGATGGAGTATAATGTGGGAAAATATGAGGTTATCCACATTGGCAGAAAAAATAGAAAAGCAAATTATAATTTAAATGGAGAAAAATTGCAAAGTGCTGCAGAACAGAGGGACCTGTAGGTCCTTGTGCATGAAACACAAAAATTTAGTATGCAGGCACAGCAAGTGATCAGGAAGGCAAATGGAATGTTGCATGCACTTTTGGTCTCCGTATTTAAGGAAGGATCATCATCATCATAGGCTGTTCAGAGAAGGTTCACTCGGTTGATTCTGAAGATGAGGAGATTGACTTATGAAGGTAGGTTGGGTCTATACTCATTGGAGTTCAGAAGAATGAGTGGTGATCTAATTGAAACATATAAGATAATGAGGGGGCTCGACAAGGTGGATGCAGAGAGGATATTTCCACACATAGGGGAAACTAAAACTAGGGGGCACAGTCTCAGAATAAGGGGCCACCCATTTAAAACTGAGATGAGGAGGAATTTCTTCTCTCAGAGGTTTGTAAATCTGTGGAATTCTCTTCCCCAGAGAGCTGTGGAGGCTGGATCATTGAGTATATTTAAGGCGAAGATAGACAGATTTTTGAGTGATAAGGGAGTGAAGAGTTATGGGGAACGGGCAGGGAAGTGGAGCTGAGTCCATGATCATATCAGCCATGATCTTATTCAATGGCAGAGCAGGCCCGAGGGGCCGGGTGGCCGGGTGGCCTACTCCTGCTCCAGTTTCTTATGTTCTTATGTAACAAGCGGCATTAGAAACCGAATTTTGACCCCTCTGTCATTTACTCATTTCATAGATTTGCTTACATATTTCTTTCTCCAATTCCTTTCCACTGTTTAATGATGACTGGTTCTGTTATGGTGAATTTGGTCGTGATTGGTTCGGTTATGGTGTATTTGGCAGTGACTGCTATTATGGTGTATTTGGCAGTGACGGGTTCGGTTATGGTGTATTTGGAGTGACGGGTTCGGTTATGGTGTATTTGGAGTGACGGGTTCGGTTATGGTGTATTTGGTGGTGACGGATTTGTTTATGGTATTGGTGGTGACGGGTCCTGTTGTGGTGTATTTAACAGTCTCTGTTTGGTTATAGAAACATGGAAACATAGAAAATAGGTGCAGGAGTAGGCCATTCAATGAGTTCATGGCTGAACATGTAACTTCAGTACCCCATTCCTGCTCTCTCGTCATACCCCTTGATCCCCCCCAGTAGTAAGGACTACATCTAACTCCTTTTTGAATATATTTAGTGAACTGGCCTCAACAACTTTCTGTGGTAGAGAATTCCACAGGTTCATCACTCTCTGGATGAAGAAGGTTATGGTGTATTTGTGGTGACAGGTTCGGTTATGGTGTATTTGGCGGTTTCTGGTTACAGGCACTGAGGCTAGACCCAATAATGTGGCACGATCTTTAAAAAGCTGAGTTGTTGATATGAACTGTGACCTCAGTGCAATCTTATCTAAACTGGAATACAAACTAACCCAAATGATAGTGAAGATTAGAGTTGAGTTCACTTTGAAACTCGACATTGGCTGGTTAATCTGGCAGCAAGGCAGATAGACTCGGACTTGCCAAGCAGCCAGTATCCTCTGCCAGCTGCCCCAGGACCTGTGGAGAAGGTTGGGACACAATCCAGATGTTTATCTTTGCTGCAGCAGGAGGTGCTGCAGGGGCAAATGTTGAGCTTGTTATCATCAAATAACAAATAGGGCAAAGAAAGAGGCTGTGTGAACTCTGCAGTCAGACATTAGTCAGAGAATCATATTCAATTGTATCGTTAATATTAAACTAAAATTATATGAAATTACTAGGCTATTTTAAATGACTGATAATAAATTAGCACCATATTAATGTTAAATTTCTGTCATATTACTATTAACCAATGCCATAATAAATCAATATGATATTAAACTAGTGGGATATTAATACTTAATCAGTCTAATACTGTAACTGGACAGAGCTGGGTGTCCCAGTCCATGCCAGGTTAGTGGGTACTGGGTGTCCCAGTCCATGCCAGGTTAGTGGGTACTGGGTGTCCCAGTCCATGCCAGGTTAGTGGACAGAGCTGGGTGTCCCAGTCCATGCCAGGTTAGTAGGAACTGGGTGTCCCAGTCCATGCCAGGTTAGTGGGCAGAGCTGGGTGTCCCAGTCCATGCCAGGTTAGTGGGCAGAGCTGGGTGTCCCAGTCCATGCCAGGTTAGTGGGCAGAGCTGGGTGTCCCAGTCCATGCCAGGTTAGTAGGTACTGGGTGTCCCAGTCCATGCCAGGTTAGTGGGCAGAGCTGGGTGTCCCAGTCCATGCCAGGTTAGTGGGCAGAGCTGGGCGCCCCAGTCCATGCCAGGTTAGTGGGTGCTGGGTGTCCCAGTCCATGCCAGGTTAGTGGGCAGACCTGGGTGTCCTAGTCCATGCCAGGTTAGTGGGCAGACCTGGGTGTCCTAGTCCATGCAAGGTTAGTGGGCAGAGCTGGGTGTCCAGGCCATCTGGGTGTCCCAGTCCATGCCAGGTTAGTGGGCAGAGCTTGGTGTCCCAGTCCATGCCAGGTTAGTGGGCAGAGCTTGGTGTCCCAGTCCATGCCAGGTTAGTGGGTGCTTGGGTGTCCCAGTCCATGCCAGGTTAGTGGGTGCTGGGTGTCCCAGTCCATGCCAGGATAGTGGGTGCTGGGTGTCCCAGTCCATGCCAGGTTAGTGGGCAGAGCTTGGTGTCCCAGTCCATGCCAGGTTAGTGGGCAGAGCTTGGTGTCCCAGTCCATGCCAGTTTAGTGGGTGCTGGGTGTCCCAGTCCATGCCAGGTTAGTGGGCAGAGCTGGGTGTACCAGTCCATGCCAGGTTAATGGGCAGAGCTCAGTGTGTAATTGGCTGTAAAGCGCTTTCGGACATCCTGAGGTGGTGAAAGGTTCTATATATGTAAGTTTATTTTCTTTCTCTGTATCTCTTATCTCACAGCCAAACCAGTCATTAATAATGATTCTCATCAGTTAAAAGTTTATGTGCTGTAATCAGATGCAGGAACCTGGCGATATTTAAACTGAGCAATTTAATTGCTTGGCAAAGCCCAGAACACATAAGTGGGAATATGCTACATCAATCCCACACTTGGCACAGTTACAAAGCCATGCCACTGCTTTGTAGATGATGTCATTGTTCACCCATATGCAAGCTGTCCCTTGGATAGCAAACCTTGTGCCTCATTTCTCCTGCAGCATCTGGCGAGGTGCTCTCCCAAACAGCTGCCAGATAGAAGCAGGAGTAACAGCAAGGCAAAGCAGAGCAAGAAAATGTTTACCAGACTCATTCCAACTCTCAGCTGTCACTCCACACGATGACTCTAGAGATTTTGACACCAACACGAATACTGTGCTGCCGTCACCGGGCAAACACCTGTACAGGTCCATACCAGCGCCTCTCGTTCTCGGCAAGTTGGTGGCAGGAGAGCGACAGGTGCTTTAGTTATTGGTAGAAGTTGCGTTAAACCATGAGCTCCGAGAGACAAGACAAACAGGCAGCTTGTGGCCGATGCTCCTGGTCAGTGTGTCCGGGTGGGACCGAGGGCCCAGGGTCAGTGTGTCCGGGTGGGACCGAGGGCCCAGGGTCAGTGTGTCCGGGTGGGACTGAGGGCCCAGGGTCAGTGTATCCGGGTGGGACCGAGGGCCCAGGGTCAGTATGTCCGGGTGGGACCGAGAGCCCAGGGTCAGTGTGTCCGGGTGGGACCGAGGGCCCAGGGTCAGTGTGTCTGGGTGGGACCGAGGGCCCAGGGTCAGTGTGTCCGGGTGGGACCGAGGGCCCAGGGTCAGTGTGTCCGGGTGGGACCGAGGGCCCAGGGTCGGTGTGTCCGGGTGGGACCGAGGGCCCAGGGTCAGTGTGTCCGGGTGGGACCGAGGGCCCAGGGTCAGTGTGTCCGGGTGGGACCGAGGGCCCAGGGTCAGTGTGTCCGGGTGGGACCGAGGGCCCAGGGTCAGTGTGTCCGGGTGGGATGTTGAGCTGCCAAGTCAGCCTGTTAGATTCTAGAATATGAAAACTTGAGGAGGGAAGATAATTTTTTATAATAAAGAATGTTATGGATAGTTAGAACTTTGATCAAATATTCATCTCATTAGACAGTGCAGAAATGAAACAAAGTGCTTGCATTTAGATAGTGCCTGTGACATCTCCAGAATGTAGCCAATTATTGCAGGCAGTGAAATACTTTTGAGGTGTAATCACTCGTTATGTCGGCAAATCTGGCAGCCAATTCGCACACAACGATTAGATAAATGGCCAGTTAATCTGTTTGGAAGATGTTTGTTGAAGGGAATGAGACCTTTTACACAGGCAGGCGGGGCCTCGATTTAACGTCTCATCTGAAAGACACTCTCTCAGTGCTACACTCGGTGTCAGCCCAGACTTTGTGTATTAAATATAATTATGACTACAGTTATGTTTTAACCATGGGTCTCCATTATAATCCTGTGATATTCTAATGGAGGGGAACTGCTGTACACTGCCAATGCACTGCAATAAACCTTCTCTAATACTGCATGTCTATAGAGATCCAGAGAATATAACCAAGGTGATTGATAATTCCACGGCCTATGGTGGGGTGAGGGGACAGGAGCATATACAGGTGGCCACAGTTAGAGGGCCAAAGGGTGTGAGATCGTAGAAGGATTTGAAGATGAGGATTTTAAATTGGATGCTTTGGGAGACAGGGAGCATGGAGCCAGTGTCACTCAGTCAGGAGGGGAGGCAGGCTTACTTACTGCAATCAGATGATCAAAGGTCAGTTAGGGGAATGTTGGAGTAATCGAGTGTGAAGGTGACAAAAGCGAGGAGCGATCTGCATAAAAGGGCTCTGTGTACAGGGATTGTGTACGGGCCATGTGTACATGTGCAGGGTCTATGTACTGGGTCTGTGGGGAGGAGCAGGTCTGTACAGGGGCTGTGTACAGAGTCTGTAGGGAGGAACAGGTCTGTGTACAGGGTCTGTAACGAGGAATGGGTCTGTGTACAGGGCCTGTAACGAGGAGTGGGTCTGTGTACAGGGTCTAGCGAGGAGTGGGTCTGTGTACAGAGTCTGTAAGGAGGAGCAGGTCTGTGTACAGGGTCTGTAGCGAGGAGTGGGTCTGTGTACAGGGTCTGTAAGGAGGAGCAGGTCTGTATACAGGGGCTGTGTACAAGGTCTGTAGCGAGGAGTGGGCCTGTGTACAAGATCTAGCGAGGAGTGGGTCTGTGTACAGGGTCTGCAGGGAGGAGCGGGTCTGTGTACAGGGTCTGTAACGAGGATTGGGTCTGTGTACAGGGTCTGTAGGAAGGAGCAAGTCTGTGTACAGGGTCTGTAATGAGGATTGGGTCTGTGTACAGGGTCTGTAGGAAGGAGCAGGTCTGTGTACAGGGTCTGTAATGAGTATAGGGTCTGTAACGAGAAGTGAGTCTGTGTACGGGGTCTGTGTACGGGCTGTTGTAAAGACTGATCTCAATGAGTTAGATGCCCTTTCCTAGACACAACTGCAGTATTATTCATATTTTATGTAAATGAGTTCCTAAAATGTCTGGGTGGTAACGGTCTGTAATTCTGCACCATCTGTACCTGTAGCGGAATAGCTGTTAAAAGGCCCACAGTGTGACTGTGTTAGAATGTGCTGCAAATGATTTCCTACTTACAGAGCGAGCTAAACACTCCAGCTGCCAGCAACACATTACTCAAATCAGAACTCAGCTGTCCCAGTTTAATTTAGCTCTGCGATGTTTTTTATTGACTGGAATAGCAGTGGTTCAAAACACCTGCTTCACTTCGGAACGGCTTCAGATTTGTTGCAACCCCACAGCAAAGTGGAGTCAGTGCCCAGAATATCGGAGCATAAGTTGCAGTGGTGACCCCAGCAGCAGGAAGGCCGAGGTGGGCTGGTGCAGGTCCAACCATTGAAAGAGTTCACAGATATGTAATTGTGTGGTATGATAACAGTGGAAGGCTGGAAGCAGGAGAGTTCCTATGGGGACCAGCAGATCCCTTTATCCAACCATCTCCTATAAACAAACACTGCAATGTATAGGGAGAACATGAGTGCCCAAGTACAGGATCTGTTTGCTTTATTTAATCCCCTTCTCTATCTATGTCTGTGTTAGTTATTTCCTCTCCAGCCAGGGCTTCTGACCTACATTGACTCCAGGTCCATCAAGGGCTCAGATTTAAAATTCTCATACTTGTGTTCAAATCTTTCCATGACCTCACCCCTCCCTATCTCTGTAACCTCTTCCAGCCCTACAAACTCCTGGGATCTCTGCGCTCCTCCAATTCTGGTCCCCGATTTTAATCGCTCCATCATTGGCGCCCGAGCCTTCAGCTGCCTGGGCCCTAAACTCCGGAGTTCCCTCTCTAAACCTCTCTGCCTCTCTACCTCTCTCTCCCTTTAAGACACTCCTTAAAACCTATCTCTTCACCAAGCTTTTGGTCACTTGTCCTAATATCTCCTTATGTAGCTTGGTGTCACATTTTGTTTGATTACACTCCCGTGAAGCACCTTGGGATGTTTTACTGCGTTAACAGCGCCACATAAATGCAAGTTATTGAGATGGACCTGCCTCATACATAGTTCAGAGTTCCTTTTCAGCAGTGACACATAGGGCCCAATTTTGGCCATGACTTGCATCAATTTTTTTTGGAGTAAGTTGTTTTTTTCTGGTGTAAGTTTAAAAAAATGCCATTTTCCCCAAAAGATTTGCTCCAGAGTAAGTCAGTTGAGTGCGATTTTTTTTTTACTTCCGTTTTTTTTTCAAAAGGGGGCGTTCCCAGACACTTACGCCAGTTTTGGCCATTTATGCCACTTTGGCCAGCAAAAACTTACTCCAAATCGACTTAGGTCAGCGAATGTGGCCAGCTCTGAAAAACATTGCGGGCAGTTAAGAATTCGGCGCATTTAAAGCACCAAGACTTACAATACACTAAATAAAGCACAAAAAGTAATAAGCAATCAATCAATAACAAATAAAAAATAGAAGTCCTGCCTTTATGCCAAAAACAAGTTTTTTTTTAAGTTCTCCCGCTCCCACCCCCCCCCCCCATCAAAACACTCTTCCTTCCTCCCAACCCCCAACCCACAAAAACACTCTTTCTACCCACCTCCCAAAACACTCTTTCTCCTCCCCCCGCCCTCCTAAAACTCTCCTCCTCCCCCCGCCCCCCCCAACCCCAATCAAAACTCTCAAGCACAACCATCAATGAATAAAAAATAAAACTGAAGTCCTACCTCGGCTCGGGAACTCAGCGAGAGTCCCTTCGGCCGGGGATAGGGTGCGGCGAGATCGGGGAGTCCCTTCGGCCGGGGATAGGGGCTGCGAGCATCGGGTCCTGCTCACAGCCCGCAGGACACGCTGGGAGGGCAGGAGCATGCGCGCAGGTGCCGGTACTGGCCTGTTGCTCCGCCCCCCCCACTTCACAATGCACGCCACACTGGGACTCCGGGGACTTGGAAGAGCGGCCAGGATGGGGCGACTTTTTCCCGACGCTGTTTCAGTGCGCCGAAAAAAAGGGTTGGGCAAAATTGAGCCCTAAGTCACACATGATCTAACCACACACTGTGATTTTGACCTGACTGCAGCCTTTGACACAATTCCATACTTCTCCAGCACCTCTCCACCGTCATCCAGCTGGGTGGGACTGCACTCGCCTGGTTCCATTCTTATCTATCTAATGGTTGCCAGAAAATCACCTGCAACGGCTCCTCTTCCCACCCCCGCATCGTTACCTCTGGTGTCCCCCAAGGATCTATCCTGGGTCCCCTCCTATTTCTCATCTACATGCTGCCCCTTGGCAACATCATCCGCAAACACAGCGTCAGTTTCCGCATGTACGCTGGCGACACCCAGCTCTACCTCACCACCACTTCTCTCGACCCCTCCAAGGTCTCTAAATTGTCAGACTGCTTGTCCGACATCCAGTTCTGGATGAGCAAAAATTTTCACCAATTAAATATTGGGAAGACCGATGCCATTGTTTTCGGTCCCAGCCACTGACTCCATCCCTCTCTCGAACATCTGTCTGAGGCTGAACCACACTGTTTGCAACCTTGGTGTCATATGTGACCCTGAAGTGAGATTCCGACCACATGTCCGCAGCATAACTAAGATCGCCTATTTCCACCTCCGTAATATTGCCCATCTCCGCCCTTGCCTCAGCTCATCTGTTGCTGAAACCCTCATCCATGCTTTTGTTATCTCTAGACTTGACTATTCCAACGCTCTCCTGGCTGGCCTCCCACGTTCTACCCTACGTAAACTTGAGGTTATCTAAAATGTGGCTGCCCCTGTTCTAACTCGCACCAAATTCTGTTCACCTATTACCCCTGTTCTGCTGACCTACATTGGCTCCCAGTTAAGAAATGCCTCGATTTCAAAATTCTCATCCTCATTTTCAAATCACTCCATGGGCTTGCCCCTCTGTATTTTTCTAATCGCCTCCAGCCCCACAATCCCCCACCCCCCATCCCACCCCCCCCACCCCCGAGATGTCTGCGCTCCTCTATTTCTACCCTCTTGAGCATCCCTGATTATAATTGCTCAGCTATTGGTGGCCGTGCCTTCTATTACCGAGGCCCCAAGCTCTGGAACTCCATCCCTAAACCTCTCCACCTCTCTACTTCTCTCTCCTCCTTTCAGATGCTCCATAAAATCTACCTCTTTGACCAAGCTTTTGGCTCGGTGTCAAATTTTCTTGTCTTATAATAGTCCTTGGGACATTTTACTACGTTAAAGGTGCTATATAAACACAAGTTATTGTTGTTGTGGTTGTTGATTGAATTGGCAGCTTTTATCCATTGCTACTCGATAACTACCTGAGTGGCACTGAATCCGTGCGGACTTTGAAGTGACACTGCTTTGTGTTGATAGGTGAGACATGGAATGGAAGGCAAAGAGGGAGAGCTGCTGGTTAAAGGATCATCAGTCTTTAAAGAATATTGGAACAGAACAAAAGAAACAAAGGAAGCATTTACATCGGATGGCTGGTTCAAGACAGGTACCGTGCAGAGCTATCTGACAACTCAACCCTCCCATTGAGCAGTTCTGCTGACATGGATCCTCTGGGCACTCAGAGCATGGAAATAAAGCTTGACATTGGGTTTCAGTATCAGCACAGGAGGCAAACATAGTGCGTCACATATCAAGAATCAGCATGTATCAGAGAGTGTTATGGTATGGGGAATATCAGTGTTACAGTGAGGGGTGTGGGGTATATCAGTGTTACAGTGAGAGGTGTGGGGTATATCAGTGTTACAGTGAGGGATGAGGGGTATATCAGAGTGTTACAGTGAGGGGTATATCAGTGTTAGTGAGGGGTGTGGGGTATATCAGTGTTACAGTGAGAGGTGTGGGGTATATCAGTGTTTCAGTGAGGGATGTGGGGTATATCAATGTAAGAGTGAGGGCTGTGGGGTATATCAGTGTTACAGTGAGGGGCATATCAGTGTTACAGTGAGGGATGCGGGGTATATCAGTGTTAGTGAGTGGTGTGGGGCATATCTGCGTTAGTGAGGGGTGTGGGTATATCAGTGTTACAATGAGGGGTATATCAGTATTACAGTGAGGGTATGGGGTATATCAGTGTTACAGTGAGGGGTATGGGGTATATCAGTGTTACAGTGAGGGGTCTGGGGTAATTCAGTGTTACAGCGAGGGGTGTGGAATATATCAGGGTGTTGCAATGAGTGGTGTGGGACATATCAGTGTTACATTGAGGGGTGCGGGGTATATCAGTGTTACAGTGAGGGGTGTGGGTTATATCTGTTACAGTGAGGGGTGTGGGATATATCAGTGTTACAGTGAGGGGTGTGAGGTGTACCAGAGACTATACACACACTGCCCTATCGGTGTATCGGGGGTCCCTCTCCCATACACACAGTTTCTGCTGAGATTAATATAGTTTCACATGTGAGAATCGGCAATGGTCAGTAACCGGGATACTCAGCTCGGCTCCATGACCAGACTAACAGCCAGGTGAAGAGGCTCATGTGCCAGGTGGAATATGAGATGTGGTATCAGCGTGACTCGGGATGAGAAGTGGCTTCACCCGCTTGACCTGAGGGTCCACCATTTAATTGTGAGATTGTTGAACTGTGACATGGCACAACTTTAGTTCAGAGAACAAAATCCTGGATAACCTACTTATCTTCCTTTGTTTTGCTATCTTCATCCCCGCGTCTGCCTTTTTCACATGCCCCTAAATAGAAATTAATTCCATTCATGCGTTGCCCTGGTTACACAACGTAGAAACCTCAGCTGCCGTTCTGCCCCCAGGTACCAGTCGTGACCTCATTAGTTAATTGACTGCGGGCTGACTGAATTGCACAGACCTGGCTCTGCGCACTAACCACAATCACGGTTCTAATGGTGCACTGTGAAGGTACCCAGAGTGCGAGGTCAGTTGGTAATATAATAAGAAGCAACTCATTGATAATGCCCGCACCAACATAAGAACATAAGAAATAGGAGCAGGAGTCGGCCATTTGGCCCCTCGAGCCTGCTCCGCCATTTAATAAGATCATGGCTGATCTGATCATGGACTCAGCTGCACTTCCCTGCCCGCTCCCCATAACCCTTTATTCCCTTATTGCTCAAAAATCTGTCTATCTCCGCCTTAAATATATTCAATGACCCAGCCTCCACAGCTCTCTGGGGCAGAGAATTCCACAGATTTACAAACCTCTGAGAGAAGAAATTCCTCCTCATCTCAGTTTTAAATGGGTGGCCCCTTATTCTGAGACTGTGCCCCCTAGTTTTAGTTTCCCCTATGTGTGGAAATATCCTCTCTGCATCCACTTTGTCGAGCCCCCTCATTATCTTACATGTTTCAATAAGATCACCTCTCATTCTTCTGAACTCCAATGAGTATAGGCCCAACCTACTCAACCTATCTTCATAAGTCACCCCCCTCATCTCCGGAATCAACCAAGTGAACCTTCTCTGAACAGCCTCCAATGCAAGTATATCCTTCCTTAAATACGGAGACCAAAACTGTATGCAGTACTCTAGGTGTGGCCTCACCAATACGCTGTACAATTCTCTGCTTTTATACTCCATCCCCCTTGCAATAAAGGCCAACATTCCATTTGCCTTCCTGATTACTTGCTGTACCTGCACACTAACTTTTTGTGTTTCATGCACAAGGACCCCCAGGTCCCTCTGTACTGCAGCACTTTGCAATTTTTCTCCATTTAAATTATAATTTGCTTTTTATTTTTTCTGCCAAAGTGGATAACCTCACATTTTCCCACATTATTCTCCATCTGCCAGATGTTTGCTCACTCACTTAGCCTGTCTATATCCCTTTGCAGATTTCGTGTGTCCTCCTCAAAATTTGCTTTCCCACCCATCTTTGTATCATCAGCAAACTTGGCTACATTACACTCGGTCCCTTCATCCAAATCATTAATATAGATTGTAAATAGTTGAGGCCCCAGCACCGATCCCTGCGGCACTCCACTAGTTACAGTTTGCCAACCGAAAAATTACCCATTTATCCCGATTCTCGGTTTTTTGTTAGTTAGCCAATCCTCTATCCATGCTAATATATTACCCTCAACCCCGTGAACTTTTTTCTTGTGCAGTAACCTTTTTAAGTGGCACATTGTCAATTGCCTTCTGGAAATCCAAATACATCACATCCACTGGTTCCTCCTTATCCACCCTGCTCGTTACATCCTCAAACAACTCCAGCAAATTTGTCAAACATGATTTCCCTTCCATAAAACCATTCTGACTCTGCTTGATTGAAATGCGGGTAAAACACGGCCAGCTTTTGTTACTGCACGCATGTAATTACAGTACCTTCATCACCCATCACTGAGACTGTACCTCACCCCGTCACCCAGTTAAACTGTATCTCACCCGTCACCCAGTGAAACTGTACCTCACCCCGTCACCCAGTGAAACTGTATCTCACCCGTCACCCAGTGAGACTGTACCTCACCCCATCACCCAGTGAAACTGTACCTCACCCCGTCACCCAGTGAAACTGTACCTCACCCTATCACTGAGAGACTGTACCTCACCCCGTCACTAAGAGACTGTATCTCACACCATCACCCAGTGAGCACCCGGTCACTGAGACGGTATCTCACCCCGTCACCCAGTGAGACTGTACCTCACCCCGTCACTAAGAGACTGTATCTCACCCCGTCACCCAGTGAGACTGTACCTCACCCCGTCACCAAGTGAGACTGTACCTCGCCCATCACCCAGTGAGACTGTACCACACCCCACCACCCAGTGAAACTGTACCTCACACCGTCACCCAGTGAGACTGTACCTCACCCCGTCACCAAGTGAGACTGCCCCTCACCCCGTAACCCAGTGAGACTGTCCCTCACCCCGTCACTGAGACTGTACCTCACCCCGTCACCCAGTGAGACTGTACCTCACCCCGTAACCCAGTGAGACTGTCCCTCACCCCGTCACTGAGACTGTACCTCACCCCGTCACTGAGACTGTGCCTCACCCCGTCACCCAGTGAGACTGTACCTCACCCATCACCCAGTGAGACTGTACCTCACCCCACCACACAGTGAGACTGTACCTCACCCCGTCACTGAGACTGTGCCTCACCCCATCACCCAGTGAGACTGTACCTCACCCATCACCCAGTGAGACTTACCTCACCCATCACCCAGTGAGACTATCTCACCCCACCACACAGTGAGACTGTACCTCACCCCGTCACTGAGACTGTGCCTCACCCCTTCACCCAGTGAGACTTACATCACCCAGTGAGACTTACCTCACCCCACCACACAGTGAGACTGTATCTCACCCCACCACACAGTGAGACTGTACCTCACCCCGTCACTGAGACTGTGCCTCACCCCTTCACCCAGTGAGACTGTACCTCACCCATCACCCAGTGAGACTTACATCACCCAGTGAGACTTACCTCACCCCACCACACAGTGAGACTGTACCTCACCCATCACCCAGTGAGACTGTACCTCACCCCACCACACAGTGAGACTGTACCTCACCCCGTCACTGAGACTTACCTCACCCCACCACACAGTGAGACTGTACCTCACCCTGTCACTGAGACTGTGCCTCACCCCGTCACCCAGTGAGACTGTACCTCATTTAGAAAGCAGTGACAGGATCGGTCCAAGTCAGAATGGATTTATGAAGGGGAAATCATGCTGACGAATCTTCTGGAATTTTTTGAGGATGTAACGAGCAGAGTGGACAAGGGAGAACCAGTGGATGTGGTGTATTTGGACTTTCAAAAGGCTTTTGACAAGGTCCCGCACAAGAGATTGGTGTGCAAAATCAAAGCGCATGGTATTGGGGGTAATATATTGACATGGATAGAGAACTGGTTGGCAGACAGGGAGCAGAGAGTCAGGATAAACGGGTCCTTTTCAGAATAGCAGGCAGTGACTAGTGGTGTGCCGCAGGGCTCAGTGCTGGTACCCCAGCTCTTCACAATATACATTAACGATTTAGATGAAGGAATTGAGTGTAATATCTCCAAGTTTGCACATGACACTAAACTGGGTGGCGGTGTGAGCTGTGATGAGGACGCTAAGAAGTTGCAGGGTGACTTGGAATGGCCTACTCCTGCACCTATTTTCTATGTTTCTCACCCCATCACTGAGACTGTCCCTCACCCGTCACCCAGTGAGACTGTACCTCACCCTGTCACCCAGTGAAACTGTACCTCACCCCGTCACTGAGACTATACCTCACTCCTTCACCCATTGAGACTGTACCTCACCCCATCACTGAGACTGTCCCTCGCCCTGTCACCTCACCCCTTCACCCAGTGAGACTGTACCTCACCCCTTCACCCAGTGAGACTGATGTGTGTCCCCTACAGGCTGAGAGAGGAGAAATGATAATGGAGAAAAAAGAAATGGCAGAGAAATTAAACAAATACTTTGTGTCTGTCTTCATGGAAGAAGACTCAAAAACCTCACAAAAATAGTGGATACCAAGGGTCTAGCGAGAATGAGGAACGGAAAGTAATTAGTAGTAGTAAAAAAAATAGTACTGGAGAAATTAATGGCACTGAAAGCCGATAAATCCCCTGGACCTAATAGCCTATATCCTAGGGTTTAGAAAGAGGTGGCTATAGAGATAGTGGATGCACTGGTTGTCATCTTCCAAAATTCCATTGATTCCTAGAATGGTTCCCGCAAATTGGAAGGTAGCTAATGTAACCCCTCTATTTAAGAAAGGAGGGAGAGAGAAAATGGGGAACTATAGACCAGTTAGCCTGACATCAGCAAAATGCTAAAATCTATTATTAAGAATGTAGTAACAGGGCACTTAGAAAACAATAAATTGGATTGGGAAGAGTCAACATAGATTTATGAAAGGGAAATCATGTTTGACAAATCTGTTAAGAGTTTTTTGGGCCCCACTAGTTACAGCCTGCCAACTTGAAAATGACCCGTTTATTCCAACTCTCTGTTTTCTGCCCGTTAACCAATCCTCAATCCATGCTAGTATATTACCCCTAATCCCATGAGCCCTAATTTCGTGCAATAACCTCTTCTGTTGCACCTTATCGAATGCCTTCTGAAAATCAAAATACAACACATCCACTGGTCCTCCCCCCAATCTATTCTGCTAGACATCGATGACGAGATCCAACACTGCTTCCAGTGCGCCAGTGCAGCCTTCGGCCGCCTGAGGAAAAGAGTATTTGAAGACCAGGCCCTCAAAACTGTCACCAAGCTCATGGTCTACAGGGCTGTAGTAATACCCGCCCTCCTGTATGGCTCAGAGACATGGACCATGTACAGTAGACACCTCAAGTCGCTGGAAAAATATCACCAACAATGTCTCCGCAAGATCCTACAAATCCCCTGGGAGGACAGACGCACCAACATCATCATCCTCGTCCAGGCTAACATCCCCAGCATTGAATCACTGACCACACTTGATCAGCTCCATGGGCAAGCCACATTGCCCGCATGCCAGACACTAGACTCCCAAAGCAAGTGCTCTACTTGGAACACCTTCATGGCAAACGAGCCATAGGTGGGCAGTGGAAATGTTACAAGGACACCCTCAAAGCCTCCTTGATAAAGTGCGACATGCCCACTGACACCTGGGAGTCCCTGGCCAAAGACCGCCCTAAGTGGAGGAAGTGCATCTCGGAGGGCGCTGAGCACCCCGAGTCTCAATGCCGAGAACATGCAGAAACCAAGCACAGGCAGCGGAAAGAGCGTGCGGCAAACCTGTCCCACCCATCCTTTCCCTCAACGACTATCTGTCCCACCCATGACAGGGTCTGTGGCTCTCGTATTGGACTGTTCAACCACCAAAGAACTCACTTCAGGAGTGGAAGCAAGTCTTCCTCGATTCCGAGGGACTGCCTATGATGATGATGATGAGTTACAACCTCAAAAAACTCTTAACAGATTCCACTTTAGAAAACCTTCTCAAAACCATCGCCGGTGGCCTCTCCTAATCCCTCCCCTCCTGGCTCTGTTTGTGGAACACATTTTTCTTTACCTTGTAGGGTGCTGTATGAATGGATCAGCTCCTCACTGGACAAAGCCCCTGTGCTGGAGGAGAGCCCTCGGTCCTGTTCCTCATCGGCTAACGAGCTCTATATTTGGCCCAGCACTAATTACTATTGCTTGGTCTGCTATACATCTCCATTACCACGTAAGAAAGAAAAATCTTTCCTATTTTGTTCTCAGTTTCTGTGCTCACCGTCCAAATTAAATAGCTGCAAGAAAGGAGGGAACAAAACTAGAAAACAATGCTCAACTCCCCCACCGCCTCGACATAGCTTTTCTCCTAACATAAAGGCACCAGCTGAGCTCTGTGCGTAACGCTATCTAACTTAACAAAGGCATGTGAGCGGGAGCTCGCCCTGCTGGGACCCAGCTAAGCTAATAACATTTATTATTTGCACTGAGGCTTGAGGAAAAACACAGCGCTCTGTAATTTAGCAAGGCTCACACCTCAGCGAGGGCAGGGGCCATGGGACTGAGGTTCGCTCAGGTTCCTGTGAGCCCGCAGCCAGAGGCAGAACTGTTTGTATTCTCACTACAGGGAAAGTGAGAGAAGAACATTGGCGAGGGGGATGGACAAATGGGGACAGGTGGAATTCTGTCGTGTGCGGTGTGTTAATGATTTTACACACTTGCATCACCGTGGCTGTGAGTTAATTTGCAAATGTGTGCGTGGATGCCTGGGTAACGTGATGTTCACAAGAAGGAAATGTAGAAACATAGAAAATAGGAGCAGTAGTAGGCCATTCGGCCCTTCGAGTCTGCACTGCCATTCAATATGATCATGGCTGATCCATCTCAACACCAGGGGCCCAAGTTTCCACAGGATAAAAAACGGGCGCCCCTCCGAGCTGGGTGCCCGTTTTTCGCGCCTAAAACGGCGCCAGAAAAAAAACGCGCTATTCTCGAGCGCTTTGCAGCTCCTTGTCTGTTTGGCGCGGCGCCCAGGGGGGCGGAGCCTACACTCGCGCCGATTTTGTAAATGGGAGGGGGCGGGTACTATTTAAATTAGTTTTTTTCCTGCCGGCAACGCTGCGCGTGCGCGTTGGAGCGTTCGCGCATGCTCAGTGTGAAAAAAAACATTGGCACTCGGCCATTTTTGTAGTTCTTTGTAGCTGTTTAATTTTTGAACATTTTTTAATAAAATCACATTGCCATCAGCACATCAGTACTGAGGCTTCCCTTCTCACTGTCTCCTTCCCCTCCCTCCCCTCCCCTGCGCGGCAACAAACCGCTGTCTCCTTCCCCTCCCTCCCCTCCGCGGCAACAAGCCGCTGTCTCCTTCCCCTCCCTCCCCTCCGCGGCAACAAGCCGCTGTCTCCTTCCCCTCCCTCCCCTGCGCGGCAACAAACGGCGGTTTCCTTCGAACGATGGCTGAAGCACTTTCACGCAGGTAGGAAGATGGTTTATTTAATCTTTTCTTTGCTTATAAATGTTTATTCAGGTTGGATTTATTTGTATAATATTTGTAGAAGTATAAATAAGGATTTATTGTAGAATTTAATGAGTTCCCTTCCCCCCCCTCCCCCCCAACCTCGTTCTGGACGCCTAATTTGTAACCTGCGCTTGATTTTTTAATGTGTAGAACAGGTTTTTTCAGTTCTACAAAAATCTTCACTTGCTCCATTCTAAGTTAGTTTGGAGTACGTTTTCACCGTGGAAACTTTGAAATCAGGTGTCAGTGGCCGGACACGCCCCCTTTTGAAGAAAAAATTCTGTTCCAAAGTAGAACTGTTCTACCTGACTAGAACTGCAGAAAAAAAAATGTGGAGAATTGCGATTTCTAAGATAGTCCGTTCTCCACCAGTTGCTCCTAAAAATCAGGCGCAAATCATGTGGAAACTTGGGCCCCAGATTCCCGCTTTTTCCCCATACCCCTTGATGCCTTTTGTTTCTAGAAATCTATCTATCTCCATCTTAAATATATTCAGTGACTTGGCCTCCACAGCCTACTGTGGTAGAGAATTCCACAGGTTCACCACCCTCTGAGTGAAAACATTTCTCCTCATCTCGGTCCTAAATTTCCTACCCCGTATCCTGAGACTGTGACCCCTTGTTCTAGACTTCCCAGCCTCCCCGCATCCAGTCTATCCAACCCCGTCAGAATTGTATACGTTTCAATGAGATCCCCTCTCATTCTTCTAAACTCTAGTGAATACAGGCCTAGTCGACCCAATCTCTCCTCATACACCTCTAAACCTTCCTGCTCCCCCCCGCCCCAACACACCATTACCTCTGGTGACCCCCAGTATCTATCCTTGGCCCCCTTCTATTTCTCATTTACATGCTGCCTCTCATCTGAAACAAGATGCCAGGTTCCATGTATACGTTGATGACGCCCAGCTCGACCTCACCACCACCTCTCTCGACCCATGCATTGCCTCTGGTTTGTCACACTGCTTGTCCGACATTGGCTCCCGGTCCGGCAACTCTTCAGTTATAAAATTCTCATCCTTTTGTTCAAATGCCGCCATGTTCTCGCCTCACCCTATCTCTGTAGCCTCCTCAAGCCCTCCGAGATCTCTGCGCTCCTCCAATTCTGGCCCTTTTCACACCCCGACTTCTTTCACCGTACCATTGGCGGCCGTGCCTTTAGCTGCCTGAGCCCGAAGCTCTGGCATTCCCTCCGTATACCTCTCCGCCTCTCTACCTCTCCTCCTTTAAGACCTATCTCTTTGACCAAGCTTTTGGTCACCTGCCCTAATACCTCCTTCTGTGGCTCGGTTTCTGATAATGCTCCTTGTGAAGCGCCTTGGGACGCTTTACTATGTTGAAGGTGCTATATAAATGAAAGTTGGTGTTGTTGTTGACATGCACAGGACTGTGCTGGGGTTCAGAAGGATACAATGCCCTCTCTACCGTGACAATCAACTGGAGGCAGACCCACTGTATGTCATCTGAATACAGCATTTCCTGCCCACAAACAGAAACTGCTGGAAATACTCAGCAGGTCAGGCATTCTGACGGAAGGTCATCGACCTGAAACACTAACTCTATTTCTCTCTCCACAGATGTTGCCTGACCTGCTGAGTGTTTCCAACATTTTCTGTTTTTATGTCAGGTTTCCCGCATCTGCAGTATTTTGCTTTTTGTCTTTTCTGTCCAGTTGGTCAAAAAGGCAGGCATGCAGAATCACAGTTCTGAAGGAGAGACACTGAACCATTTCATTCACTCCGTTTAGGGAAATTTGGCCCCTTCTCACTCCCACCCCCAAGGAATGTTCCCCTCTCATTCTGACCCTGAGGAATTGTCGCGGCTTAACATGAGCAGGTTAGAGCTAAGTTGGCACATGGGAAGTGTAGGTGATTTAATCTGGAATTCACAGCTTGTGATGTGGGTAATTTTCGGTTTGGTTCAAATGGCGAGCAACATTGTGCATGGTAATTACTGAGAATAGCTGAGGTCTCGAAGAAGCAAATGATTTTCAATATTGTGCAGGCAGGGGTTGTGTTTAATTGCCTCCCAGGAGGAAGAGCTGTGGAATGACAACCCTTTGTCACAGACCATTAGTGTCACTAACTCTTAAAGACTTAGTAATGAGCAGTACAGTTAAACTCACATCTGCAGTCCCCTCAGTCTGACTCTCCTGGAATCACATGCCTGCAGTTTAACAGTCAAAGAATCCTGACTTATTCTGGCTGCAGTGTGTTAGAATGCAGCACTTTCACCTCTGGGATTCACGGCCCAATCTAACCAATGATGGAATGAAGGGCTCCCTATCTGATAGAGGAATTGGTTGCAAACTGGCCTTTCGCTTCTGGGAGCTGAATTCCAATTTAAGTTAATATCCCCTCTCACTGATCAGGGACCATCTGGCACATGCGGTCGTATGGAATATAAAGCTGCTGGAAGTGTGCAGCCCATCTCTCAGAATCTGTAACAGGAAGAGTTCTGGGTGTAGACCCTTCACAGAACTAGGAGATCTGACCCAGTGACCTTGAACTCCCCATCACTTGGCACTGTAGCTACCCTTCGGTGATTGCTAAACCTGCAGGATTATCCTGGAGTTTCCAGAAATTTAAGATTAATCTCAGCAATGAGCAACTCGGGATAAAAGTTGGGGGCTTTAAAAGAAATTTGTATGTTTCCTTTGAACGTGCTTGTTTATTAGTTGTGAAAATGTGGGAGATGGACAAAAAGGTGGTTTGACCATCAGTCAAAAATTGTCCAATCAGGCAACAGAGTCTGTTCATTCACCAATGGGCTTGGGAATGCGGGGCACTGCGAGGACGGACATGTCGGGTGGCCAATGGTGGGAGTGTGGGGGCGGGACGGGGCAGTTGGAGTTTACATGATGAAACTTCCTGGAGATGGCAACCCGAGTTACCTTTCCTACTTCCACTCTGACCTCTACATACTGTTCCAGTGAAGCTCAGCTCAAGCTTGATGAACAGTTCCATATCTTCCTGCTCGGCACTTTACAGCCCTATGGCCTCAATATTGACTCTAATAACTTCAAACCTTATCTGTAGTCATTATCTTCATCATAGGCAGTCCCTCGAACCGAGGATGACTTGCTTCCACGTCAAAAAGTTCACAGGTGTTTCAATGATGTTCCTAAAATTCCAGGTCCAAACTAAATCTTGAGGGGTGGAAGATGCCTGTGCGTGGATTTTTTTAACGTGGGGTGGCCGTTGCACACCAGCCACCACACGGGCTTGACAGAGCTAGGTCTTGGTCCAGTGGCAAGGGTTAACCAAGACGACTGGAGACCTGATCTGCTGCACGGACCTAGTGCGCATACATATCGCAGTGTGGGCTGGCCCGTGCTGCCCCTGGGGCCTCGCCTTTGATGGGCCCAAAACTCATGCCTCTCCTGGGCCCCGATCACGTCCCTCGAGAGTCTCTCGCCGCTCCTTCGCCCCAATCTCACCGCTCCTGATGTACCTGCCCACGCTCCAATCACCGACCTGGACCTTGGTGACGTCCCTTTTCACTGCCGTTGCTCTCCTGCTCCAGCTCGTGCTGCTCCCTGGAGTGGTATGCTGCCACGCTGCTCCTTCCGCTCCCCGGCCTGCTCCGATGGTGCTCGCAGGCCGGGGGCCGCACAGACTACTGGGCTAGGCTGCCACGCTGCCACAATGCACAGGCTCAGACAAATCTGTAATGCCCACTTCTTCTGAGGTAGGAAGTGCTGGCGATGTGGGAAAGAAAGAAAGAAAAAGACTTGCATTTATATAGCGCCTTTCACAACTACCGGACGTCTCAAAGTGCTACACAGGCAATTAAGTACTTTTGAAGTGCAGTCACTGTTGTAATGTGGGAAATGCGGTAGCCAATATGCACACAGCAAGCTCCCATAAACAGAAATACGATAATGACCAGATATTCTGTTATTGTTCTGCTGATTGAGGGATAAATATTGCCCAGGACACCAGGGATAAGTCCCCTGCTCTTCTTAGAAATAGTGCCATGGGATCTTTTACGTCTATCTGAGAGGGCAGAGGGGACCTCGGTTTAACATCTCATCCGAAAGACGGCACCTCCGACAGTGCAGCACTCCCTCAGCACTGCACTGGAGTGTCAGCCAAGATTTATGTGCTTAATAGATATACTGGTTGTAATGTATTTGCTTCATGGGTGCTTTTCTTAAGAATTCATAGCAACACATTGCTATTAAGTTGGTTTATTAACAAAGGTTTAACAATAACACTACACTTTACCAATTCATCCACAAGGCTCACAACTGAATACCTAATCGTGGATGACCTAGACCTAACTGGCTGGGTTTTATTGAGTCTTGCGAACATCACGTGACTGTCTAAGCTACTCACAATGCAACAGCACTACAAACCTGTGAGCATACTCACAGACGCATACATTACAGCCAGTGTTTCTGTGACAGGGATTGTGTGGAACAGGTTGGAGCTTGGGGTGGGAACTCTGTGTGCAGTAAGAACAGGCTCTGGGATTGGGAATGTCACTCTGGGCAGCAAGAATTCCCTCTGGGATTGGGAATTGCTTTGGTGCTCAGGTGTTACACTGAGCCAGAACAAGCAGAGCAGACATAAAAACATAGAAAATAGGTGCAGGAGCAGGCCATTCGGCCCTTCGATTCTGCACCGCCATTCAATAAGATCATGGCTGATCATTCCCTCAGTACCCCTTTCCTGCTTTCTCTCCATACCCCTTGATCCCCTTAGCCGTAAGGGCCATATCTAACACCCTCTTGAATATATCCAATCAACTGGCATCAACAACTCTCTGCGGCAGGGAATTCCACAGGTTAACAACTCTCAGTGAAGAAGTTTCTCCTCATCTCAGTCCAAAATGGCCTACTCCTTATCCTAAGATTATGTCCCTTGGTTCTGAACTTCCCCAACATCGGGAACATTCTTCCCACATCTAACCTGTCCAGTCCCGTCAGAATCTTATACGTTTCTATGAGATCCCCTCTCATCCTTCTAAACTCCAGTGAATACAGGCCCAGTTGATCCACTCTCTCCTCATATGACAGTCCAGCCATCCCTGGAATCAGTCTGGTGAACCTTCGCTGCACTCCCTCAATAGCAAGAACGTCCTTCCCCAGATAACAAGACCAAAACTGTACACAATATTCCAGGTGAGGCCTCACCAAGGCCCTGTACAACTGCAGTAAGACCTCCCTGCTCCTATACTCAAATCCCCTAGCTATGAAGGCCAACATACCATTTGCCTTCTTCACCACCTTCTGTACCTGCATGCCCATTTTCATTGACTGATGAACCATGACACCCAGGTTTCGTTCCACCTCCCCTTTTCCTAATCTGCCGCCAACCAGATAATATTCTGCCTTCGTGTTTTTGCCCCCAAAATGGATAACCTCACATTTATCCACATTATACTGCATCTGCCATGCATTTGCCCACTCACCTAACCTGTCCAAGTCACCCTGCAGCCTCTTAGCATCCTTCTCACAGCTCACAACGCCACCCAGTTTAGTGTCATCCGCAAACTTGGAGATATTACACTCAATTCCTTCATCTAAATCGTTAATGTATATTGTAAAGAGCTGGGGTCCCAGCACTGAGTCCTGCGGCACCCCACTAGTCACTGCCTGCCATTCTGAAAAGGACCCGTTTATCCCTACTCTCTGCTTCCTGTCTGCCAACCAGTTCTCTATCCACGTCAGTACATTACCCCCAATACCATGCGCTTTAATTTTGCACACCAATCTCTTTTGCGGGACCTTGTCAAAAGCCTTTTGAAAGTCCAAATACACCACATCCACTGGTTCTCCCTTGTCCACGCTACTCGTTACATCCTCAAAAAATTCCAGAAAATTCGTCAAGCATGATTTCCCTTTCATAAATCCGTGCTGACTTGGTCCAATCCTGTCACTGCTTTCCAAATGCGCTGCTATTTCATCATTAATAATTGATTCCAACATTTTCCCCATTACTGATGTCAGGCTAACCGCTCTATAGTTACCTGTTTTCTCTCTTTCTCCTTTTTTAAAAAGTGGTGTTACATTAGCTACCCTGCAGTCCATAGGAACTGACCCAGAGTCGATAGACTGTTGGAAAATGCCAATTTAAGACACTGTGGCAAATTTGTGGATAATCTGCCTTCATGTTTCCTTGCTGTGTGTCTGGATCTTTATAGACTGGTTTATCGATAATTAATTTTTGCAGAGTACTTTTTGCCTCTTTGTAAGTTATGTCCTTATTTCACACTATGACTGGATCATGATGAATTATTAACGAGAGCAAGAGTGTTTTATAATCAAGGTATCGGGGAGAAGGAAGCTCTTTACTTCTAATTGTGGAGCAATTAAATCAAAGTGTACGTTAATTAACTTTGGAGTAGATAGATCATTTCAAATACACTCTGAATTACACTGTGACTTCCTGTAATATATCCTCAGCCATCTTGCAGTGTCTCGTCTGTGGACCTGAGAGCATTGATTTATGAAATTATGTTACCTCTATTCCTAATCATTTTCTAAGTTTTCGTTGTCGTGCATGCAGCTGGCACACAATCTCAGTCCCTAACTTGGTAGCCTTGCTCGGAGCGGATTGCTCATGTGGGAAGTGAAACGATACACACTGGTGACGAGACACATTTTTGTAGCGAGTAGTGGTTCTTGAAAATGCAGCTGGCCACGCTGTATCTGGGTCAACACTGACACTAAGTGACATCCCTCACCAACAGCTCAAACTCATCTTTAAAAAAAGGCAGAGAATTTGAACAAATATTTTGTATCGGTCTTCACGGTAGAAGCCACCAAAAACATCGAGGGACCAAATATAGAAACGTAGAAAATAGGTGCAGGATTCGGCCATTCGGCCCTTCGAGCCTGCACCACCATTGAATAAGATCATGGCTGATCATTCCCTCAGTACCCCTTTCCTGCTTTCTCTCCATACCCCTTGATCCCTTTAGCCTTAAGGGCCATATCTAACTCCCTCTTGAATATATCCAATGAAGTGACATCAACAACTCACTGCGGTAGGGAATTCCACAGGTTAACAACTCTCTGTGTTAAGAAGTTTCTCCTCATCTCAGTCCTAAATGATTTACCCCTTATCCGAAGACTGTGTCCCCTGGTTCTGGACTTCCCCAACATCGGGAACATTCTAACCTGTCCAGTCCCGTCAGAATCTTATATATTTCTATGAGATCCCCTTTCATCCTTCTAAACTCCAGTGTATAAAGGCCCAGTTGATCCAGTCTCTCCTCATATGTCAGTCCAGCCATCCCGGGAATTAGTCTGGCGAACTTTCGCTGGACTCCCTCAATAGCAAGGACGTCCTTCCTCAAATTAGGAGACCAAAACTGAACATAATATTCCAGGTGAGGCCTCAATAAGGCCTTGTACAACTGCAGTAAGACCTCCCTGCTCCTATACTCAAATCCCCTAGCTATGAAGGCCAACATACCATTTGCCTTCTTCACCACCTTCTGTACCTGCATGCCCATTTTCATTGACTGATGAACCATGACACCCAGGTTTCGTTGCACCTCCCCTTTTTCTAATCTGCCGCCATTCAGATAATATTCTGCCTTCGTGTTTTTGCCCCCAAAGTGGATAACCTCACATTTATCCACATTATACTGCATCTGCCATGCATTTGCCCACTCACCTAACCTGTCCAAGTCACCCTGCAGCCTCTTAGCATCCTCCTCACAGCTCACACCGCCATCCAATTTAGTGTCATCTGCAAACTTGGAGATATTACACTCAATTCCTTCATCTAAATCATTAATGTATATTGTAAATAGCTGGGGTCCCAGCACTGAGCCCTGCGACATTCCACTAGTCACTGCCTGCCATTCTGAAAAGGACCCGTTTATCCCGACTCTCTGCTTCCTGTCTGCCAACCAGTTCTCTATCCACGTCAGTACATTACCCCCAATACCATGTGCTTTGATTTTGCACACCAATCTCTTCTGTGGGACCTTGTCAAAAGGCTTTTGAAAGTCCAAATACACCACATCCACTGGTTCTCCCTTGTCCACTCTGCTAGTTACATCCTCAAAAAATTCCAGAAGATTTGTCAAGCATGATTTCCCTTTCATAAATCCATGCTGACTTGGACCAATCCTGTCACTGCTTTCGAAATGCGCTGCTATTTCATCTTTAATCATTGATTCCTACATTTTCCCCACTACAGGCTAACCGGTCTATAATTACCCATTTTCTCTCTCCCTTTTTTTAAAAAGTGGTGTTACATTAGCTACCCTCCTGTCCATAGGAACTGATCCAGAGTCGATAAACTGTTGGAAAATGATCACCAATGCATCCACTATTTCCTTACGTATTCTGGGATGCAGACTAACAGGCCCCGGGGATTTATCGGCCTTCAATCCCATCAATTTCCCTAGGAAAAGGGAAGGTACAACGAGACCTGGGTGTCATGGTACATCAGTCATTGAAAGTTGGCATGCAGGTACAGCAGGCGTGAGGAAGGCAAATGGTATGTTGGCCTTCATAGCTAAGGGATTTGAGTATAGGAGCAGGGAGATCTTACTGCAGTTGTACAGGGCCTTAGTGCGGCCTCACCTGGAGTATTGTGTTCAGTTTTGGTCTCCTAATCTGAGGAAGGACATTCTTGCTATTGAGGGAGCGCAGCGAAGTTTCACCAGACTGATTCCCGGGATGGCTGGACTGACATATGAGGAGAGACTGGATCGACTGGGCCTGTATTCACTGGAGTTCAGAAGGATGAGAGGGGATCTCATAGAAACATATAAAATTCTGATGGGACTGGACAGGTTAGATGCGGGAAGAATGTTCCCGATGTTGGGGAAGTCCAGGACCAGGGGACACAGTCTAAGGATAAGGGGTAAGCCATTTAGGACCGAGATGAGGAGAAACTTCTTCACTCAGAGAGTTGTTAACCTGTGGAATTCCCTACCGCAGTGAGTTGTTGATGCCAGTTCATTGGATATATTCAAGAGGGAGTTAGATATGGCCCTTACGGCTAAAGGGATCAAGGGATATGGAGAGGAAGCAGGAAAGGGGTACTGAAGTGAATGATCAGCCATGATCTTATTGAATGGTTGTGCAGGCTCGAAGGGCCGAATGGCCTACTCCTGCACCTATTTTCTATGTTTCCATGTAACACAATTTCCCGCCTAATAAGGATATCCTTCAGTTCCTCCTTCTCACTAAACCCTCGGTCCCCTAGTACTTCCAGAAGGTTATTTGTGTCTTCCTTCGTGAAGGCAGAATCAAAGTATTTGTTCAACTGGTCTGCCATTTCTTTGTTCCCCATTATGAATTCACCTGAATCTGACTGCAAGGGACCTACATTTGTCTTCACTAACCTTTTTCTCTTCACATATCTATAGAAGCTTTTGCAGTCAGTTTTTATGTTACCGGCAAGCTTCCTCTCATACTCTATTTTCCCCCTCCTAATTAAACCTTTTGTCCTCCTCTGCTGAATTCTAAATTTCTCCCAGTCCTCAGGTTTACTGCTTTTTCTGGCCAATTTATATGTCTCTTCCTTGGATTTAACACTATCCTTAATTTCCCTTGTTAGCCACGGTTGAGCCACCTTCCCCATTTTATTTTTACTCCAGGCAGGGATGTACAATTGCTGAAGTTCATCCATGTGATCTTTAAATGTTTGCCATTGTCTATCCGCCGTCAACCCTTTAAGTATCATTTTCCAGTCAATTCACGCCTCATACCCAGCAAAGTTACCTTTCCTTAAGTTCAGGACTCTAGTCTCTGAATTAACTGTGTCACTCTCCATCTTAATAAAGAATTCTATCATATTATGGTCACTCTTCCCCAAGGGGCCTCGCACAACAAGATTGCTAATTAGTCCTTTCTCATTTCACATCACCCAGTCTAGGATGGCCAGCCCTCTAGTTGGTTCCTCGACATATTGGTCTAGAAAACCATCCCTAATACACTCCAGGAAATCCTCCTCCACCGTATTGCTACCAGTTTGGTTAGCCCAATCTATATGTAGATTAAAGTCACCCATGATAACTGTTGTACCTTTATTGCATGCATCCCTAATTTCTTGTTTGATGCTGTCCCCAACCTCACTACTACTGTTTGGTGGTCTGTACACAACTCTCACTAGTGTTTTCTGCCCTTTGGTATTCCGCAGCTCCACCCATACCGATTCCACATCATCCAAGCTAATGTCCTTCCTTACTATTGCATTAATTTCCTCTTTAACCAACAACGCTACCCCACTTCCCCTTCCTTTTCTGTCTATCCTTCCTGAATGTTGAATACCCCTGGATATTGAGTTCTCAGCCTTGGTCACCCTGGAGCCATGTCTCCGTGATGCCAATTATATCATACTCATTAATTGCTGCTTGTACAGTTAATTCGTCCACCTTATTACGAATACTCCTGGCCTACTGCTGCTCATAAGAACATAAGAAATAGGAGCAGGAGTAGGCCATCTGGCCCCTCGATCCTGCTCCACCATTTCATCATCATAGGCAATCCCTCGGAATCGAGGAAAACTTGCTTCCACTCCTGAAGTGAGCTCTTTGGTAGCTAAAGAGTCCAATACGAGTCCCTGTGCGGCAGGTCGGGGCCATAAAAGGAGCGGTGATCGGCGGCCATGGGCAGCATGGAGGCATGCCAGTACAAGGTACAGCGTGAGCTGGCGCAGGAGGGCAACGGCTGTGAAGAATGACATCACCAGGTCCAGGTCAGTGATTGGAGCGTGGGCAGATACAGCAGGAGCAGCGAGGTCGGGGCAAAGGAGCTGTGAGAGACTGTGGAGGGACGTGATCAGGGCCCGGGGAGGTGCGAGTTCGGGGCTAGGGAGCCCAGCCCACACTACGATACGTGTGCGCACTAGGTCCGTGCAGCAGAGCAGATCTCCAGTTGTCTTGGATAATCCTTGCCACTGGACCAAGACCTAGCTCGGTCAAGCCCATGTGGTGGCTGGTGTGCAACAGCCACCCTACGTTAAAAAAATGCACGCACAGACATCTTCCACCCTTCAGGATCTAGTTCGGGTCCTTCATTGAAACACCTGTGAACTCATCCTTTTTTTGGCGTGGAAGCAAGTCATCCTCGTTTCGAGGGACTGCCTATGATGATGATGAGTCCAATATGAGAGCCACAGACTCTGTCACGTGTGGGACAGATAGTCGTTGCGGGAAGGGGTGGGTGGGATTGGTTTGCCGCACGCTCTTTCCGCTGCCTGCGCTTGGTTTCTGCATGCTCTCAGCGTTGAGACGCGAGATGCTCAGCGCCCTCCCGGATGCACTTCCTCCACTTAGGGCAGTCTTTGACCAGGGACTCCCAGGTGTCAGTGGGGATGTCGCACTATTTCAGGGAGGCTTTGAGGGTGTCCTTGTAACGTTGCTGCTGCCCACCTTGGGCTCATTTGCTGTGATGGAGCTCCGCGTAGACCACTTGTTTTGGGAGTCTCGTTCTGGCATGCGAACTATGTGGCCTGCCCAGCGGAGCTGATCGAGTGTGGTCCGTGCTTCATTGCTGGGGATGTTAGCCTGGACGAGGGCGCTGATGTTGGTGCGTCTGTCCTCCCAGGGAATTTGTAGGATTTTGCGGAGACATCGTTGGTGATATTTCTCCAGCGATTTGAGGTGTCTACTGTACATGGTCCATGTCTCTGAGCCATACAGGAGGGCGGGTATTACTACGGCCCTGTAGACCATGAACTTGGTGGCAGTTTTGAGGGCCTGGTCTTCAAACACTCTTTTCCTCAGGCGGCCGAAGGCTGCACTGGCGCACTCCGAGGCGGTATTGGATCTTGTCGTTGATGCCTGCTCTTGTTGATAGGAGGCTCCCGAGGTAAGGGAAATGGTCCATGTGTCGAGGGCTGCATCGTTGGTCTTGATGACTGGGGGGCAGTGCTGTGCGGCGAGGACAGACTGGTGGAGGACCTTTGTCTTACGGATGTTTAGCGTAAGGCCCATGCTTTCCTGCACCTCAGTAAATACGTCGACTATGTCCTGGAGTTCAGCCTCTATGTGCGCAGACGCAGGTGTTGTCCGCGTACTGTAGCTCAACAACAGAGGTTGGGGTGATCTTGGACGTGGCCTGGAGACAGCATTTAATAAGATCATGGCTGATCTGATCATGAACTCAACTCCACTTCCCTGCCCACTCCCCATAACCCTTTATTCCCTTATTGCTCAAAAATCTGTATCTCCGCCTTAAATATATTCAATGACCCAGCCTCCACAGCTCTCTGGGGCAGAGAATTCCATAGATTCACAACCCTCTGAGAGAAGAAATTCCTCCTCATCTCAGTTTTAAATGGGCGGCTCCTTATTCTGAGACTATGTCGCCTAGTTTTAGTTTCTCCTGAGTGGAAATATTCTCTCTTCATCTACCCTGTCGAGCCCCCTCATTATCTTATATGTTTCGATAAGATCACCTCTCATTCTTCTGAACTCCAACCTACTCAACCTATCTTCATAAGGCAACCCCCTCATCTCCAGAATCAACCTAGTGAACCTTCTCTGAACAGCCTCCAATGCAAGTATATCCTTCCTTAAATACGGAGACCAAAAGTGCATGCAGTATTCCAAGTGTGACCTCACCTATACCCTGTACAGTTGTAGCAGGACTTCTGTGCTTTTATACTCTATCCCCATTGCAATAAAGGCCAACATTCCATTTGCTTTCCTGATTACTTGCTGTACCTGCATGCTAACTTTTTGTGTTTCATGCACAAGGACCCCAGGTCCCTCTGTACTGCAGCTCTTTCAATTTTTCTCCATTTAAATTATAATTTGCTTCTCTATTTTTTCTGCCAAAGTGGATAACCTCACATTTTCCCACATTATACTCCATCTGCCACATTTTTGCCCATTCACTTAGCCTGTTTATATCCCTTTGCAGATTTTTTTTTGTCTTCCTCACAATTTGCTTTCCCACTCATCTTTGTATCATCAGCAAACTTGGCTACATTACACTCAGTCCCTTCATCCAAGTCATTAATATAGATTGTAAATAGTTGAGGCCCCAGCACTGATCTCTGTGGCACCCCACTAGTTACAGTTTGCCGACCGGAAAATGACCCATTTATCCCGACTCTGTTTTCTGTTAGTTAGCCAATCCTCTATCTATGCTAATATATTACCCCTAACTCAGTGAGCTCTTATCTTGTGCAGTAACCTTTTATGTGACACCTTTTGAATGCCTTCTGGAAATCCAAATACATCACATCCACTGGTTCCCCCTTACCCATCCTGCTCGTTACATCCTCAAAGAACTCCAGCAAATTTGTCAAACATAAAATCGTACTGACTCTGCTTGATTGAATTATGCTTTTACAAATGTCCCTATTTCTTATGTTCTTATGAATAGCTGGCACTGTGCGATCACGCTTTAAATGAGCGCACTTGGTATCCTGCCCACTGGTTCATCAGAATATACTGCCCTGGAGGAACAAATAGCTAGAAATAGAATTATCTTGTTGACAGTTTGGAGAACTCGACTTCAAAGGAATCCTGTCTGGCAGTGATCAGTTAATTAGCAAATATGTGCAGTGAGTCAGAACATCACCGGGAAGAGCTGTTTATAGAAGCCCTTGTCAATCGGGGGCACAATCTCGGCACACAGTCTCGGGCACAGTCTCGGCACACAGTCTCAGACACAGTCGCGGGGACACAGTCTCAAATCCACAGTCTCAGACACAATCAATCTCAGAAAATGCCATAAAATCCTCCATCATCATCCCCGGGTATGTCCTGTCCGACTGCAGGACAGACCCACCAGAGGTGGCGGCACGGTTATATACAGTCAGGAGGAAGTAGCCCTGGGAGTCCTCAACATTGACTCCGGATCCCATGAAGTCTCATGGCTTCAGGTCCAGCAAGGGCAAGGAAACCTCCTGCTGATTACCACCTACTGCCCTCCCTCAGTTGATGAATCAGTGCTCCTCCATGTTGAACACCACTTGGAAGAGGCACTGAGAATAACAAGGGCATAGAATGTACTCTGGGTGGGGGACTTCACTGTGCATCACCAAGAATGGCTCAGTAGCACCACCACTGACCGAGCTGGCCGAGTCCTAAAGGACACAGCTGCCAGACTGGGCCTGCAGCAGGTGGCGAAAGAACCAACACGAGGGAAAAACTTGCTTGACCTCGTCCTCACCAATCTACCTGTTGCAGATGCACCTGTCCATGACAGCATTGGTAGCAGTGACCACCGCACAATCATTGTGGAGATGAAGTCCCGTCTTCACACTGAGAACCCCCTCCATCGTGTTGTGTGGGACTACAACCGTGCTAAATGGGATAGATTCAGAACAGATCTAGCAGCTCAAAACTGGGCATCCATGAGGCGCTGTGGGCCATCAGTAGCAGCAGAATTGTATTCCACCACAATATGTAACCTCATGGCCCAGCATCCCTCACCCTACCATGACCATCAGGATCAACCCTGGTTCAATGAGAAGTGTAGAAGAGCACGCCAGGAGCAGCACAAGGTGTACCTAAAAATGAGGTACCAACCTGAGGAAGCTGCAACACAGGACTTGCTAAGCAGCAGAGCGGCATGCTATAGACCGAGCTAATTGATCCCACAATCAACGTATCCAATCAAAACTCTGCAGTCCTGCCACATTCAGTCGTGAATGGTGGTGGGCCATTAAACAACTAACAGGAGGAGGAGGCTTCATGACTATCCCCATCCTCATTGAGGGCGGAGCCCAGCACATGATTGCAAAAGACAGGTCTGAAGCATTTACAACTATCTTCAGCCAGAAGGCCCAAGTGGATGATCCATATCGGCCTCCTCCTGAGGTCCCCACCATCACAGAAGCCAGTCTTCAGCCAATTCGATTCACTCCATGTGATATCAAGAAACGGCTGAACGCACTGAATACAGCAAAGGTAATGGGTCCCAACAACATCCCGGCTGTCATGCTGAAGACTTTTGCTCCAGAATTAACCACACCTCTAGCCAAGCTGTTCCAGTACAGCTACAACATTAGCATCTAACCGACAATGTGGAAAACTGCCCAGATATGCCCTGTCCACAATAGCAAGACAAATCCAATCTGGCTAATTACTGCCACATCAGTCTACTCTCAATCATCAGGAAAGTGATGGAAGGTGTCATAGAATCATATAAGTTTACAGCACGGAAGGAGGCCATCATGTCTGTGCAGGCCAACAAGAGACTATCCAGCCTAATCCCACTTTCCAGCTCTAGTTCAGTAGCCCTGCAGGTTATGGCACTTCAGGTGCACAGCCAAGTACTTTTTAAATGTGGCGAGTGATTTCTAGACCCCCACAATCCTCTGCGTGAAGAAATTTCCCCTCAAATCCCCTCTAAACCTTCTACCAATTACTTTAAATTTATGCCCCCTGGTTGTTGACCTCTCTGCTAAGGGAAATAGGCCCTTTCTATCCACTATCTAGGCCCCTCATAATTTTATACACCTCAATAAGGTCTCCCCTCAGCCTCCTCTGTTCCAACGAAAACAAATCCAGCCTATCTCATCTGTCCTCATAGCTTAAATTCTCCAGTCCTTGCAACATCCTCATAAATCTCCTCTGTACCCTCTCCAGTGCAATCACGTCCTTCCTGTAATGTGGTGAAAACTGCATGCAGTATTCCAGCTGCGGCCTAACCAGTGTTTTATACAGTTCAAGCATAACCCCCCCTGCTCTTGTATTCTATGATACTATAAAGCAGCACTTGCTCACCAATAACCTGCTCACTGATGCCCAGTTTGGGTTCTACCAGGACCATTCGGTTCCAGACCTCATTAAAGCCTTGGTCCAAACATGGACAAAAGAGCTGAAGTCCAGGGGTAAGGTGAGAGTGAATGCCCTTGACATCAAGGAAGCATTTGACAGAGTGTGGCATCAAGGAGCCCGAGTAAAACTGAACTCAGTGGGAATCAGGGGAAAATTCTGCACTGGCTGGAGTCATACCTAGCACAAAGAAAGATGGTTGTTGTTGTTGGAGGTCAAACATCACAGCCGCAGGACATCGCTGCAGATGTTCCTCAGGGCAGTGTCCTCGGCCCAACCATCTTCAGCTGCTTCATCAATGGCCTTCCCTCCATCATAAGGTCAGAAGTGGGGATGTTCGCTGATGACTGCACAGTGTTCAGTTCCATTCACAACTCCCCAGATAATGGAGCAGTCCGTGCCCGCATGCAGCAAGACCTCAACAACATTCAGGCTTGGGCTGATAAGTGGCAAGTAACATTCACGCTACACGTGCCAGGCAATAACTATCTCCACTTGCCATTCAATGGCATTACCATCGCCGAATCCCCCACCATCAACATCCTGGAGATCACCATTGACCAGAAACTGAACCAGCCACATAAATACTGTGACAACAATAGCAAGTCAGAGGCTGGGTATTCTGTGCTGAGTGTCTCACCTCCTGACTCCTCAAAGTCTTTCCACCATCTATAAGGCACAAGTCAGGAGTGTGATGGAATACTGTCCACATGCCTGGATAAGTGCAGCTCCAACAATACTCAAGAAGCTCGACACCATCCAGGACAAAGCATCTTGCTGCTGAAGGTGGTGGATTGGCCGCCCCATCCACCACCTTCAGCATTCACTCTCTCCACCACTGGAGCACCGTGGCTGCAGTGTGTACCATCTACAAGATGCACTGCAGCAATTCGCCAAGGCTTCTTCGGTAGCACCTCCCAAACCCGCGACCTCTAACACCTAGAAGGACAAGGGCAGCAGGCGCATGGGAACACCATCACCTGCAGGTTCCCCTCCAAATCAGACACCATTCTGACTTGGAAGTATTTCGCCAATCTTTCATCGTTGCTGGGTCACAATCCTGGAACTCCCTCCCTAACAGCACTGTGGGAGCACCTTCACCACACGGACTGCAGCGGTTCAAGAAGGCGGCTCACCACCACCTTCTCGAGGGGCAATTAGGGACGGGCAATAAATGCCGGCCTTGACGCCTACATCCTATGGACACATTTTTAACAAGGTACAGTCTCGGGGACGCAGTCTCGGGGACACAAACTCGGGGACACAATCTCGGGGACACAATCTCGGACGCAGTCTCAGACTCAGTCTCAGGGACGCATTGTCAGATGCAGTCTCGGAGATGCAGTGTCAGGGACACAGTCTCAGACACAGTCTCGGGGACGCAGTCTCAGACACAGTCTCGGGGACGCAGTCTCAGACACAGTCTCGGGGACGCAGTCTCAGAAGCAGTCTCGGGGACGCAGTCTCGGGGACGCAGTCTCATGCAGTCTCAGGGACGCAGTCTCAGACACAGTCTCGGGGACGCAGTCTCAGACGCAATCTCAGGGACGCAGTCTCAGACGCAGTCTCGGGGACGCAGTCTCAGACACAGTCTCGGGGACGCAGTCTCGGGGACGCAGTCTCAGACGCAGTCTCGGGGACGCAGTCTCAGACGCAGTTTCGGGGACGCAGTCTCGGACGCAGTCTCAGACACAGTCTCGGGGACGCAGTCTCGGGGACGCAGTCTCAGACGCAGTCTCGGGGACGCAGTGTCGGGGACGCAGTGTCAGACAGTCTCGGGGACGCAGTGTCAGACAGTCTCGGGGACGCAGTCTCAGACGCAGTCTCGGGGACGCAGTCTCAGATGCAGTCTCGGGGACGTAGTGTCGGGGACGCAGTGTCAGACAGTCTCGGGGACGCAGTCTCAGACACAGTCTCGGGGACGCAGTCTCAGACGCAGTCTCGGGGACGCAGTCTCAGAGACGCAATCTCAGGGACGCAGTCTCAGACATAGTCTCGGGGACGCAGTCTCAGACGCAGTCTCAGACGCAGTCTCGGGGACGCAGTCTCAGACGCAGTGTCGGGGACGCAGTCTCAGATGCAGTCTCGGGGACGCAGTCTCAGACAGTCTCGGGGACGCAGTGTCGGGGACGCAGTGTCAGACAGTCTCGGGGACGCAGTCTCAGACACAGTCTCGGGGACGCAGTGTCGGTGACGCAGTGTCAGATGCAGCCTCGGGGACGCAGTGTCAGGGACACAGTCTCAGACGCAGTCTCGGGGACGCAGTCTCAGGGACACAGTCTCAGACACAGTCTCGGGGACGCAGTCTTGGGAACGAAGTCTCAGACGCAATCTCAGACACAGTCTCAGGGACGCAGTGTCACACGCAGTCTCAGACACAGTCTTGGGGACGCAGTTCTGCATTGGAAAAATATTCAAAAATAATTTTGCGCATTTAGAAATGATCTATAATTTTTCACCCTCTGTTCATTTAATTTGATAAAATGTGATATAAACCACAGGTATGTGTGTGTGAGTTTTAGAAGCTCTGTGGGTGTCAGTTGTCAGACTTTACGCCTCATTTCACTGACGTGATGTAGTGAGGCACCTGAGCCAATGGCACCACCTCCCTCTCCTCCCATCCCGCTCCCCCTCATCCCCACCACCTCCTCCTCCCACTCCCCCCCCCCGCCACACTCCCCATCATCCTCCTCTCCTCATCCTCCTCCGCTCTCCCTCTGCTACACTTCCCCTCTCCCTCCTCCCTCTCCTTTCCCCCCCACCCCTCCCCGTCCTACTCCTTCTCCTCCCCTCCCCCTCTTCTTCCTACGCTCCCCCTCCCCCCGTCCCCTGCTGCCCCTCCCCATGCTCCCCCTCCCCCTGCTGCTCCTGCAGTGTGGGGTTCTGCACAGTTGGAGTGCATCAGTCACTGTAGGTGCAACTAGAGCAGAAAGGTTCTAAGGATCTCTGTTTGTTCACTGTATCAATCTTGCTTAATAGCCTGGCCCACGGCTGGCTGAGTGGTGCCGAGATGTATTAATGGAGTGTGTTTCTCAGCAATCGGTCGGGGTGATGTATAATGAAATATTTATGATTTATTCCAGCTAATAAACTGAAATGAAGTGCATGATTCATGCGAGCAGATGGGTTCCGTTGATGCAGCACTCAGTGATGTCTTACAGTCAGATATAGCCCACAACATAAAATATGCAGAAGCTTGTCATTGGCACCGTTCCAAACACTTGGTGAGATTCACGGGACCAAGGGAACCCTCACAATCCGCACAGGCATCCTTGCACCAGGCTGCAGGATCGGCAATGTGAGTCTGCACTGCACTGCCCCGCTCGCCCACCCCGCCTGTCTGCCCCTCCGACAGTGCGGGGCTCCCTCAATACTGCCCCTCCGACAGTGCGGGGCTCCCTCAATACTGCCCCTCCGACAGTGCGGCGCTCCCTCAGTACTGCCCCTCCGACAGTGCGGCGCTCCCTCAATACTGCCCTCCGACAGTGCGGCGCTCCCTCAGTACTGCCCCTCCGACAGTGCGGCGCTCCCTCAGTACTGCCCCTCCGACAGTGCGGCGCTCCCTCAATACTGCCCCTCCGACAGTGCGGTGCTCCCTCAGTACTGCCCCTCCGACAGTGCGGCGCTCCCTCAGTACTGCCCCTCCGACAGAGCGGCGCACTCTCAGTACTGCCCCTCCGACAGTGCGGCGTTCCCTCAGTACTGCCCCTCCCACAGTGCAGCACTCCCTCAGTATTCCCCCTCTGACATTGTGGCGCTCCCTCAGTACTGCCCCTCCGACAGTGCGCCGCTCCCTCAGTACTGCCCCACCCACAATGCAGCACTCCCTCAGTATTGCCCCTCTGATAGTGCGGCGCTCCCTCAGCGCAGTCAGCCTATATCAGGTAGTAATTCCTAGAGTGGGGCTTGAAGCAATGGATTGAGAGTGAGTGGAACCACTTTAATGACTGCCCCTTAATGGGAGTTGTGTTAACTATAGGCAGGGCTGACACTCGGGGCTTTTACTGCTAGACCAAAGACATGTTGCAAGTGAAAGCTGCCATCGTGCCTATCAGAGCTGTTTGCCTTTGAGTTCGGTAACAGTAACCCCAACTTATATTTAATCTTTGACCCATCTCTTCTAGTCTCACCGTTTTCCAGGAACTCAAAACTGTTCATAGAATCAACAACAATAACAACAACTTGTATTTATATAGCGCCTTTAACGTAGTGAAACATTCCAAGGCGCTTCGTAGGAGTGTTATGAGATAAAAAATTTGACACCGAGCCGCATAAGGAGAAATTAGCACAGGTGACCAAAGGCTTGTTCAAATTTTAAGAAGAGTCTTGAAGGAGGAAAGAGAGGTAGAGAGGCGGAGAGGTTTAGAGAGGGAGTTCCAGAGCTTGGGGCCTAGACAACAAAAGGCACGCCCACCAATGGTTGAGCAATTATAATCAGGGTTGCTCAAGAGGGCAGAATTAGAGGAGTGCAGATATCTCGGGGGGTGGGGGGGGGGTTGTGTGGCTGGAGGAGATTACAGAGATAGGGAGGGGCGAGGCCATGGAGGGATTTGTAAACAAGGATGAGAATTTTGAAATCGAGGCGTTGCTTAACCGGAAGCCAATGTAGGTCAGCGAGCTCAGGGGTGATGGGTGAGCGGACCTTGGTGCAATTTAGGACATGGGAAGCCGAGATTTGGATCACCTCTAGTTTACATAGGGTAGAATGTGGGAGGCCAGCCAGGAGTGCATTGGAATAGTCAAGTCTAGAGCTAACAAAGGAATCATAGAAACTTAAAGCACAGAAGGAGGCTATTTCGGCCCATTGTATCCGCGCCGGCCGACAAAGAGCCTAATCGCACTTTCCAGCTCTTGGTCCGTAGCCCTGCAAGTTACGGCACTTCAAGTATTGTTGAGCCTCCTTCGACCGTTTAAAAGCCCGAGCATTAAACACCACAACTTACCTGATCACAGCCAAATTATTTAACTCTTATTCTCTCCTGCACATGTCCTGGTGAATCAATTGTTTCAGTCGCCAACACAATCATTTATTGTATCAGTTGATAAAATCCTAGACACAGATGGAATAATGGATTCTTGTTCCACTCTCCTGCTCAGTTGCAGTCAATGATGTTATTGTCGGAAGAGTAATGCCAGTCTGTGTCTGATCCTGTTAATGGGGAGAGGAGAGTGCCAGTCTGTATTTGATCCTGTTAATGGGGAGAGGAGAGTGCCAGTCTGTGTCTGATCCTGTTAATGGGGAGAGGAGTGTACCAGTCTGTGTCTGATCCTGTTAATGGGGAGAGGAAAGTGCCAGTCTGTGTCTGATCCTGTTAATGGGGAGAGGAGTGTACCAGTCTGTATTTGATCCTTTTAATGGGGAGAGGCGTGTACCAGTTTATGTCTGTTGTATGAGACACCACTGAAGCTGATCAGTGACTGACGATAGGTTTGAGTGGACAGTGAGCTGACTACAGGGCAGATAAGCTGTGCGGTAGAATAGAATCGGAATGTTTCAGCACAGAAGGAGGCCATTCGGCCCAGCCTTACACCGCTTGCTGTTTGTGATTTTGGTGCAATGTACAGCTTGCAGCTCAAAATCTCATACTGAGGACTTGGCCAATATTCACAGCCCTGGATACAGCACAGGCACCAAACATCCTAACCTAGGCTGAGTCTTCAGTGCAGTGCTGAGGGAACCTTGCATTGTTGGAAGGGCCATGTTTTGGGTGACAGGTTAAAGTGGATGTATAAGATCGCATGTTTGTGGAAGAGCAAGGAGGCCTCCCAGAGTCCCGGGCAATATTCATCCCGTAACTAACGGCAACACCAGCAAATCCGATTACACGCTCATATATCTCAATGCAGTTCGTTGGGTCCTGCTGTGCACTCATTGGCTGCAATGCCCTTTAGAATGCTGTATCCCACACCGAGAAATATTCATGGCCAACTTGGCTAAAAGAAAGTGCCTTTCATGACCATCGGATGTCTCAAAGCGTTTTACAGCCAATGAAGTACTTTTTGAAGTGTAGTCACTGTTATAATGTGGAAAACGCGGCAACCAATTTGCGCATAGCAAGCTCCCACAAACAGCAATGTGCTAATGACCAGATAATCTGTTTTAGTGATGTTGATTGGGGGAGAAATATTGGGCAGGACACCGGGGATAACGCCCCTGCTTTTCTTCGAAATAGTGATGACGTGGGATCTTTTACGTCCACCTGAGAGGGCAGACGGGGCCTCGGTTTAATGTCCCATCTGAAAGATGGCACCTCTGACAGTGCAGCGCTCCCTCAGCACTGCACTAGAATGTCAGCTGAGATTTTTTTTTTGCTCAAGTGTCTGGAGTGCGACTTGAACACACACATCTTCTGACTCAGAGGCGAGAGTGCTACCCACTGAGCCACAGCTGACACTTTAGACTGACATATTTTGCAGTAGCCGGACATTTTCATACAGGATCGGTTTCATCCCAAATCTAAACATCATTTAGGTGACCTTACGGACCTCTGCTTCACATGGGACAGGCATAAGTGATGGTCACCCGAATGTTAGCGAGAGGGCTTCAAATGTGCTGCACATTCTGTGAGGGTAATTAGTACCATAAAGGAATAATGATCTTTAATGCACCCTGCTGCCCTCGAGCCCATCACAGTTTGTTTGAGGGATGTTTCACCAGTCCGCACCTCCCTCCCTGTGCCTCATCCAGTTCTTTCCCTCGTTTGACAGATATTTTTCTGCTTCACTGGTAGCTCGCTAATGAAGCCTCTTTTGTTTTGAATGATCCAGCAGCCACGATAACTAAACCGTATGTTGGGGAAGTAATTAACAAGGCACCCTGCATCCTGCTCCCAGCAAGTTACCCAGGCACCTTTCGTCAGGCTGTCTGCATTGTTATCGGAGTTAATCAAACACACATGGGGGAATAGTGTGGTGCAGAATGGCACTGCGGTACATTGGTGGGACTTCATACAAGGTGGCATCAGGGACGGAGCGTTGCAGATAGTAACTACAACATAGGAATCTAACGCGAGATTGAGGGAATTTACCACGGGATTTTGAGACATGGTTTGTTGCGAGTTTAGATGAGGTTAAGAGATGTTATGACCTGGAATGCACTGCCTGAAAGGGCGGTGGAAGCAGATTCAATTATAACGAATTGGATAAATTATCATCATAGACAGTCCCTCGAAATCGAGGAAGACTTGCTTCCACTCTAAAAGTGAGTCCTTAGGTGACTGTACAGTCCAATACGGCAATTACAGTCTCTGTCACAGGTGGGACAGACAGTGGTTGAGGGAAAGGGTGGGTGGGGAGTCTGGTTTGCCGCACGCTCCTCCCGCTGCCTGCGCTTGCTTTCTGCATGCTCTCGGCGACAATACCTGCAGGGGACAAATGTGGGGAAAGAGCAGGGGGGAGTGGGACTAATTGGACAGCTCAACCAAAGAGCCGGCACAGGCACGATGGACTGAATGACGACCTCCTGTGATATATCATTCTGGGATGCGGGGCATAATTTTCAGGCCTCTTGCTCAGCGGAAGCAAGGTAGACTTCTCAAACCCTGTGGGGATCGTTTGGGAAGCTGCGATTCCCAGACCGGATTGTTTGGAAAGTGGAGATTTCCTGTCTGGATTAGAATCATAGAATCTTACAGCAAAGAAGGAGGCCATCGGCCCATCACGCCCGTGCTGGCTCTTGGAAAGAGCTATTCAATTTCGTCCCACATCCCAGCTTTTTCCCCATAACTCTGAAAATTAACCCTCTCTCAATACATGTGCTCCAGATCTTAACAACCCTGTGTGAAAAAATGTCTCATTTCCCCTCTCAGTTCTTTTGCCAATTATTTTTAATCTGTGACCTCTGGTTACTGACCCACGTGCCAGAGGAGCAGTTTCTCCCGACTTGTTCTAAACCTCTCATAGGTCTCCCCTTAACCTTCGCTGCTCTAAGGAGAACAATCCCAGTTCCTCCAATCTCCCTCACCCCTGGTATCATCCTGGTAAATCTCCTCTGTACTGTCCGCAGGGCCTTGACAGCCTTCCTAAAGTGAGGTTCCCAGAATTGGACGCAATATTCCAACTGAGGCCGAACCAGTGATTTGTAAAGATTTAGCAAGATTCCTTGTTTTTATACTCAATGGCTCTATTTACAAAGCCAAGTATCCCATATACTTTCTCACCCGTCTTATCTACTTGCCCCGCCACCTTCAAAGATTTGTGAATATGCACGCCCAGGTCCCTCTGCTCTTGCAGCCCCCCCACCCGGCCCCGACCGCCCCAAATAGTACCATTTAGATTATACTGCCTCTCCATGTTATTCCTCCAAAAGTACACCACTTCACACATCGCATTAAATTGCATCTGCCACGTGTCTGCCCATTTCTCCAGTCTGCCGATGTCCTCGTGAAGTTTACTCCTATCCTGCTCACTATTTACCACATTGACAAGTTTTCTGTCATCTGCAAACATCAAATGTACTCCATATACCCAAGTCTAGGTCCTTTATCTACAACAAGATAAGCAACAGACTTAATAACGCACCCCAAGGGACCCCCACTGCATACTTCCCTCCAGTCAGTATTGTTCGGGAAGCTAAGATTCTCTGTCCCAGATGAGTTGGGAACGCTGTCATTCCCTGTCCGGATGAGTTGGGAATGCTGTCTTAATGCAGGATAGACGAGGCAGTGGCTTCTCTTGTATCGTGGGGTCCTAATCTTTTCCTGGTGATTTAATAGTGACCTCACATAATAATCCCCTGCTCTGAATACATGGTGTTATGCAACGGGAGCTGTCCCAGTGTCCTGGGGTCTATCCCAGTGTCCCTTGGTTGAGGGATAAGTAGAGAAGGGATGGTGAGAGGGATCGAGGGGAATGGAGGAAAGGGATTGGCAAACATTGTGGCTCCTCTCCTCAGATGGTTAACAGCAGCCTGTACACTGCTGACCAGCTCCGATCTCAGAGCTAGCAGCAACTCTTGTGCTGAAGTAAGGGTTTGATTAATCTGCTGCAGAGATGTTGCAAGTTGGATATGTTGGATATATCTGGACAGGGGTCATTTATAATATGGCACTTGGAATATATTAAAACCCAGCTCGCGAGCTGCGCTTAAGAAAATATCAATTTGCAGCCTCCAGCTGCTTTCTAATGACATTTATTTCAATGGACTAGGTGACCCATCCTCCTTTGAGTTTCCTCTGATTAGAGAATTCTACGCACAGTGTCAGCATCGAATGCACAGGCAGCCGGTGCAATCAGCCTGGCTGGGCGCTCCCTGGGGTTTGCTGTTCCGTGGTTTGGGGAGGAGAGCAAGATGGTTTCCACCATTTACTGTCCTGTAACCTTTGATATTGGGCTGCTTTGATTGTTGGGGTCTCACCCATTAACCTGTGGCTCTGCTTTCAACTGCATCCACTTGTCATCTCGCCAGGTGTATAAATCCAGGTACCCAGGCTCCAAGCTGTTTCACACACCCCGCCAAATTGTCTTGTGCCAGGATATGCTTATTCTGTGATAATCCCAGAGTATCCTGTGCTGCATCTCTGTCCCAGTGTCCCGGGGTCTGTCCCAGTGTCCCGGGGTCTGTCCCAGTGTCTGTCCCAGTGTCCCGGTGTCTATCCCAGTGTCCCGGGGTCTGTCCCAGTGTCTGTCCCAGTGTCCCGGTGTCTGGCGCAGTGTCTGCCCCAGTGTCCTGGGATCTATCCCAGTGTCTATCCCAGTGTCCCGGGGTCTATCCCAGTGTCTGTCCCAGTGTCTGTCCCAGTGTCCCGGTGTCTATCCCAGTGTCCCGGGGTCTGTCCCAGTGTCCCGGGGTCTGGCGCAGTGTCTGCCCCAGTGTCCTGGGATCTATCCCACTGTCTATCCCAGTGTCCCGGGGTCTATCCCAGTGTCTGTCCCAGTGTCCCGGGGTCTGTCCCAGTGTCCCGGGGTCTGTCCCAGTGTCTGTCCCAGTGTCCCGGTGTCTATCCCAGTGTCCCGGGGTCTGTCCCAGTGTCTGTCCCAGTGTCCCGGTGTCTGGCGCAGTGTCTGCCCCAGTGTCCCGGGGTCTGTCCCAGTGTCCCGGGGTCTGTCCCAGTGTCCCGGGGTCTGGCGCAGTGTCTGCCCCAGTGTCCTGGGATCTATCCCAGGGTCTATCCCAGTGTCCCGGGGTCTATCCCAGTGTCCCTTGGTTGAGGGTTAAGTAGAGAAGGGATGGTGAGAGGGATCGAGGGGAATGGAGGGAAGGGATTGAGGGTGAGGGGATGGAGGGAAGGGATCGGGGGAATCGAGGGAAGGGATTGGGGCGGGGGGGAGGATGGAAAGAAGGGATGAGGGGAATCGATGTATCAGAAAGGGACAGACTTTATGTTCTCTCTCAGCTTTAACCCACCTCTTTAATCAAGTGACCAATTTTAATAAACTTTTTTTCGTGATTCTCATGCAAAAGTGATGAAAACAAACAGCTTGTGACAACTGAGAGAACAGAACCCAGCAGCATGTCCCGCAGAGGATATGAGGACAGTCTCACTGCCCGTTCCCTCCAATATCTCCTCACATCGAACACGGGAGCTCAGCACTTCATGCACACGGAGATAGACCAGGCATTCGCAGCTCCTGCAAACTCTGCACACTCACACAGGCATGTGCACTTTGCTGCAGTCCAGTGCAGTGACTGTGACTTGGGTTTGTGTTTGTGTTGTGCAGGGGACACGGTGAGGTACAGGGATGGTGTTTACTGGATCCTGGGCCGCACCTCTGTCGACATCATTAAGAGCGGAGGATACAAGATCAGCGCGCTGGACGTTGAGCGCCACCTCCTGGGACACCCTGATATTGCAGGTTAGAATCCTCTGATTAAAATGCAAACCTTTTCAACCGGAGCGATCTTCTGTATTTTAAGTTACCCGTTCCGGTGTGTCAGCCTGGTCACGCCAACTCTGTCACTGTTAACCAGTGTGTCAGCCTTGCTCACTCTCTCACACACACACACAGCCCGACTCACTCTCACAGCAGTGCTCACACATACACACAGCCCTGCTTTCTCTCTCTCTCTCTCTCACACATACACACACAGCCCTCCTCTCTCACACAGCCCTGCTCTCTCTCTCTCACACACACACAGAGCCCTGCTCTCTCTCTCACACACACAGACCTGCTCTCTCTCTCTCTCTCACACACACACACACACTGAGCCCTGCTCTCACACACACATACACACACACATAGCCCTGCTCACTCACACACACACAGACCTGCTCTCTCACACATACACGCACACAGCCCTGCTCACTCTCTCACACACACACAACCCTGCTCACTCTCTCTCACTCACATATACAGCCCTGCTCACTCTCTCTCACACACACACACACACACAGCCCTGCTCACTCTCTCACACACACAGCCCTGCTCTCTCTCTCTCACTCACACACACACAGAGCCCTGCTCACACTCTCTCTCACACACACAAAGCCCTGCTCACACTCTCTCACACACACACAAAGCCCTGCTCACACTCTCTCACACACACACACACACACACACACAGCCCTGCTCACACTCTCTCACACACACACACACAGCCCTGCTCACTCTCTCACACACGCGCACACACACACACACACACACACACAGCCCTGCTCACTCTCTCACACACACACACACACACAGCCCTGCTCACTCACACACTATTTGCCATTTCAGATGTTGCAGTTATCGGTGCCTCTGATATGACCTGGGGTCAGAAGGTGGTGGCAGTTGTCCAACTACAAGAAGGACGTTCGCTGTCGCTGAAGGAGCTGAAAGAATGGGCCAGGTAAGAGGGAGGGTCTGGGAGACACTGAGCTTCAGTTTCAGTGCTCACCAAGAGGCTGAGGTTCTCCTTTCTCTGATGGGGGCTGGTGGCAGTAACGACAGTCTTTCAGTCCCCTGCCACCAGACTGTCTAGCCCCCGCATTGTGTGGGTGTGGGCAGTGTGTGGGTGTGGGCGATGTGTGTGGGTGTGGGCAGTGTGTAAGTGCGGGCAGTGTCTGGGTGTGGGCAGTGTGTGGGTGTGGGCAGTGTGTGAGTGTGGGCGGTGTCTGGGTGTGGGCAGTGTGTGAGTGCGGGCGGTGTCTGGGTGTGGGCGGTGTGTGAGTGTGGGCAGTGTGCGGGCAGTGTGTGGGTGCGGGCGGTGTGTGAGTGCGGGCGCTGTGTGAGTGCGGGCGCTGTGTGAGTGCGGGCGATGTGTGAGTGCGGGCGATGTGTGAGTGCGGGCAGTGTGTGAGTGCGGGCAGTGTGTGGGTGTGGGCAGTGTGTGGGCAGGGTGTGGGCAGTGTGTGGGTGGTGTGTGAGTGCGGGTAGTGTGTGGGTGTGGGCAGTGTGTGAGTGCGGGCGGTGTGTGGGTGGTGTGTGAGTGTGGGCGGTGTGTGGGTGCGGGCGGTGTGTGTTGAGTTGCCAATGTAACGGATTGCCGATTGTATTTTGATTACAGGGATCACATGGCTATGTACAGTCTCCCCACAGAGCTCATCCTCATGGAGGAGATTCCTCGCAACCACATGGGGAAAGTAAACAAGGAAGACCTTCTCAACTGCTTCTACCCGCCGCCCAGCAAATAGGCGGGCGCCTTCCTCCATGTACCAGTTTCCGGGACCTTGCTGCATTCCTGTCACATCACAGCATGCTGAGGGTCCAAAACTCACTCAAATCCCAGCTCAGACTGAACCTTATCCATCACGGCCGGTCGGGGTTGGATAGCAGGTTAATAACATTAATGGGAAAGGATGGACGATCGGAGACAGGAGGAATTGTGTCGGTCCTTTTCCAGTGGAGAGGATGTGTTTCCAGTCCCGTTCTGTGGTCGAGGGTGTAGCACTTTATCCACTGGTCAGCCATCTGGTGTCCAGTTCCAGGTCTGACAGTGTTCTAACTGCCTGGACTAAGGCATTTGTCAGCAAAAGAGATATTTGAAGCATTAGCGATTATTATGATGTCTGTGTCCAATTTCTTGATCTGTTTTTACTTTTTATGTGAGCTCTCCATTAATCTATCGAGAACTCTCTCCATTAAATTAATATTAATTCTCCCTTCCCTTCAATGCAAGACTCTGTCACTGGTTTTGTTTGAGCTGAATTGACAACACGACTTCTGAAAATCTAGGTCGTGCTGAAGAAATGCTATAGGGTTTTTTGAGGAAGTCACTTGGATCGTGGAAGAGGGAAATCCGGTCGACATTGTCTACCTGGTGGTTCAGAAAGCCTTTGATAAGGTTCCTCACACTAGGTTACTTTACAAGATAGAATCTTGTGGCATCAGTAAAAGTGTGAAACGCTGCATTCGGAATTGGTTCCAATCCCGCAGCCAGTTAACGGATGTATTGCAGCTTGAAGACATGTTACTCGTGGTGACCCCCAGGGCTCAGTCCCAGGCCCACTGCTCTTCACCGCCTTCATTCATGACCTGGACGGTGGTGTTGTGTGTATGGTCAGTAAGTTTGCAGGTAACACCAAAATGTGAGCAAGGGTTAAGACGGAAGAGGAGTGCAATCAAATCCCAAGACATTTAGATGTTCAAGGGAAGTGGGCCACACATTGGTAAATGGCGCTTAATTTAGATGAATGTACATAAGAACATAAGAAATAGGAGCAGGAGTCGGCCATACGGCCCCTCGAGCCTGCTCCGCCATTCAATAAGATCATGGCTGATCTGATCATGGACTCAGCTCCACTTCCCCGCCCGCTTCCCATAACCCCTTATCCCCTTATCGTTTAAGAAACTGTCTATTTCTGTCTTAAATTTATTCAATGTCCCAGCTTCCACAGCTCTCTGAGGCAGCGAATTCCACAGATTTACAACCCTCCGAGAGAAGAAATTTCTCCTCATCTCTGTTTTAAATGGGCGGCCCCTTATTCTAAGATTATGCCCTCTAGTTCTAGTCTCCCCCATCAATGGAAACATCCTCTCTGCATCCACATAATCATATACGTTTCGATAAGATCACCTCTCATTCTTCTGAATTCCAATGAGTAGAAGTCCAACCTACTCAACCTTTCCTCATAAGTCAACCCCCTCATCCTCGGAATCAACCTAGTGAACCTTCTCTGAACTGCCTCCAAAGCAAGTATATCCTTTCGTAAATATGGAAACCAAAACTCAGTATTCCAGGTGTGGCCTCACCAATACCCTGTATAACTAGCAAGACTTCCCTGCTTTTATACTCCATCCTCTTTGCAATAAAGGCCAAGATACCATTTGCCTTCCTGATCACTTGCTGTACCTGCATTCTATTCTTTTGTGTTTCATGCACAAGTACCCCCAGGTCCTGCTGTACTGCGGCACTTTGCAATTTTTCTCAATTTAAATAATAACTTGCTCTTTGATTTTTTTTCTGCCAAAGTGCATGACCTCACACTTTCCAACATTATACCCCATCGGCCAAATTTTTGCCCATTCACTTAGCCTATCTATGTCCTTTTGTAGATTTTTTGTGCCCTCCTCACACATTGCTTTTCCTCCCATCTTTGTATCGTCAGAAAACTGGGCTACGTTACACTCAGCCCCTTCTTCCAAGTCGTTAATATAGATTGTAAATAGTTGGGGTCCCAGCACTGATCCCTGCGGCACCCCACTAGTTACTGGTTGCCACATATAGTGTCATGCATGTTGTTCAGGCCAACGCAACGCACGCATCATACTGAAAGAGGTCGAGAGAGAGAAAGATCTTAGTGTTATTGTGCTGAAGATCACTGAAGATTCACGACCAATGTAGAGAAACTGCAGGTAAAGCTAACAAGGATATTGGGTTGTATTAATAGAACCTTTCAGTATAAGTCAATGGACAACATTTCGACACTGTACAGGTCGCTGTTCAGACCACATGGTGGGTGATATAGTGGCCTTGAAGAAGATCCAGAGGAGAGCTACAAGAATGATTCTCAACTTAAAGAAACTTAGCTACTCAGATAGGCTCAGGGACCTTGCTCTGTTTACTTTAGAGCAGCGTAGACTTGGAGGTGATCTGATAGAGGTCTATAAAATAATGGGAGGTCTGGATAGTGTGCCTATTGAGAGATTATTCCAGTTTGACAGATTGGGGAGGACCAGGGAACATGAGCTTAAACTGTGTAAGCGTAGGAATAGTTTGGATGTTGGGCAGGTCATCTTTTCCCAGAGAGTAGTAAGCCTCTGGGATGTGCTGCGGGCTGGTGTGGTGGATGCTGACTCTCTGTATACCTTCAAGAGGGAGCTGGATCGATTCCTGACTGGGGCCAAGATCGCATCATCAAGAGGCTCAGTGTCTTTATAGATAACACTGGGTCCGTGTGATCTCCTGGACTGAGGGGGTCGGAGAGAATTTTACAGTATTTTCTCTTATTGGCTCTGTTTTCTTTTCCTGTTATTTGCTTCTCCCTGGAGATTACACGACAGCAGGGGGTGGAAGGGTCGTTTAGCCATGATGGTTCAGCCATCGTGCTGTGGGGCATGCTTGATGGACCGGATGTTCATCATTTCTGTAAGTTTGTTGAGTTGTACTGGGTTTCCTGTGTCACTGTTTTTGTTTGGAGTGGGCTGGGAGCACTCGGATGTATCAGGAGTGTGTGAGTTAAACTGCGTCCATTCATGTGTTACGGGAACTCCTGAAGTTTGCTCATTGACTTGTGAAGTTGGCCGAAAAAGTCCCAGGGCTAGAACCTCCACTTTTTTTGCCTGCTTAACGCCCACTTAACGCCCATTTTACCGCTGAAATGACGTATAACGTCCAGATATCGCCCATTTTGGCAAAAAATGGAAACTGACGGGCTTTTTTAGGAGACTTATCGGCAAGCGTTATTTTTCCAATGGGCTTAATGCCGAGAAAATATAATACCGTCCGCCCACTTACTTTCCACACAGAAATAACGCTGAGATTCAATATTAGCACCCGGTGACTGTTTTTTGTCGTAAAGAGCATTTTTACCCAAACTAGCGGCCATGGGGATCGCCCATCATCAATTTCACCACCTCACACACACATCGCCCACAATATCACTCGCTCAAAAAGTCGCCCACAAAAAGTGGAACTAACCGGGATGAATCACAGCGTAATGGATGCCATGTTCTAGATCACATGTCGCCTCCTTTAAAAGGATGTGCTTCAACCTCGGCAGAGTTCGGATGTACTCTGCAGGTCGTTGGAGTTGATGTGAACATCTCTAAAAACATCTTGACCACACTGTGACCGATTGGAATTGAAGAGGTGTGTTCGTCGGGACATTCCTTGTTTGTGTGCAATTGGTGGCAAACTGAGAGCTACTGCAATGGGGCCTGCCCTTTCTCACCCTCCCTTGGTGACCAAATACATGCAGCAGAGTCGAAATCGCCAAAGGAACGCTGCACTGCATTATGTGCCCAGTGTACGGTGACAGACAGATGAGGAGGAGCAGACGTTACACCCCCCGCAAGTACAAGGAGAAGCAAATTTTTGCCCACTCACTTAGCCTGTCTATGTCCTTTTGCAGATTTTTTCTGTCCTCCTCACACATTGCTTTTCCTCCCATCTTTGTATCATCAGCAAACTTGGCTACCTTATACTCAGTCCCTTCTTCCAAGTCATTAATATAGATTGTAAATAGTTGGGGCCCCAGCACTGATCCCTGCGGCACCCCAGAGAATGAACCATTTATCCCGACTCTCTGTTCTCTGTTAGTTAGCCAATCCTCTATCCATGTTAATATATTACCCCCAACCCCGTGAACTTTTATCTTGTGCAGTAACCGTTTATGTGGCACCTTGTCAAATGCCTTCTGGAAGTCCAAATACACCACATCCACTGGTTCCCCTTTATCCACCCTGTTCGTTACATCCTCAAAGAACTCCAGAAAATTTGTCAAACATGACTTCCCCTTCATAAATCCATGCTGACTCTGCCTGACCGAATTTTGCTTTTCCAAATGTCCTGCTACTGCACCTGATGACCCTTGACCACCAGAATCATGGGAATCGAGCATTTCCATGCCGTTGCTAAGAGCGGCCACACTTTACAGCAGACGGTCAGAAAAATTTAACGCTGCCACCCATTTGATATCGCTCGCAGTAACGTCCATTTTCAAGAGTGTAAACCAGGTGTTTTGAGAATGGGCGAGAAGCCGGCGATCTGAAAACCCTTTTTTACCGCCCATGCCCCTTTTTGGCCGATAAGCACAAAAGTGTTCTAGCCCACAGAGTTTTTCCTGAAATCGCCAGTTTTTCCGCTCTTTTGTCTCCCAAAGCAGTTAGCAATTGCACCAAGTTATGGGACAGGAGGTTGGGGGGGTGAGAGGTTGTGGGGGGGAGGGAGGTTGGGGGGAGGGGCGGGAGGTTGGAGGTGAGGGGCGGGAGGTTGGGGGGGTGAGGGGCGGGAGGTTGGGGGGGTGAGGGGCGGGAGGTTGGGGGGGTGGGGGCGAGAGGTTGTGGGGGGGAGGGGCGGGAGGTTGGGGGGGAGGGGCGGGAGGTTGGAGGTGAGGGGCGGGAGGTTGGGGGGGTGAGGGGCGGGAGGTTGGGGGGGTGGGGGCGAGAGGTTGTGGGGGGGAGGGGCGGGAGGTTGGGGGGGAGGGGCGGGAGGTTGGGGGGGAGGGGCGGGGGGTTGGGGCCTCTAACAGCTTTAATACGTGGCCAGTGAAAATCAAAAGCAAGAACTCCAAATGCTTGAATTACACGAGGGGTATGTCAGCACGGGTGCAGAGTGAGATTCATGGTGTTTCAGGTGGTGTAACTCTTCAGTGTATCGATACTGAGTTGTACACAATATGTTGAGGCAATAATAGATTATAGAAATTAGCCCTTGGAAGTGTCGTGTGTGTGGATCACTCCGGGATCACTCCAGGAGCTCCGGGTCTGTCTGCAGACCCTGGACAGTGTTGGAGATAGAGTCCTAGTCATTAGAGGTCTCCGATCATTATGGAAGATGTTACATTAACTCTCCCTCCAATAAAATCATAGCTATCAATTCCAGGTTAATAAATCAATGCGAGGAATTGAAATGTAGATTACTTGGATAGAAGCAGATCGAGTGAAAGAAGCTAGTTAGAGAACACATGGCGAATACTCCCACTGAGAATCACCTAATTAGAACATTAAGCCACAGTTAGAATAATGTGTCCCATTTTGGGCAGCCTATTTTGGGAAAGATGTCAAGGCCATTTGGAAGATACAAAAGAGATTGAGAAAGATGACCCCAGGGATAAGAGGGTTTTATTGTGAGTTGAGACGGGAGAAATTGGGGCTCTTTCATTAGAGTGGAGAAGGTTCTGATAAAGGATATCATAGAATGGTTACAGCATGGAAGAAAGCCATTCGGCTCGTCCGTCCCACTCCCCCGCCCTTTCCCTGTAGCTCTGCAAATATGTTTCCTTCAGGTACTTATCCAACTCCCTTTTGAAAGATAAGATTGAGTCTGCCTCCCCCACCCTCTCAGGCAGTGCATTCCAGATCCCATCCACTCGCTGTGTAACCAAGTTTTTTCTTACATCACCTTTGGTTCTTTTGCCAATCACCTTAAACCTGTGTCTTCTGGTTCCCGACCCTTCCGCCAATGGGAACAATTTCTCTCTATCTACTCTGTCCAGACCCCTCATGATTTTTATCACTTCTATCAAATCTCTTATCAATATTCTTTGCTCCAAGGAGAACAACCCCAGCTTCTCTGGTCTATCAACGTAACTGAAGTCCCTCATCCTTGGAATCATTCTCGTAAATCTTTTCTGCATTCTCTCTAAGGCCTTCATATCCTTCCTAAAGTGTGGTGCCCAGAATTGGACACAATACTCCAGTTGGGGCCAAACCAGTGTTTTATACAGGGGCATCATAACTTCCACATTTTCGTACTCTATTTATGAAGCCCAGGATCCCGTAAACCTTTTTAACTGCTTTCTTAAATTGCCCTGCCATCTTCAACGATTTATGCACACATACCCCTCTCTCTGTTCGGCCCCTCCTTTAGGATTGTACCCTTTAGTTTATATGTTCCCTCCTCATTCCTTCTACCAAAATGTATCACTTCACACTTTACTGCGTAAAATTTCATCGTAATACGTGTCCACCCATTTCACCAGCCTGTCTATGTCTTCCTGAAGTCTATCACTATCTTCCTCACTGTTCATTAAACTTCCAAGTTCCATATTATCCGCAAATGTTGAAATTGTGCCCTGAACACTCGCATCCAAGTCATTAATATATATCAAGAAAAGCAGTGGTCCTAGTACCGAGCCCTGGGGAACACCACTGTATACCTTCCTCCAGTCCGAAAAACACCCATTCACCACTGCTCTCTGTTTCCTGTCACTCAGTGTATTCATGCTGCCGCTGTCTCTTTTGTTCCATGGGCTTCAACTTTGATGGCAAGCCTGTTATGTGGCACTTTGTCGAACGCCTTTTGGAAAGCCATGTATGTGAACCGGATTGCCCTCGTCAACCCTCTCTGTTACCTCATCAAAAATCTCGATCAAGTTGGTTAAACACGATTTGTCTTTAACAAATCCGTGCTGGTTTTCCTTAATTAATCCACAGCTATCCCAGTGATTGTTAATTTTGTCCCTGTTACTGTTCCTAAAAGCTTTCCCACTGGTCCATGTGTTGGTAACTCGAGAACTGAAATTTCAGATTTTTTCCAAAAAAAAAGCCAAGAGTGGGGTTGGGATAATAATTTTTTGGGTTATGGGTGTGAGAGACCCATGGTTATCATACTGGATAAGTTCAAACACAACCAGGGCAAGTTGTGAATTTGTGGGCTGTGAAACCATGAACCAAAGATTGTCGTAAAAACCCAACTGGTTCACTGAAGTCCCTCAGGGAAGGGAACCTGCCGTCCTTACCCAGTCTGGCCTACACATGACTCCAGTCCCACACTGTGATCGACTGCTAATGCCCTACACGTGGGCAATAACTGCTGCCGTACCAATCTAACCCACATCCCCCAGAACAAATTAAAAGAACTATAAAAACCCGACCAGAAATAGAGTTTTGAAAAAGAACGATTGCAAAGGGGATGGAATTAAGTGGAGAGCTGGCTCAGGAGCCGGGACAGAGCAAGGCCATGGACCAATTCCAAGTTCAAAAGAAGCAGAGCGAGAATTGGTGGAGCAAAGACGTACCCAACTACATCTTCAACATGGATCGGGCTGGTAAACGGTCATTGTGAAGGTGATCTTTGTGTCAGCACAGCGTCTGGTAAAGTGAGCTGATGAACTGCTCTTCTAAATGCATATTGTACCTTCTCGACCCGAGCCTGTCCCGACAGACAAAGTAATATATCGTACGAGGAAGGAATTAATTGGAAGAGGTTGTAGCAGGACCTGCAGAGAACGGAAAGCTCAGAACAAGCAGAAGATTGGAGCGGGTTTGTTACTGCATAGGTGCTGGCTGTAATCCTCCTCCCTCCTGGGGCCTGATTAGTAACAACCACAATCCATCTTCTGGATGCTGGTGAATGAGAAAGTGGATGGATGGGGAGTGAGAGGAGATGTGTCAGGAGGGGCAGTGAAGTGTGGCGGCAGGGAGGAATATCATCAACTGCTGGCATCACAATCGGATTACAAACTGCCTGCTCCCACCTCCCATGGCTTGAAAGAGCTGTCTAACCTTCCACATGCACTGTGATGGAGCTGCCATTTAACCCTTGACCCCTCACTCCAGACATTATAAAACAGCATCATCAAATGCTTCTCTCGTTCAGACCTCAATGTTCCTCTTCCACAGAACACCATTTTGGAAAGGATTGTTCTGGTGGGATTTAAAATGTTGCAAATTTTCAATCATATAGAGTTCACCTTGACCATCAGTGTGTTGTGTCCCCCTGACACTGTTGTGGTGGTGATGGGGGGGGTGAATATGTGTCTGGCGGAGGGGTTGGGATGGGGGGTTCAGGACTGACCTTCTAGCTACCAGTCCTGAATCCTGCTGCAGTACGCCAATCTGGGAACAGCAGTCCAATGATCTATCCCAGGGTGATTGGGTCCCTCCAATGGAAGCCAGTTAGTAAAACTCGCTTGGCTTCAATTCTCCTGCTCCTGAGGGTAATTCAAGAGCGGGGGATGTGGGAGGGGATAATGAGGATGATTGGGAGGGGGCACATAATGGGGATGGAGGGAAGAGGGTGAGGGGTTAATGGGGATGATGGGAAGAGGGTAGGGGTAATGGGGAGGGGGGAATAGGAATGGTGAGGAGGGGGAATGGGGAGCAGGGGAAGTGGTGAGGGGGTAATGGGGATGGTGGGAAGAGGGGACATGGGTAGGGGTTAATGGGGATGGTGGGGACGGGGGAAAGGGGAGCAGAGGGAAGTGAGGAGGGGGGGATTGGGGGAAGGAGGGAAATGGGTCTGGGATAGGTGAAGCCAGTTCTCTGCCCTGATGTCCAGTGAGTGGCAGAGTGAGGGCTATCTGTGTGGCGGCAGGAATGGTGCGATGACATCATATCCCAACATCACTGGCTGTAAACTGGATGGAATTACAGGGTGCGAGTTTCCATGGGGAACTGCAAGAATCCAGGAATCCCACCCAATAAAGACAGAATTTGACTGGAATTCTAGTTTATTTCTATCAGAGAGCTCCATCCAGCACACAGGAAGGGCCTGGGAATAAATCACAGTAAAACCCCACGATGATTCATCATCGTAGACAACTCCACGCTCCCGGAGTACGAACCCTGGCAGGATCATTAATGCGAATCGATGGGACCACTATTGATTGATTTGATGGATGAACAAGGTGAAAAATACAAGCACCTGAGATTCAGCTCCCAGTCAGCAACTGCGACAAACCACAGACCCTTTCAACAAGTACCGACGGCAAGAAGCATCCTCATCCAGAAACAGTCAGCAACCATCTCAAATTAATTTCATTCTTCAGCTGCCCTTTCAACACCTCCATGTTGCAACTGCTACACACCAGGCAGGCATGGTGAGAAAGGACAACTTCTCTGTTACTCCGTCTGGTACTGTACGGCCCATGTGTTCCTCAGTGTCAGCTGCTGTACATGTACAACACACAGTGGGTAACAGGGAACGATCTGTGTATCTGTACCCCTAGCTGTGTATCTGTACCCCTAGCTGTGTATCCGTACTCCTAGCTGTGTACCTGTACCCCTAGATCTGTATCCATACCCCTAGCTGTGTATCTGTACCCCTAGCTGTGTATCCGTACCCCTATCTGTGTATCTGTACCCCTAGATCTGTGCATCCATACTCCTAGATCTGTGTACCTGTACCCCTAGATCTGTGCATCTGTACCCCTAGTTCTGTGTATCTGTACCCCTAGATCTGTATCCGTACCCTAGTTCTGTGTATCTGTACCCCTAGATCTGTATCCGTATCCCTAGTTCTGTATATCCGTACCCCTAGCTGTGTATCTGTAACCCTATCAGAAAGGATATATTGGCCTTGGAGGGGGTGCAGTGCCAGAATGATACCGGAGCTGAAAGAGTTAAATTATGAGGACAGGTTGCACAGACTAGGCTTGTATTTCCTCGAGTATAGAAAATTAAGGGGTGATCTAATTGAGGTGTTTAAGATGATTAAAGGATTCGATGAGGTAGAGAGAGAGAAACTATTTCCTCCAGTGAGAGAGTTCAGAACAAGACGGCATAACCTTAAAATTAAAGCCCGGCCGTTCAGGGCTAATGTCAGGAAGCACTTCTTCACACAAAGGGCAGTGGGAATCTGGAACTCTCGCCCCCAAAACGCTGCTGAGGCTGGGAGTCAACTGAAAATTTTGAAACTGAGATTGATCGATTTTTGTTGGGTAAGGGTATTAAGAAATACGGAACCAAGGCAGGTAAATGGAGTTAAGATACAGATCAGCTGTGCTCTAATTGAATGGCAGAACAGGCTCAAAGGGACTGAATGGTCTCCTGTTTATATTCCTTGCATTGGCCACGTTTCAGCCTCTCCCTGTCGATGGTCTTCTGCAGTTTCCTGCATTGCTTCTGTGGTATTGTATGTCTTTGTATCTGCTGCGTGTACAGCACACACTGGGTGGGAAGGAGCGATTCTCTCCGTCTGGTATTGCGGGCCGTGTGTTTCAGTCTCAGTGCCCTCCGAAGCTGGTGTTGATCAGTACTGGCCCTGAAATCCCAATCCTCTGCTTCCCACGGGCGCTCGACAGGAAATAGTTAAAAAGATGCGCAGCTACCTTTTCCAGCCGCGCCCACCAGTGATCCCAATCCTGAGCATCGGAGCGCGTGCAGTGTTGACTGTGCTGTTGTCCGTAGCCAGTGCCGAGTGGCCTGTCCAGTTTTATTCTTATTATTTTTTGTAGCAATTGTGTACAACTGAGTGTCTCGCTAGGCCATTTCAAAGGGCAAATAAGAGTCAACCACATTGCTGTGGGTCTGGAGTCACATAGCCAGACCTGGTAAGGATGGCAGATTTCCTTCCCGAAAGGACATTCGTGAACCAGTTGGGTTTTTATGACAATCTGGTCGTTTTATGGTCACCATTACTGATACTAGCTTTTTATTTCAGATTTATTTAATGAACTGAATTTAAATTCCCCAGCTGCCGTGGTGGGATTTGAACTCATGTCTCCAGATCATTAGTCCAGGCCTCTGGATTACTAGTCCAGTGACGTTACCAGTCTGCTACCGTTCCCGTTATCATTTTAATAAACCTCGATTGTATCACCCCTCAACCATCTAAACTCAAGGGAATGCAGGTCTAGTCTGTGCAACCTGCCCTTATAATATAACCCTTTTAGCCCCGGTATTCTGGTGAATCTGCGCTGCTCCCTCTCCGAGGCCAATATATCCTCCCTGTGGTATGGGGCCCAGAACTGAACGCAGTTACTGCGCAGTGGATCTAGCCCAAGCTTTATATAACTGTAATCTAACTTTATATTCCAGCCACCCTTGAGATAAACGGCAACGTTCCATTCGCCTTGATTACTTTCTGCACCCGTGCACCAGGGTTTGGTGATTTATGCCATGAACGCCCAACTCCCTTTGCTCTTCCACACCAACACCTCTCTAAAAACAATACTCTGATTTGTCTTTTTTGGGTCCAAAGTGGGTGACCTCACACTTCCCCACATTGAACTCCATCTGCCACAGGTTTGCCCACTCACTGAATCTGTCTGTGCCCCTTTTGTAAATTTCTGCTCCCATCCACACAACTTACTGTACCTTCTAATTTAGTGTCATCTGCAAACTTGGATAACCTACTCTCAATTCCTTCATCTTCATAGGCAGTCCCTCGAAATCGAGAAAGACTTGCTTCCACTCTAAAAATGAGTTCTCAGGTGACTGAACAGTCCAATACGGGAACCATAGTCCCTGTCACAGGTGGGACAGACAGTGGTTGAGGGAAAGGGTGGGTGGGACTGGTTTGCCACACGCTCCTTCCACTGCCTGCTCTTGTTTTCTTCATGCTCTTGGCGTTGAGACTCAAGGTGCCCAGCGCCCTCCCGGATGCACTTCCTCCACTTAGGGCGATCTTTGGCCAAGGACTCCCAGGTGTCAGTGGGGATGTCGCACTTTATCAGGGAGGCTTTGAAGGTGTCCTTGAAATGTTTCCTCTGCCCTTCATCCTTCATCCATGTCATTGGCCCACGGATTTCCCTCCCACTCCGGGGAGTTCTGTGGTATAGTGTAAAGCTCCTGTCTGATTTCCCACTGTGTGTTCTGCCCCAGGGGTAAAGGCAAAAATCTACCCGATTAAAAATGAGAAATGGTGTGTGGGTTTGAACAGTGAGGTTGTAGGGAAGAGTGAGTGTTAGTCGGCGACCTAGACCTTGCTGTTTCCTGATGCTGATACAGGAGTGGTTCAGAGCTGTGTGGGGAGCGAAATACCTGCTGAGCCTGTAGAGAGCTGGGGGCTTATTCCCTACGTGCTAGGTTCAGCTCTCACATGTGTCTTGTTCATTTTTTACTCAGCAAAGGCCCAGTGGCAGGAAGCATCTGTCAATCCGGCCCCTGCCACACTCCGTTAGGGTCAGTGAGGCACAGTCAGACTCCCAACAGCCTGCACTGGGAGGGCCCTGGGCTCATGCTTACTCCAGTCAAGGAGAATGAGCTGTTCATTGCCTTTATCGTTAGACATGACTCTAAGTCACCCTGACAGGAGGGAGGGCAGAGAGAGAAAGAGACGTGACAGAGAGAGAGAGATGAAAGAGAGAGATAAAGAGAGATACAGAGAGCCAGGAACATACTTACATGGAGTCCATCTCAGTGAGCTCGGTACAGTTCAGTTTGTGACTTGGATCTTTGTGGTCCAGAAGACAGAAGTAGAGATTAGTTCACCGCAAGCCGTGGTTTGTGGTGAGCAAATGTTCATGTTTTGCAGACTGTTCTGCTGATCAGCCCAAATCTCTCCCTTCCAATTTCTCCACCAGATTTCAGAGACCGGCAATGCCTCCTCCTCATGGAGCCACTAGACCCTTACAAACCGGAGCAGACAGCAAGAGTAAATCTCCCTCTACTGAGTAAAGACAGATTACTCGATCAAAGCTATGCAGTACCTGCCCAGGGAGTGTTTGATGGGACAGTGTAGAGGGAGCTTTACTCTGTATCTAACCCACACTGTACCTGCCCTGGGAGTGTTTAAGAACATAAGAATTAGGAGCTGGAGTAGGCCATTCGGCCCCTCGAGCTTGTCTGCCATTCAGTAAGATCATGGCTGATCTTCTACCTCAACTTCACTTTCCTGCACTGTCTCCATATCCCTTGATTCCCTCAATATCCAAAAATCTATCGATCTCTATCTTGAATATACTCAAAATCAGAGCCTGCACAGCCCTCTAGGGTAGAGAATTCCAAAGATTCACCATCCACTGAGTGAAGAAATTTCTCCTCATCTCAGTACTAAATGGCCGACCCCTTATTCTGAGTCTGTGACCCCTGGTTCTAGACACCCCAGCCCGGGGGAAACATCCACCCTGAATCTACCCTGTCAAGCCCTGTAAGAATTTTGTATGATTCAATGAGATCATCTAAACTCTAGAGCATATAGGCCTAGCCTACTCAATCTCTCCTTGTAGGACAATCCTCCCATAGCAGGAATCAGTCTGGAGACAAAACTCCAGGTGTGGTCTCACCAGGGCCCTATATAATTGCAGTAAGGCGTCTTTACTCTTGTACTCAAATCCTCCTGTAATAAAAGCCAACATACCATTTGCTTTCTTAATTGCTTTCTGTACCTGCATGTTAACTTTCAGTGATTGGTGTACAAGGACACCCAGGTCCCTCTGAACACCAACATTTCCCAATCTCTCATCATTTAAAAAATACTTTGCTTTTCTATTTTTCCTCCCAAAGTGGATAACTTCACATTTCTCCACATTATATTCCATTTGCCATGTTCTTGCCCACTCACTTAGCCTGTTTCTATCCCGTTGAAGTCTCTTTGCATTCTCCTCACAACTTACATTCCCACCTAGCGTTGTATCATCAGCAAACTTGGAGATATTACATTTGGTCCCTTCATCCACATCATTGATATAGATTGTGAATAGCTGGGGTCACAGCAACGATCCTTTTCCATCCCACTAGTTACAGCCTGCCAACCCGAAAATGACCTGTTTATTCCTACACTCTGTTTTCTGTCCGTTAACCAACCCTCAATCCACGCTAGTATATTACCCCCAATCCCATGAGCCCTAATTATGTTTAATAACCTCTTGTGTGGCACTTCTGAAAATCCAGATACACCACATCCACTGGTTCCCCCTTATCTAGTCTGCTACTTACAATCTCAAAAAACCTAACAGATTTGTCAAACATGATTTCCCTTTTCATAAATCCGTGTTGACTCTGCCCAATCCTAGTATTACTTTCTAAGTGCCCTGTTACCACATCCTTTATAATTGATTCTAGCATTTTCCCCACTGCTTATGTCATGTTAACTGGCCTGTAGTTCCCTGATTTCTCTCCCTCCTTTCTTAAATAGTGGGGTTACATTAGCTACCTTCTAATCTGCGAGAACCGTTCTAGAATCTATGGAATTTTGGAAGATGACAACCAATGCATCCAGTATACCTATAGCCACCTCTTTCAAAACCCTAGGATATAGGCCATCAGATCCAGGAGTTTTATCGGCTTTGATGGAACAGTGTAGAGGGAGCTTTACTCTGTATCTAACCCGTGCAGTACCTGGCAGTGTTTGATGGGACAGTGTAGAGGGAGCTTTACTCTCTATCTAACCTGTGCTGTACCTGCCCTGGGAGTGTTTGATGGGACAGTGTAGAGGGAGCTTTACTCTGTATCTAACCCTGTGCTGTACCTTCCCTTGGAATGTTTGATGGGACAGTATAGAGGGAGCTTTACTCTGTATCTAACCCGTGCAGTACCTGGCAGTGTTTGATGGGATAGTGTAGAGGGAGCTTTACTCTGTATCTAACCCTGTGCTGTACCTTCCCTGGGAGTGTTTAATGGGACAGTGTAGAGGGAGCTTTACTCTCTATCTAACCTGTGCTGTACCTGCCCTGGGAGTGTTTGATGGGACAGTGTAGAGGGAGCTTAACTCTGTATCTAACCCTGTGCTGTACCTTCCCTGGGAGTGTTTGATGGGACAGTATAGAGGGAGCTTTACTCTGTATCTAACCTCATGCTGTACCTGCCCTGGGAGTGTTTGATGGGACAGTGTAGAGGGAGCTTTACTCTGTATCTAATCCCGTGCTGTACCTGCCCTGGTAGTGTTTGATGGGGCCGTGTAGAGGGAGCTTTACTCTGTATCTAACCCGTGCTGTACCTGCCCTGGGAATGTTTGATGGGACAGTGTAGAGGGAGCTTTACCCTGTATTTAACCCCGTGCTGTACCTGCCCTGGGAGTGTTTGATGGGACAGTGTAGAGGGAGCTTTACTCTGTATCTAACCCCGTGCTGTACCTGCCCTGGGAATGTTTGATGGGACAGTGTAGAGGGAGCTTTACTCGACAAGCCTAGTTTCCTGTTGGACTCTAGGCCTAGGTTCTTTCCCAAGTCTAATCCCTTCTCAGTGCCTCCTCTGTCTCACTGCTGAGTACTTCATGCCCTGATCTCCTCGATGGTGGGTGTTCCTGAGGATCTTCTCTCAGCCTCCGTGCTCCACAGCTCAAACCATCTCTGTCCCTCAATCCCAGGACTCCAGCCCTTCCCGAGCTCCACAAAGTCCCTCTGATCTATCCTTATCTTCGACTCTGTCTTAGCTCTACCTCCAGTTCTACATCGCTGCGTGACCTCTCCTCCACCTCTCCACCACCTTTCACTGTTTCTTCAATCTTCTCCTTAACTTCTTAACAGAGAGGTACAGGTACATAAAAAGGAAGAGAGTGGCTAAAGTAAATGTTGGTCTCCTAGAGGATGAGATTGGGGAATTAATAATGGAGAACAGGAAAATGGCAGAGACATTGAACAAATATTTTGTATTGCTCTTCACGGTAGAAAATACTAAAAGCATCCCAATAGTGGATAATCAAGGGGCAATAAGGGGCTATAGGGAGGGAGGAACTTAATACAATCACTATCACTAAATAAGTAGTTTTCGGTAAAATAATGGGACTAAAGGCGGACAAGTCCCCTGAACCTGATGGCTTACATCCTAGGGTCTTAAAAGAAGTGGCTGCAGAGATAGTGGATGTATTGGTTGTAATCTACCAAAACTCCCTGGATTCTGGGGAGGTTCCAGCGATTAGAAGACCGCAAATGTAACGCCCTTATTTAAAAAAGGATGCAGATAGAAAGGAAGAAACTATAGACCAGTTAGCTTAACATCAGTCGTTGAGAAAATGCTGAAGTCCATTACTTAGTGGGAGCAGTAGCAAAACATTTGGAAAAGCATGATTCAATCAACATGGTTTTATGGAAGGGAAATCATGTTTGACAAATTTGCTGGAGTTCTTTGAGGATGTAACGAGCAGGGTGGATAAGGGGGAACCAATGGATGTGGTGTATTTGGATTTCCAGAAGGCATTAGATAAGGTGCCACATAAAAGGTTACTGCACAAGATAAAAGTTCACGGGGTTAGGGGTATTATATTAGCATAGATAGAGGATTGGCTAACTAACAGAAAACAGAGAGTCGGGAAAAATAGATCATTTTCCGGTTGGCAAACAGTAACTAGTGGTATGCTGCAGGGATCGGTGCTGGGGCCTCTAATATCTTTTTTAATGACTTTGATGAAGGGACCAAGTGTAATGTAGCCAAGTTTGCTGATGATACAAAGATGGGTCAGAGCACAAATTGTGAGGAGGACACAAGAAATCTGCAAAGGGATATAGAGAGGCTAAGTGAGTGGGCAAAAATTTGGCAGATGGAGTATAATGTGGAAAAATGTGAGGTTATCCACTTTGGCAGAAAAAATAGAAAAGCAAATTATAATTTAAATGGAGAAAAATTGCAAAGTGCACCAGTACAGAGAGACCTGGGGGCCCTTGTGCATGAAACACATAGTAATCAGAAAGGCAAATGGAATATTGGCCTTTATTGCAAGGGGGATGGAGTATAAAAGCAGAGAAGTCCTGCTACAACTGTACAGGGTATTTTGGTGAGGCCACACCTAGAGTACTGCATACAGTTTTGGTCTTTGTATTTAAGGAAGGATATATTTGCAATGGAGGTTGTTCAGAGAAGGTTCACTAGGTTGATTCCGGAGATGAGGGGGTTGACTTATAAAGATATGTTGAGTAGGTTGGGCCTATACTCATTGGAGTTCAGAAGAATGAGAGGTGATCTTATCGAAACATATAAGATAATGATGGGGCCCGACAGGGTGGATGCAGAGAGAATATTTCCACTCAGAGGGGAATAGTCGTAGAATAAGAGGCCACCCATTTAAAACTGAGATGAGGAGGAATTTCTTCTCTCAGAGGGTTGTAAATCTGTGGAATTCTCTGCCCCAGAGAGCTGTGGAGGCTGGGTCATTGAATAAATTTAAGGCGGAGATACAGATTTTTGAGCGATAAGGGAGTGAAGGGTTATGGGGAGCGGGCAGGGAAGTGGAGCTGAGTCCATGATCAGATCAGCCATGATCTTATTGAATGGCGGAGCAGGCTCGAGGGGCCAAATGGCCGACTCCTGTTCCTATTTCTTATGTTCTTATGTTCCAGAGACGTGAGAATGTGGAACTCGCTACCACAGGGAGTGGTTGAGGCGAATAGCGTAGATGCATTTAAGGGCAAACTCGATAAATGAGGGAGAAAGGAATAGAAGGTTATGCTGATTGGGTGAGATGAAATATAGTGGGGGGAAGCTCGTGTGGAGCATAAACACCAGCATAGACCAGTTGGGCCGAATGGCCTGTTACTGTGCTGTAGATTCTGTGTGATAACACACAAAGGATTGTTCATTTTAAATCTGAGATTGATAGATTTATACTAACCAAATGTATTAAGGGGTATGGGCCAAATATACATTAATGATTTAGATGAAGGAATTGAGTGTAATATCTCCAAGTTTGCAGATGACACTAAACTGGGTGGCGGTGTGAGCTGTGAGGAGGACGCTAATGGACTGCAGGGTGACTTGGACAGGTTAGGTGAGTGGGCAAATGCATGGCAGATGCAGTATAATGTGGATAAATGTGAGGTTATACACTTTGGGGGCAAAAACACAAAGGCAGAACATTATCTGAATGGCGGCAGATTAGGAAAAGGGGAGGTGCAACGAGACCTGGGTGTCATGGTTCATTAGTCATTAAAAGTTGGCATGCAGCTACAGCAGGTGGTGAAGAAGGCAAATGGTATGTTGGCCTTCATAGCTAGGGGATTTGAGTATAGGAGCAGGGAGGTCTTACTGCAGTTGTACAGGGCCTTGGTGAGGCCTCACCTGGAATATTGTGTTCAGTTTTGGTCTCCTAATCTGAGGAAGGACATTCTTGCTATTGAGGGAGTGCAGCGAAGGTTCACCAGACTGATTCCCGGGATGGCTGGACTGACATATGAGGAGAGACTGGATCAACTGGGCCTGTATTCACTGGAGTTTAGAAGGATGAGAGGGTATCTCATAGAAACATATAAAATTCTGACAGAACTGGACAGGTTAGATGCGGGAAGAATGTTCCCGATGTTGGGGATGTCCAGAACCAGGGGACACAGTCTTAGGATAAGGGGTAGGCCATTTAGGACTGAGATGAGGAGAAACTTCTTCACTCAGAGAGTTGTTGACCTGTGGACTTCCCTACTGCAGAGAGTTGTTGATGCCAGTTCATTGGATATATTCAAGAGGGAGTTAGATATGGCCCTTACGGCTAAAGGGATCAAGGGGTATGGAGAGAAAGCAGGAAAGGGGAATGATCAGCCATGATCTTACTGAATGGTGGTGCAGACTCGAAGGGCCGAATGGCATACTCCTGCACCTATTTTCTATGTTTCTACGTATGGGCCAAAGGCAGGTATATGGAGTTAGGTTACAGATCAGCCATGATCTCGTTAAATGGGGAACAGGCTTGATGGGCTGAATGGTCTCCTGTTCCTGTGTTCCTTATAATCACGCCTCCAGTCACTGCACCTTCTGCCACCTGGAGCTCCTCTAGTGCGACCCCCAGCTGAAATCTCCCCTTCGACCGTGTTACATCCTTCTACCCCGCAAACGGCGCTACCTGTTTATAAATTCACATTGTTGTTGTTGAATGCGTGGTGTGCAGTGAGCTTGTTTCTTGTTGTGTGAAGGATGCAGACGGCGACAATGGACGACCCGTCTGTTGAACTGTTTCTCTATCGCTGGTGTTTGGGGAGAAGATATTCCAGAGTCGCCGCACTCGAACCTTGTTTTATACGTTATACCCCCAGGGCCGAGCAGTCAGACTGAACCAGACGGTCAGACCGAGCCAGACGGTCAGACTGAACCAAACAGTCAGACTAAACAGACAGTCAGACTGAGCCAGGCGGTCAGACTGAATCAGACAGACTGAAGCAGACAGACTCATCATCATCATCATAGGCAGTCCCTCGAACGAGGATGACTTGCTTTCACACCAAAAGGGATGAGTTCACAGATGTTTCAATGAAGGACCTGAACTCCAGGGGTGAAAGATGCCTGTGTGTGGATTTTTTTAACGTGGGGTGACCATTGCACACCAACCACCACACGGGCTTGACAGAGCTAGACCTTTATTCAGTGGCAAGGGTTAACCAGGACAACTGTAGACCTGCTCTGCTACATGGACCTAGTGCACACACACATATCGCAGTGTGGGCTGGCCCGTGCTGCCCCTGGGCCCTCACCTCTTCTGGGCCCCGAACCCTCATTTGCCGCACTTCTGCTACAACCCTCCTCCGCTGTGCCTGGGCCCCACCGATGTTCCAGCCCGCGCTCTAACCGGCGACCTGGGCCTTGATGACATCACCCAGTTGCCCACCTCAAAGTCGTTACACACTTGGGACAACTCGTGCTGGAAGCTGTAGTGGCGTGCTCCAGGTCTTTATACTCCCAACCTGCGGTGGTGTCCTCTCGCAGGTCCGGGGGGCCCACGAGAGAGACTTGACCAGATGGCACAGCGCTGCCACCTCCTGGTCAGGTCCTGCTGGTGTTCGAGGTGTGCTGAGAGTTTTTGACTCGTGTGTCTGTACCGCCACCCTGTGGGCTTGAGATGGTTTTGCAGGAGGTTTGGAGAGTTGAAATTCCCTTGCTTCACTTCATGTAAACTATTTGAAGCTGTTCATAGAATCATAGAAATTTACAGCACGGAAGGAAGCCATTTCTGCCCATCGTGTCCGTGCCGGCCAACCAATAGCTATCCAGCCTAATCCCACTTTCCAGCTCTTGGTCCGTAGCCCTGTACGTTACGGCACTTCAAGTGCACATCCAAGTACTTTTTAAATGTGGTGAGGGTTTCTGCCTCTACCACCCTTTCAGGCAGTGAGTTCCAGACCCCCACCACCCTCTGGGTGAAAATATTTCCCCTCATATCTCCTCTAAACCTCCCCCCAATTAGTTTAAATCTATGTCCCCTGGTTGTTGACTCCTCTGCCAAGAGAAACAGGTCCTTCCTATCCACTCTATCCAGGCCACTCATAATTTTGTACACCTCAATCAGGTCTCCCCTCAGCCTCCCCTATTCCAAAGGAAATGACCCAGTATCTCCAATCTTTCTTCATAGCCAAAATTCTCCTGTCCTGGCAACATTACATAAGAAATAGGAGCAGGAATAGGCCATACGGCCCCTCGAGCCTGCTCCGCCATTTAATACGATCATGGCTGATCCGATCATGGACTCAGGTCCAGTTCCCTGCCCGCTCCCCATAACCCCTTATTCCCTTATCGGTTAAGAAGCTGTCTATCTCTGTCTTAAATTTATTCGATGTCTCGGCTTCCACAGCTCGCCTCTGCACCCTTTCCAGTGCAATCACATCTTTCCTGTAATGTGATGACCAGAACTGCACGCAGTACTCCAGCTGTGGCCTAACCAATGTTTTGTGGAGCCTCACCAGATGCCGTCGGGAATCGGGTGGAGTAGTTGAGTTGGCCACGTCTGATGGGGAGTGAAAGGCTTGGTGGTGGGAAGGTCGAACTGGGAGGTAAGTCCGATGCTCAGTGATGGAGGTGAGCAGGCATGGTTGGGGGAAGGGCACTGGGCTCAGGTAGCTGCCGTTGCAGCACGGGTTTTAGGGGTAAGGGAAATATTTTAGGGGTGGGAAATGCACCCACTATTAGGCTTAAACATTGAGGAGGGGAGATTGAGGGAGAGAAGAGCGAAAGATGGCAGCAAATGGCCAGGGGGAAATTTGTTCACGGAGAGCTCCCAAGGGCGCTGCCATCCCATCCGCCATCTTGGGACCGTAAGGGCGGGCCACATTGTCCGCATGCCTGACACGAGACTCCCAAAGCAAGCGCTCTACTCGGAACTCCTTCATGGCAAGCAAGCCCCAGGTGGGCAGAGGAAACGTTACAAGCACACCCTCAAAGCCTCCCTGATAAAGTGTAACATCCCCACCGACACCCGGGAGTCCCTGGCCCAAGACCGCTCTAAGCGGAGGAAGAGCATCCGGGAGGGCGTTGAACACCTCAAGTCTCATCGCCGAGAGCATGCAGAAACCAAGTGCAGGCAGCAGGAGGAGCGTGCGGCAAATCAGACTCCCCACTCACCCTTTCCCTCAACCACTATCTGTCCCATCTGTGACAGAGACTGTAATTTTTGTATTAGACTGTACAGTCACTTTTAGAGTGGAAGCAAGTCTCCCTTGATTTCGAGCGACTGCCTGTGATGATAAACCTGTGTTTTATACAGTTCAGGCAGAATGTCCTTTTTTTTAATTTTTAAATGATTTATTTTCAATCTCTGATAATACACCAAAACATTTAAGATCTTGGTCTTTCCTTCTTGCCTTTGTACAGGGCCAACAGAGATACTTCGGCTACTTTGACCACCTTGAAGCGGCCACCAGGAATATCACCAACAGCATGGCCCTTACGACCAAAACCAGCAACCAGAACTTCATCGTTCTCCTCAATGAAATTCAAGCAACCATCGTTTGGAACAAAAGCTGTGATTCTTGCAAGCAGAACGTCCTTTTTTTTTAAATTTCAAAATATACTTTATTCATATAAAAATTTGTGCAATACATTCAAAAGCAGAACATCCTTTTTTTTTTTAAAATTCATAGCCAATCTTTCCAATTCTTTGTCAAATCACAAACGCCAGAGGTCACCTTGCACACATCAAGGATCACTCTGCACCAATGCTCTTAGCCAAAAGGTCGAGAGCCACTGCACCGTTCCTGGAAGTACTGCAATACCAGGTTCGTGCCATGGAGGTGGATGGGTCAGGCCCCCCACACACCTCCATGGAGGTGGATGGGTCAGGCCCCCCACACACCTCCTAGCAGAACATCCTTTTTTTTAAATTTTTCATTGCCAATCTTTCCAATTCTTTGTCAAATCACAAACGCCAGAGGTCACCTTGCACACATCAAGGATCACTCTGCGCCAATGCTCTTAGCCAAAAGGCCGAGAGCCACTGCACCGTTCCTGGAAGTACTGCAATACCAGGTTCGTGCCATGGAGGTGGATGGGTCAACTAATAAAGGCAAGTATTCCATGTGCCTTCTTAAGCACCTTATCTACCTGGCCTGTCACCTTTTAGGGGTCTATGGACCTGCACTCCGAGGTCCCTTTGTTCCTCTACACTTCTCAGTGTCCTACCATTTAATGTGTATTCCCTTGCCTTGTTAGACCTCCCCAAATGCATTACCTCACACTTCTCCGGATTGAATTCCAGTTGCCACTGTTCTGCCCACCTGACCAGTACATTGATATCTTCCTGCAGTCTGCAGCTTTCTTCTTCATTATCAACCACACAGCTGATTTTATGATAAACTTCTTTATCATACCCCCCAAACATTCAAGTACAAGTCATTGATGTATACCACAAAAAGCAAGGGACCCAGCACTGAGCCCTGTGGAACCCCACTGGATACAGCTTTCCAGTCACAAAAACACCATTTGACCATGACCCTTTGCTTCCTACCTCTGAGCCAATTTTGGATCCAACTTGCCACTTTGCCCTGGATCCCATGGGCTTTAGCCTTCGTGACCAGCCTGCCATGTGGGACCTTTTCAAAAGCTTTGCTAAAATCTACGCACACTGCTCTCCTCGACCCTCCTGGTTACCTCCTCGAAAAATTCAATTAAGTTCGTCAGACACGACCTTCCCTTAACAAATCCATGCTGACTGGATTTTTTCCAGTAACTTTCCCACCACCGAGGTTAGGCTGACTGGCCTGTAATTACTCGGTCTATCCCTTTCTCCCTTTTTAAACAACGGTACAACATTAGCAGTGCTCCAGTCCTCTGGCACCACACCTGTAGCCAGAGAGGATTGGAGCCTCTGCTATTTCCTCTTTTGCTTCTCTTAACAGCCTGGGATACATTTCATCCGGGCCTGGGGATTTATCCACTTTCAAAGTTGCTAAGCCCCTCAATAATTCCTCTCTCACTATGTTTATCTCATCTAATATTTCACACTCTTCCTCTCTCATTGCAAAGTCTGCATCGCCTGTTGTACACCAAGAATAGATGATCAACCCCCTGAACCTCCTGCTCCTCAAATTCACCCTGAGCTGAAATCCAGAATCCTCTGTCTGTCACCTCAAGCCCCATAATGTCCATGTCTAGGTCCCGGTCTGTAATGTCCAATTCCTGTAATGTCCAATTCCCGGTCTGTAATGTCCAGTTCCCGGCCTGTAATGTCCAGTTCCCGGTCTGTAATATCCAGTTCCGGTCTGTAATGTCCATTTCCCGGTCTGTAATGTCCAGTTCCCGGCCTGTAATGTCCAGTTCCTAGTCCGTAATTTTCAGTACTCGGTCTGTAATGTCCAGTTCCTTTAATGTCCAGTTTCCAGTCTGTAATGTCCAGTTCCCGGTATATAATGTCTAGTTTCCAGTCTGTAATGTCCAGTCCCAGTCTGTAATGTCCAGTTTATGGCTTGTAATGTCCAGTTCCCAGTCTGTAATGTCCATACCCAGTCTGTAATGTCCAGTTCCCCGCCTGTAATGTCCAGTTCCCCGCCTGTAATGTCCAGTTCCCAGCCTGTAATGTCCAGTTCCCGGTCTGTAATGTCCAGTTCCTTTAATGTCCAGTTTCCAGTCTGTAATGTCCAGTTCCCGGTATATAATGTCTAGTTTCCAGTCTGTAATGTCCAGTCCCAGTCTGTAATGTCCAGTTTATGGCTTGTAATGTCCAGTTCCCGGTCTGTAATGTCCAGTCCCAGTCTGTAATGTCCAGTTCCCCGCCTGTAATGTCCAGTTCCCAGCCTGTAATGTCCAGTTCCCGGTCTGTAATGTCCAGTCCCAGTCTGTAATGTCCAGCTCCTGTAATGTCCAGTTCCCAGTCTGTAATGTCCAGTTCCTGTAATGTCCAGTTCTGGTCTATAATGTCAAGTTCCTGGTCTGTAATATCCAGTTCACAGTCTGTAATGTCCAGTTCCCGGTCTGTAATGTCAAGTTCCTGGCCTGTAATGTTCAGTTCCCGGTCAGTAATGTCCAGTTCCCGGTCCGTAATGTCCAGTTTTGGTCTGTAATGTCCAGTTCCTGGTCTGTAATGTCCAGTCCCAGTCTGTAATGTCCAGTTCCTGTAATGTCCAGTTCCGGTCTATAATGTCAAGTTCCTGGTCTGTAATGTCCAGTTCACAGTCTGTAATGTCCAGTTCCCGGTCTGTAATGTCCAGTTTCAGTCTGTAATGTCCAGTTCCCGGTCTGTAATGTCCAGTTCCGGTCTGTAATGTCCAGTTCCACTCTGTAATGTCCAATTCCCGTAATGTCCAGTTCCCAGTCTGTAATGTCCAGTTCCTGTAATGTCCAGTTTCTGGTCTGTAATGTTCAGTTCCAATCTGCAATGTCCAGTTTTAGTCTGTAATGTCCAGTTCCCGGTCTGTAATGTCCAGTTCCCGGTCTGTAATTTCCACTTCCTATTCTTAATTTCCAGTTCCCGGTCTGTAATGTCCAGTTTCTGGTCTGTAATGTCCAGTTCCCGGTCTGTAATTTCCAGTTCCCGGTCTGTAATTTCCAGTTCCTGGTCTTTAATTTCCAGTTTCCAAGTCTGTAATTTCCAGTTCCCCGCCTGTAATGTCCAGTTCCCAGCCTGTAATGTCCAGTTCCCGGTCTGTAATGTCAAGTTCCTGGCCTGTAATGTTCAGTTCCCGGTCAGTAATGTCCAGTTCCCGGTCCGTAATGTCCAGTTTTGGTCTGTAATGTCCAGTTCCTGGTCTGTAATGTCCAGTCCCAGTCTGTAATGTCCAGTTCCTGTAATGTCCAGTTCCCGGTCTGTAATGTCCAGTTCTTGTAATGTCCAGTTTCTGGTCTGTAATGTTCAGTTCCAATCTGCAATGTCCAGTTTTAGTCTGTAATTTCCAGTTCCCGGTCTGTAATTTCCACTTCCTATTCTTAATTTCCAGTTCCCGGTCTGTAATGTCCAGTTCCCGGTCTGTAATGTCCAGTTCCCGGTCTGTAATTTCCAGTTCCCGGTCTGTAATGAACAGTTCCCGGTCTGTAATTTCCAGTTCCTGGTCTGTAATTTCCAGTTTCCAAGTCTGTAATGTCCAGTTCCCGGTCTGTAATGTCCAGTTCCGGTCTGTAATGTCCAGTTTCTGGCCTGTCAGTCAGGACTCACCGAGCAGTGAATCTATTGGTCCAGTTTATCATGAGGTGTGACCGTTGGCTGATGCAATGGAATGTCCTGAGGATGGGCTATCTATAAATGTAGCTTGTTTCTCCTCCTACCCGGAGCTGTTTGCGGTGAGGGTTACAGATTGAGGCGATGCTGCAGTAATACCCACTGTAGAGTGGGGTTAGTGGGAGAGAATGGCCAGCCGGTCAGTTGTCTTCATGCTCTCGCTGTGAGCAGCGTCACACAGGAAGTATGTGATCTTGCTGTGCATGGTGTGTGTTAAACTCCCCGAGCATCACTGCCCAGTTCCACCCACTCACAGACTGGTCAATCCTGACAATTCTCAGCACGGGCTGGGGAGGGGAGGGGACTGAGGGTGAGGGGGAGGGAGGGGAGGGGGCTGAGGGCGAGGGGGAGGGGGCTGAGGGAGGGGAGAAGGGAGGGGGCTGAGGACAAGGGTGAGGGAGAGGAGGGGGGCTGAGGGCAAGGAGGGGTGAGAGGGGAGGGGGCTGAGGGCAAGAAGGGGAGGGGGCTGAGGGAGGGGAGATGAGGGGGCTGAGGGCAAGAAGGGGAGGGGGCTGAGGGTGAGGGGGAGGGAGAGGAGGGGGGCTAAGGGCGAGAAGGGGTGAGAGGGGAGGGGGCTGAGGGCTGGGGAGGGGAGGGGGCTGATGGAGGGGAAGGGGCTGAGGGCAAGGAGGGAAGGGGGCTGAGGGTGAGGGGGAGGAAGTGGAGAGGGGCTAAGGGCGAGAGGGGGGGGAGAGGGGAGGGGGCTGGGGAGGAGAGGGGGCTGAGGCCGAGGAGGTGTGAGAGGAGAGGGGCGCAGTGGAGGGGGCTGAGGGAGTTGAAGGCGAGGAGGAGTGAGAGGGGAGGGGCAGAGTGGAGAGGAGCGGGGTGAGAGGGGAGGGGGCTGAGGGTGAGGAGGGGTGAGAAGGGAGGGGGCTGAGGGGAAGGAGGGGTGAGAGGGGAAGTGGCGGAGTGGAGGGAGGGGAGGAGCGGGGGGTGAGGGGCGGAGGGGCAGTTCCTGACCACATGTAGAGTCTCGGCTCCAGGGAGCAGTGGGGACGGGACAGGTGCTGGCCTTCAGCTTACAGTGAGGAGAGGGAGATCAGACAGCAGCTCCACTGTCAGACCGTTACTGCCGGCACTTCTGATAAACAGCTGCATGTGGGAGAAATAAAATCCTTTAAACCACAAGCAGCGGGATTGTGTGGACAGCTGAGGCAATGCTCGCCCACTTCCTCACCATCGAACCTCGCGCTTTCCTGGCCAGCCGCAGTTTGCTGAGCTCCGCCCAGCTTTCCCCACCCAGTCGGAAAGCTCAAGGTCTCCGAGACACTCCTGCAAGGAATGGCCCCCGGCTGGTTCTGCTTCGAGCTGCTGCCCTGCCCGCTCCCTGGCACCTTTGGGGCAGGGTGGGGGAGTGGGGTGGGGTGGGGGAGTGGGGCGACTGAGTGCGGCAGGGCAGGGTGGGAGTGGGGGAGTGGGGCAGGGGAGTGGAGTGGGGGATCCAGGCCTGCCCTGCTCTGTGGGTGGGAAAACCCCCATGTCCCAGTGACATCACTGAATCCCCTCGAGCCTGTTACACAGGAACAGGAGGAGGCCATTCAGCTCCTCGAGACTGTTCCCCTATTCAACTAGATCATTGCTGATCTGTACCTCAACCCCATTCACCTGCCTTATCCCATCTCCATTGATACCTTCAGTACCAACGGAATCCCTCCTAACCGACCCTCACTTTTCCTTTTGTGATGATTTTAATTTATTCCCACTAGTTGCCAACTCCCCGTGGGAATCATTTGTTCCTATTCCCTTTATCATAAACCCTTTTATCAGAGATGCTTTGAACCATATTTGTTCGAATGAACAGATCCTCAGTATCTCTAGTCTCCCTGGAGTCCTCTCCGTGACTCCCCATCTCCCTCCCCCCGCACCCTCCATGTTCCTAACATCCCTCCTACAGTTGGGTGACCAAAACTGGACACATTATTCTAACAGCAGCCGAGTCAGTGATTGTACAAGTTTAGCGAAACCTTTTTACCTTAATACCCTATACACTATTTACATGAATATCCTATATCCCCAATTTATAAAACATAGGACCAGATATGCTTTTTTTAGTTTTATAAACTGCCCTCCCACTTTTAAACATTTGTGTATCTGACCTCCGAACTCTCTCTGTAATTCACTATCTCCACTCCTTATTCGTCCTCCCAAAATCTAACATCTCACATTAAATGTTATCTACCTGTCCAATCTACGGACCCACCTATGACCTCCTGAGTCACTAACAGTCCTCGTTAACCACACTCCTTGTTCAATGTCTTACTGCCAGGTCGGCCGACAATGATGGCCCCGGGTTCGGCCGGGCCGCCAACAGGCAGCCTGGTACCCCCTCTTGGGTGCCAGGCCACTGGCCGGGCCGAAACTCTCCCTGGTGGCCCAGTGGACCTAACTAAAATAATCTCAGAGCTCGTAGCGGCTCTCCGCTTTAAGTGAAGGGGAGAGATGTGGTGACACACACATTTAATAAGATCAAGGCTGATCTGATCATGGACTCAGCTCCACTTCCCTGCCCGCTCCCGTAACCCCTTATTCTCTTATCGTTTAAAAATCTGTCTATCTCCGTCTTAAATATATTCAGTGATCCAGCCTCCAGAGCTCTCTGGGGTAGAGAATTCCACAGATTTACAACCCTCAGAGAGAAGAAATTTCTCCTCATCTCAGTTTTAAATGGGCGGCCACTTATTCTGAGACTATGTCCCCTAGTTTTAGTTTCCCCTAGGAGTGGAAATATCCTCTCTGCATCCACCCTGTCGAGCCCCCTCATTATCTTATGTGTTTCGATAAGATCAGCTCTCATGCTTCTGAACTCCAATGAGTATAGGCCCAACCTACTCAACCCATCTTCATAAGTCAACCCTCTCATCTCCGCAATCAACCTAGTGAACCTTCTCTGAGCAGCCTCCAGTGTAAGTATATCTTTCCTTAAACACGGAGACCAAAACTGTACATAGTACTCCAGGTGTGACCTCACCAATACCCTGTACAGTTGTAGCAGGACTTCCCAGCTTTTATACTCCATCTCCCTTGCAATAAAGGCCAACATTCCATTTGCCTTCCTGATCACTTGCTGTACCTGCATACTAACTTTTTGTGTTTCATGCACAAGGACCCCCAGGTCTCTCTGTACTGCAGCACTTTGCAATTTTTCTCCATTTAAATTATAATTTGCTTTTCTATTTTTTCTGCCAAAGTGGATAACCTCACATTTTCCCACATTATACTCCATCTGCCAAATTGTTGCCCACTCACTTTGCCTGTCTATATCCCACCTATCTTTGTATCATCAGCAAACTTGGCTACATTACACTCAGTCCCCTCATCCAAGTCCCGCCTCTATTTCTATCTCCATTATGACCGACTTCTGGTCCGCTCGAAAAAAAATGACAAAGAGCTGAATTTCGCGCAAGCAACCACCTCATCCACCGCGGTGGTGAAAAGCAGTCGGTGTGACCCGTTTCAGGCAGCGGTGAATTTTAGCCCCAAGAGCTCATGGTGTTGGGGGTAATATATCAGCATACATAGAGGATTAGCTAACTAACAGAAAACAGAGAGTCGGGATAAATGGGTCATTTTCCGGTTGGCAGACAGTGACTAGTGGGGTGCCGCAGGGATCAGTGCTGGGACCTCAACTATTAACAATCTATATTAATGACTTGGATGAGGGGACCGAGTGTAAAGTAGCCAAATTTGCTGATGATACAAAGATGGGTGGGAAAGCAAATTGTGAGGAGAACACAAAGGGTCCTCCTCACTAAGTGAGTGGGCAAAGATTTGGCAGATGGAGTATAGGGGCCGAAATTCATCACCTCAGCACCCGCTGCCACACTGCTAAAAACATTCCTCTGCAAGATCTGCCCAGTGCCACTTTTGGGGTGGCCTGGAGAGGGAGGGAGGAGAGAGCCGCCAGGAACTGCCCGCTAACGTCAGCCGACGGTCGAATGGCGCAACTGACCTCCCGCCCCCTGAGCTCCCACATTCCTGTGGGTGGGAGTCGGCAGCAGATCTGTAGTGGACCGCTGCTTGGAGGCTGGTCTGTCCCCAACGGTAAGTGGGAAGAACCCAAAAAAAGGTACGTGAACATTTTTTTGTTAATTTTCAACAGCGACTTACCCGGATGGGGTCCCCTTAAGGCTTTCCGATAGTTTTTTTATTTTTTACGGTTGATTTTTTTTCAGGTCTTCGACCCTCCGTGGGCCCGACTCCATCCTCGGCGGCACTTGGACGGCAAGCGCCTCTGCCGCCGAGAATGAGAGCTCCCGCCCGCTGCCACCCAGATTGGCGGCATACGCCGATCATGTTCCGCCCACCGATCTTCGAGGGACCTCAGCGATGAATATCCCGCCCAAAGTACCATCCGGTGGTCATCGGCGACACTTGGGCGCGCGGAGGCCTTGATGAACATCGGCCCCATTATGTGGGAAAATGTGAGGTTATCCACTTTGGTAGGAAGAATAGCAAAGCAAAATATTATTTAACTGGGGAGAGACTACAGAATGCTGCGGTACAGAGAGACCTGGGGGTCTTCGTACATGAAACATAAAAAGTTAGTATGCAGGTACAGCAGGTAATTAGGAAGGCAAATGGAATGGTGGCCTTTATTGCAAGGGGGATAGAGTATAAAAGCAGAGAAGTCCCGCTACAACTGTACAGGGTATTGGTGAGGCCACACCTGGAGTACTGTGTGCAGTTTTGGTCTCAGTATTTAAGGAAGGATTGGAGGCAGTTCAGAGAAGGTCCACTAGGTTGATTCCTGAAGGGGTTGTCTTATGAGGAAAGGTTGAACAGAAGAATGAGAGGTGATCTTATTGAAACATATAAGATTGTGAGGGAGCTCGACAAGGTAGATGCAGAGAGGATGTTTCCCCTTGTGGGAGAATCTAGAACTAGGGGACATAGTCTCAGAATAAGGGGTTGCCTATTTAAGACAGAGATGAGGAGGAATTTCTTATCAGAGGGTTGTGAAACTTTGAAATTCTCTGCCCCAGAGAGCTGCGGAGGCTGGGACATTGAATATATTCAAGGTTGAGGTAGACAGATTCTTGAACTATAGGGGAGTCAAGGGTTACGGGGAGTGGGCAGGAAAGTGGAGTTGAGTTCGAAGATCAGCCAAGTTAAGTATCGAATAACTCCACGAGGCTAAGTACGGTGAGCTAGTTCAGGCATGACCTTACTCCGGTTTATTTATTCTCAAAGTGAGGATTCAACATGGCTGTCAACATTATATACACGGCTTGTACGTGTCTGCCAGTGACCATTAGGACTCCGACAGTTGCGCCCTCCGGTGGCAGGTAAAACCCAGTTAACATGCATAACATCATTCCCTCCAAAGTCCTTGGTACAGGTTGTAATTATAAGTTGAGACGGTTCAGGGCCTTCCGCTCCCTGGTTGATCTTCTCAGTTCGAACCCAAGCTTGGGTGAATTAGTAGGACTATTGCTACGCTGCGGAGCAGTCGGTCTGACAGGACTGTTGGGGATGGTAGGTTCGTCTTCGTGAATGACACAAGGGTCAACTGATGGTTAGATGTGTGTTGGTTGGTCGATGATGATGTTCTGGGTTGTCTGTGAATCGCAGTTCGGTTTGGTCAATGTGCCTCTTGCACGTTTGGCCATTTAACAGTTTGACTACAAACACCCTGTTCCCCTCCTTGGCCAAAATCATGCCAGCAACCCACTTTGGACCATGACCATAATTCAGGACAAACACAGGGTCATGAACAGCAATGTCACGTGATACGGCCACGCGATCGTGGTACCTTTGCTGCCGTTGCCTTCTGGTTTCGACGTGATCATTGAGATCCGGGTGTACAAGGGAGAGCCTGGTTTTGAGGCCTCTCTTCATGAACAGCTCGGCAGGAGGAACCCCGGTGAGTGAGTGGGGTCTCGTCCGGTAACTGAGCAGAATGCGGGACAAGCGGGTCTGTAGGGAGCCGTGAGTCACGTGTTTTAGGTTCTGCTGAATGGTTTGTTCAGCCCGCTCCGCTTGACCGTTAGACTCGGGTTTGAAAGGGGCAGACCTGACATGCTTGATGCCATTACGGGTCATAAACACGTGAAACTCCGAACTGGTGAAACACGGTCCGTTGTCGCTGACAAGGACGTCGGGCAGGCCATGGGTGGTAAACATGGCCCGGAGACTTTCAATAGTGGCTGTGGACGTGCTAGATGACATGATTACGCATTCAATCCATTTGGAGTAAGCGTCCACTCCCACTATAAACATTTTGCTGAGAAAGGGGCCGGCAAAGTCTATGTGGATCCTTGACCACGGTTTGGATGGCCATGACCACAGACTCAGCGGAGTCTCCACAGGTGCGTTACTCAGTTGCATGTAAGTGTCACATTGGTGCACGCATGACTCCAAGTCCGAGTCAATGCCGGGCCACCAAACGTGAGACCTGGCAATGGCCTTCATCATGACAATGTCTGGGTGGGTACTGTGTAAATCTCACACAAAAGTTTCCCTGCCTTTTTTTGGCATAACAACGTGATTACCCCATAACAGACAATCAGACTGAATAGACAATTCATCTTTGCGGCGGCTATAAGACTTAATTTCATCCTGCATTTCCGTGGGAATGGCAGACCAATTTCCATTTAGGACACTCCTTTTTACGCTTGACCGTACAGGATCCTGGCTGGTCCAGGTCCTAATTTGGCGAGCCGTGACGCGTGACCCCTCGCTCTCGAAGGCGTCCGTGACCAGCAGCAAGTTTGTGGGCTGCGGCATTTCCACCCCAGTTGTGGGCAATGGTAGCCAGCTAAGCGCATCAGCACAGTTTTCAGTGCCTGGTCTGTGGTGGATGACATAATCATAAGCGGATAATGTCAGTGCCCATCTCTGGATGCAGGACGAGGCATTGGTGTTTATACCTTTGCTCTCAGAAAACAATGAAATGAGAGGCTTGTGGTCTGTTTCAAGCTCAAACCAAAGCCCAAACAGGTATTGGCGCATTTTCCCAACCCCATATACGCATGTTAAAGCCTCTTTCTCTGCCATACTATAGGCTATTTCAGCCTTAGACAGACCTGTGGATGCATATGCAACTGGTTGGAGTTTGCCTGATACATTGGCTTGCTGGGGCACACAACTGACCCCATATGATGAGGAATCGCAGGCCAGCACTAACCGCTTACATGGGTCATAGTGTATCAGTAATTTATTGGAACATAGCAGGTTCCTGGCCTTCTCAGAGGCTCTGTCTTGAGATTTGCCCCAAACCCAGTCGTTACCCTTTCTCAGCAACATGTGCAAGGGCTCTAGCAATGTGTTCAAACTAGGTAGAAAGTTACCGAAATAGTTGAGAAGACCCACGAATGAACGCGCTCTGGAGTCTGGGTGCATTCTTGATGACCTCTGTCTTCGAGTTCATAGGCCTGATGCCATCTGCTGCAATCTTTCTCCCCAGGAATTCGACTTCTGGTACCATGAAAACGCATTTGGAGCATTTTAGCCTGAGTCCCACTCTGTCCAGTTCGTTGGGTATATTCAAAAGGGAGTTAGATGTGGCCCTTATGGCTAAAGGGATCAGGGGGTATTGAGAGAAGGCAGGAGTGGGGTACTGAAGTTGCATGATCAGCCATGATCATATTGAATGATGGTGCAGGTTCGAAGGGCCGAATGGCTTGCTCCTGCACCTATTTTCTATGTTTCTATGTTTCTATGTCCAGACGACATAGTACCTCTTCCAGGTTGTGCAGGTGTTTGGTGGCGTCGCGACCGGTGATCACGATGTCATGTTGGAACACAACAGTTCTCTGGACTTCAGCAAACTCTCCATGTTTCTCTGAAATAAGGCTGCCGCGAGCGAATTCCGAAAGGGCATCTGTGGTATATAAACAGTCCTTTGTGCGTGTTGATGCACATCAGTTTTTTCGAAGATTCAACCAACTCCTCTGTCATGTAGCAGAGGTCAGGTCCAATTTGGTGAACGACTTCCCCCTTGCTAGCATTGCAAACAGGGTTGGGTAACGGGTACTGATCCTGTAGCGAGACTCGGTTGATCGTTACCTTGTGGTCGCCACAGGTCCTGACCGTGCCATCACTTTTCAACACCGGAACAATTGGACTGGCCCAATCGCTGAACTCGACTGGTGATATGATTCCTTCCCGTTGGAGTCTGTCCAGTTCAATTCTCGACCTTCTCCCTCATCATGTACGGAACCACCCGAGCCTTGTGATGGACGGGTCTTGCATCCGGGCCTAGGTGGATCTGCACCTTGGCTCCCGTGAAGTTGCCGATGTCTGGTTCGAACAACGAGGGAAACTTGCTCAGTACTTGAGCACACGAAGCGTCATCCACTGATGATAAGGCTTTACTATCAGTCCAGTTCCATTTAATTTTCTCAAGCCAACTCCTGCCGAACAGCTGTGGGCCATTGCCTGGAACGATCCACAACAATAAATCATGCACAGCTCCATCGTATGATGCCAATGACTGGTATGAGCTCTTTGGTGTAGGTCCGTAGCTTCGGATTGAAAGGTCTTTTTGCCTCAGTGTCCCACAGCTTTTCGAAAGCCCTCTGGCTCATTATTGACTGACTCGCACCCGTGTCCAACCTCATTTAATTTAACTTCCAGCATTATCGGAGGACTTTTGGTAAAATAATGTACCCCATACACATCTTCGTCCCGTGCCTCGGGTTGAGTTGCCGGTGCCGCTTGATCCACGCTGGATCAATCATCCTCAGCCACGTGGTGTGTCGCAGCACGCTGCTCAGTTACGGACACATTCACTGAAGGTGCCCCATTGTTGCACAGCCTTTGCACATGTATCGCTTGAATTGGCATTGATGGGCCCGATGATAGCCCCCGCAACGCCAACAAGGCGAGATTTGATTCACCCCCCGATGGCGGACTTTGAGCAGTTACAGGTCGTACGAACGCGGACGAGTAGGCCCTGCCATGTGCAGCTCTGCCTGCCGACGATATTATTTTATGCACAGTAGTTGCCGGTGAGTTTCGATGCTGGGACGATATCTGTTTTGAGTTTTCATCCGTGGACATGCATGCCTGGGCGATCGTGGTGGCCCTGCTCAGGTCTGGAGATTCAGCAGCCAGCAGCTTTCGAAGGATGACCTCGTGGCCAATGCCAAGCCCGAAAAAGTCCCGCAGCATTTCCTCCAATGTAGCTCTGAAGATGCACGGCCCAGTTGCACGGTCTCAGGTCGGCAACAAATTCCGCCACGTCCTGGCCCTCGGAGCGATTGTGTGTATAGAAACAATACCGCGCCATGATGATGCTTTCCCTCGGCTTAAAGTGGTTCCGAACCAGCGTACACACTTCATCGTCAGTCTTATCCATTGGTCGAGTCGGTGAGAGTAGATTCTTGATAAGGCCATAAATGTTTGACCCACAAACGGTGAGGAGAACTGCCCAGCGCTTAATTGCGTTATCGGTTCCTTCCAATCCATTGGCTACGAAGTACTGGTCGAGGCAATCAGTGAAATCCTCCCAGTCTTCCCCTTCCACGGGTCTCTCCAAAATTCCAACAGACATGGTTGCGTGAAAGTTCATATTTTTAACTTGTCGCCAATTGTTAAGTATCGAATAACTCCACGAGGCTAAGTACAGTGAGCTAGTTCAGACATGACCTTACTCCAGTTTATTTATTCTCAAAGTGAGGATTCAACATGGCTGCCAACATTATATACACGGCTTGCACGTGTCTGCCAGTGACCATTAGGACTCCGACAGTCATGCACTCCGCTGGCAGGTAAAACCCAGTTAACATACATAACAATGACGTTATTAAATGGCGGAGCAGGCTCAAGGGGCCGTATGGCCTACTCCTGCTCCTATTTCCTATGTTCTTATTACTGCGTGAAGCTACGTATCCGCTCCACCCCTCAGCGCGAGTCTGGTCCGCTGGTCATGATCCGGCCTCAGCTCCAGCCACAGGCACCCGAACACTCACTTGCAGGAGCTCGAGGTTCCTGGAGACCAGCTTTAACTTGGATGCTTTCAAGAATCTGGATAATTAGGACCTTGTCTTGGATTCATTCGACATCTGAAACTTGACCCTGGGCTGGGGAACGAGGCTGTTACTGAGGGACTGAGACCATTTCCCTGCACAGTTGGCGAGAGGCTGGTTTCTGCAGCATTTATTTCCGATAAAGAGAAAAAAAAACTCGCATCAGTCCAGGAATGATGAAGCAGAAGCCAGCTATGTATAAACAGGCCACGGACAGACGAGCCTTTGCTTCACCTGCTCCACGTTTACAAGTCATGTTTAGTTTAACTGAGCAAGTGTGGTCTGTAAATTTTGTGAATAAGGAATTTTTCTATTTCTGAACTAGCTGTGGGCTGTAGGTCAATTTTAGCTGTGCCCGAAACTTGGACGGGTTATTGTTTGGAGAAGACAGTGCATCTTCAGTGCCAGCCAGTGGCTCAGTGGGCAGCACACTCGCCTCTGAGTCAGAAGGTAGTGGGTTCAAGTCCCACTCCATGGACTTGAGCACAAAAATCTAGGCTGACGCTCCAGCACAGTGCTGAGGGAGCGTTGCACTGTCGGAGGGGCAGTACTGAGGGAGCGCCGCACTGTCGGAGGGACAGTACTGAGGGAGTGCTGTACTGTCGGAGGGGCAGTACTGAGGGAGTGCCGCACTGTCGGAGGGGCAGTACTGAGGGAGCGCCGCACTGTCGGAGGGGCGGTACTGAGGGAGTGTTGCACTGTCAGAGGGGCAGTACTGAGGGAGCGCCGCACTGTCAGAGGGGCAGCACTGAGTGAGTGCTGCACTGTCGAAGGAGCAGTACTGAGGGAGTGCCGCACTGTCGGAGGGGCGGTACTGAGGGAGTGTTGCACTGTAGAGAGGCAGTACTGAGGGAGCGCCGCACTGTCAGAGGGGCAGTACTGAGGGAGCGCTGCACTGTTGGAGGTGCCATCTTTTGGATGAGACGCTAAACCGAGGCCCTGTCTGCTCTCTCAAGTGGATGTAAAAGATCCCACGGCCACTATTTCGAAAAAGGGCCAGGGAGTTAAACCTGGTGTCCAGGCCAATATATATCCATCAACAAACATTACTAAAACAGAATATCTCGTCAATATTACATTGCTGCTTGTGGGAGCTTGCTGTGCGCAAATTGGCTGGCACGTTTCCCACATTACAACAGTGACTACACTCCAAAAGTACTTCATTGGCTGTAAAGTGCTTTGAGATGTCCGGTGGTCATCTTTGCCTTTCTTCAGCCTGTGTCTAAGTCAGGATGACGATGTTTCATTCACCTCTCTGTGAGGGGAATTTTATTTTGATTCCCTAAAGGACATTAGTGAATTGGTTGGGTTTTCACGACAATCCGACAGCTTCATGGTCACTTTTACTGACTCCAGATTATTATTTCCATTTTCTTTAAACTGAATTCAAATTCTCAACTTGCCCTTGTGAGATTTGACACTCACCTTCTCGGGATTATTAGTCCAGTGAAGAACTACTACACTCACATTCCCCCCTGTAACACTCACAGCCCCCCTGTAACACTCACATTCCCGCCTGTAACACTCACAGCCCCCCTGTAACACTCACATTCCCCCCTGTAACACTCACAGCCCCACCTGTAACACTCACATTCCCCCTGTAACACTCTCAGCCCCCCTGTAACACTCACAGCCCCCCTGTAACACTCACATTCCCCCTGTAACACTCACATTCCCCCTGTAACACTCACAGCCCCCTGTAACACTCACAACTCCCCCCTGTAACACTCGCATTCCCCCTGTAACACTCACATTCCCCCCTGTAACACTCACAGCCCCCTGTAACACTCACAACTCCCCCCTGTAACACTCGCATTCCCCCTGTAACACTCACATTCCCACCTGTAACACTCACAATCCCCCCCTGTAACACTCACAGCCCCCCTGTAAAACTCACATTCCCCCCTGTAACACTCACATTCCCCCCTGTAATACTCACAGCCCCCTTGTAAAACTCACATTCCCCCCTGTAACACTCACATTCCCCCTGTAACACTCACAGCCCCCCTGTAACACTCACATTCCCCTCTGTAACACTCACATTCCCCCCTGTAACACTCACATTCCCCCCTGTAACACTCACATTCCCCCCTGTAACACTCACATTCCCCCCTGTAACACTCACATTCCCCCCTGTAACACTCACATTCCCCCCTGTAACACTCACATTCCCCCCTGTAACACTCACATTCCCCCCTGTAACACTCGCATTTCCCCCTGTAACACTCAAATTTCCCCTGTAACACTCACATTCCCCCCTGTAACACTCACAGCCCCCTGTAACACTCACAGCCCCCCTGTAACACTCACTTTCCCCCTGTAACACTCACAGCCCCCTCTAACACTCACAGCCCCCTGTAACACAAACAGCCCTCCTGTAACACTCGCAGCCCCACCTGTAACACTCACATTCCCCCCTGTAACACTCACATTCCCCCCTGTAACACTCACAGCCCCCTGTAACACTCACATTCCCCCCTGTAACACTCACAGACCCCTGTAACACTCACAGACCCCTGTAACACTCACAGACCCCTGTAACACTCACATTCCCCCCTGTAACACTCACATTCCCCCCTGTAACACTCACAACTCCCCCCTGTAACACTCACAGCCCCCTGTAACACTCACATTCCCCCTGTAACACTCACATTCCCCCCTGTAACACTCACAGCTCCCCCCCCCACCCCTTCCGTGTAAGCACAGACAGACTCCCATCAGTCTAATTTGATGACAGTATGCTTTGGCTGGGGGCAGCAGTTGTTGGATCCTGTCACAGGACGGTTAATAATCAGTAACTGTGAATATCAGTGTGTGCATTAATAATCAGACAAATTCATCATCCTGCTCATCAAGTTAAAATGTGAAAATCTGAGAGGTTGGCTGTGTGTGCAATGAGTGCTGGGCTGGAGCGAGGCAGGGTGGGAGGCTGGAGCTGGGGGCTGGGGGCAGGGAAGCTGGAGCGGGGTGGCAGGGTGGGGAGCTGGAACGGGGGGCAGGGCGGGGAGCAGGGTAGGGGGCAGAGGGCTGGAGCGGGGGCAGGGTGGGGGCTAAGGGCGGGGGGCATGGTGGGGGGGGGTAGGGTGGGGAGTAGGGCGGGGGGCATGGTGGGGGGGCCGGAGCGGGGGGCAGGGGGCTGAAGCAGGGGGCAGGGGGAGTTTGGGGGAAGGGCGGGGGGCAGGGTGGGAAGACTCCGGGCCCTTTGCTGGGAGCAGCTGGTTCCTGTCTGTCTGTCTCTCCACAGTTGCTCGGACTGTGTCAGGGCACTAATATTTCAGTCCGCCTCTCGCTCTCCCCTCAGCACATGTGCCGTCACTCAATTGGTTTTCCTGCACCCTGGGCAGCTCGTCAGCTGTCAGTGAATTGGTGTCCCAGAGCAGCAGCCTCTCACACCCGCTCCCACTCAGCATTTCTGTGGGGCTTTCTCTCGCTCTCTCCGATGATCCGTCTCTCCAGCATTGGGATGTGGGCTCAAATCTGCCTTATTCTCCTGGCTGTGGTGGCACTTCTCCAGGTATGTGCAACGTGTGTGTAAGGTGTGTGTGTGTTAAGGGATGTGTGTATTAACGGGTGTGTGTGTGTGTAAGAGGTCTGTGTGTGTGTTAAAGTGTGTATGTTAAGGGATGTGTGATTTAACGGGTGTGTGTGTTAAGGGATGTGTGTAAGGGGTATGCGTGTGAGTGGTGTGTGTTTGTTAAGATGTGTGTGTAAGGGATGTGTGTGTGTGTTAAAATGTGTGTAAGGGGTGTGTGTGTGTTAAAATGTGTGTAAGGGGTGTGTGTGTGTGTTAAGATGTGTGTGTAAGGGGTGTGTGTGTGTGTTAAGATGTGTGTGTAAGGGGTGTGTGTGTGTGTGTTAAGATGTGTGTGTAAAGGGTGTGTGTGTGTGTGTTAAGATGTGTGTGTAAGGGGTGTGTGTGTGTGTTAAGATGTGTGTGTAAGGCGTGTGTGTGTGTGTGTTAAGATGTGTGTGTAAAGGGTGTGTGTGTGTGTGTTAAGATGTGTGTGTAAAGGGTGTGTGTGTGTGTGTTAAGATGTGTGTGTAAAGGGTGTGTGTGTGTGTTAAGATGTGTGTGTAAGGGGTGTGTGTGTGTGTGTTAAGATGTGTGTGTAAGGGGGGTGTGTGTGTGTGTTAAGATGTGTGTGTAAAGGGTGTGTGTGTGTGTTAAGATGTGTGTGTAAGGGGTGTGTGTGTGTGTGTGTTAAGATGTGTGTGTAAGGGGTGTGTGTGTGTGTGTGTTAAGATGTGTGTGTAAGGGGGGTGTGTGTGTGTGTTAAGATGTGTGTGTAAGGGGTGTGTGTGTGTGTGTGTTAAGATGTGTGTGTAAGGGGGGTGTGTGTGTGTGTTAAGATGTGTGTGTAAAGGGTGTGTGTGTGTGTTAAGATGTGTGTGTAAGGGGTGTGTGTGTGTGTGTGTTAAGATGTGTGTGTAAGGGGTGTGTGTGTGTTAAAATGTGTGTGTGAGGGGGTAGTATGGTCTTTACATGTGTCAGATATTAAGGTTACTTGGGCGATGCCGAGGGTTCCCTGGCAGTTTGTGAATGTGTTTGAACAGATCTATCACGGTCTGAAATATCTGCGTTGTGAGGCAGATTGTGACTGTGGATCGTGTAAAACGGGCGATCGTGAATCGACAGGCAATTTTACTTCTCTCCACAATTGTATTTCAATTGATTTCAATGGAAGCAAGAATGGGGAGATGTAAAACGGGCGGTCGATTGGCTGCTGCCTGGTTCACACCAATCCCGATGTGCCCCCTGTGTCCGAACTAAAGGCAGGTGAGAGCACTCGCTGTGAGTAGACACTTGGAGTCAGTGCTGGATGTCTGCACTGAACTTTTACAATCCCAAACTCCAAACCCCACTCTCTGACTCAAGTCCCGAGGCAGACTCGGAGAGACCTACAATATATCTGGGAAAGATCAGCTCAGTGACACACTGCATCCTGCTCTGTGTTAGGGACAGGAGGCCATCCAGCCTTCTCCGCCATTCAGTGAGATCCTGGCTGATCTATATCTTAACTCCATCTACCCACCTTTGTTCCGTAACCTTTAATACCCTTACCCAACAAAAATCTATCAGTCCCAGTTTTGAAATTGTCAATTGACCCCCAGCCTCAGAAGCTTTTGGGAGAGAGTTCCAGATTCCCACTGCCCTTTGTGTGAAGAAGTGCTTCCTGACATCACCCTGAACGGCCTGGCTCTAACTTTAAGGTTATTTCCCCTGGTTCTGGACTCACCCACCAGAGGAAATCATTTCTCTCTATCAACCCCATCAATTCCTTTCACCATCTCTAACACCTCGATTAGATCACCCCTTAATCTTCTAAACTCGAGGGAATACAGGCCTCGTCTGTGCAACCTGTCCTTGTAATTTAACCCCTTTAGCCCCCTTACAGTCAGAGAATGTTTAAAAGTCAGTGAAAGCCTCCATGTTGGGTTTTGAGGGGCACCTTCCCCCTCACAGACTGATCTCCACAACAGGCAACCCACACAGAGCCTCTCACCGGGAGGCTAAGGGCTGGAGTTAGGTCATTCGTAGCCTTTACACCCACCCCACCCTCACTGCCATCCTCACCCTCACCCCCCACCCACACCCTCACCCTCACCCTCAACCCCCACCCACACCCTCACCCCCCCAAACCCTCACCCCCCACCCACACACTCACCTACACTGCCATCCTCACCCTCACCTTCACACCCCCCCCACCCACACCCCCATCCTCACTCCCACCTTCACTCACACACCCAACCCTCACCCACACCCCCACTCTCACCCTCCACCCACACCCTCACCCACACCCTCACCCACACCGCCATCCTCACCCTCACACCCACCCACACCCCCACCCTCACTCCCACCTTCACCCACACACCTCACCCACCCACCCACCATCATCCCCACCCTCACCCACACCGCCATCCCCAACCATACCCTCACCCACACCTTCACCCCTTTTCCTTGCTCCCCTCCCTCTCCCTCATCCTCTTCCTCACTCCTCTCCCTCATCCCTCCCCCTCGCTCCTTCCCCTCTCTAGCAAACATTTGGACAGAGGCATTGAGGAAACACTCAGTTCCGCCGTTGACGCATAGTATTGTGGTGGAGTCGGGAATGTAGGCATAAATAAAGTGCTGGTGATCTGGATTCACTGGGGGAATGGCTCTATCTGAATGCAACAGCTGCCTTCAATGTGGATAAATGCTGTGTGATGGGTAATTCCAGGATTAGCAATTAGGCTGCAGAGCGGGAGACTGGAGGAAGTTGCTGACAAAACATTGATGGTCCATAACCAGAGCCAAGAGGCCACAGGAGCAGCCAATGGGCCCACAGGAGCAGCCAATGGGGTCACAGGAACAGCCAATGGGCCCACAGGAGCAGCCAATGGGCCTACAGGAGCAGCCAATGGGGTCACAGGAGCAGCCAAAGGGGTCACAGGAACAGCCAATAGGGTCACAGGAACAGCCAATGGGACCACAGGAGCACCAATGGGGCATCGGGTGTGTGGCTCAGATACTTCAGTATGAGGCAGACTTGATGCAGGTCCTCAGTAAAGCCACACCTCGAATTCTGTTTCCAGTTTAGGCCTCTCACTCGGTGAAGCACCGCGTGGCTCTGGAGAAGATCCTGAACAGGGGAACCAGAACCACCATGGCAGCTGGGGAATTTAAATTCAGTTAATTAAATAAATCTGGAATAAAAAGCTAATATTAGTAATAGTGACCATGAAACTACCAGATTGTTGTAAAAAAAACCCATCTAGTTCACTGATGTCCTTTAGGGAGGGAAATCTGCTGTCCTTACCCGGTCTGGGCCTCTATGTGACTCCAGACCCACAGCAGTGTGATTAACTCTTAACTGCCCTCTGAAATGGCCCAGCGAGACACTCAGTTGTAAAACACCGCTACGAAAAACAATAAGAAGAATAAAATCGAACGGACCACCCAGCATCGACCTCGGCACCGGCTACAGACATGACAATGGTCCACCCAGCCCAGTCGACCCGGAAAAATCCTCCTCACCAACATCTGGGGACTTGTGGAAAAATTGGGAGAGCTGTCCCACAGACTAATAAAGCAACAGCCTGACATAGTCATACTCACAGAATCATATCTTTCAGCCAATGTCCCAGACTCCTCCATCACTATTCCTGGGTAAGTCCTGTCCCACCGGAAGGACAGAGGCACCAGAGGTGGCGGCACAGTGTCGGGATGAAGTGGCCTTGGGAATCCTCAACATTGACTCTGGACCCCATGAAGTCTCATGGCTTCAGGTCCAGCAGCGGCAAGGAAACCTCCATTTGTAACCATCTTCAGCTAGAAGTGCCGAGTGGATGATTCATATTGACCTCCTCCTGTCAGAGCATGTCAGAGGCTGGGTATTCTGCAGCGAGTGTCTCACCTCCTGACTCCCCAAAGCCTTTCCACAAGGCACATGTGATGGAATACTCCCCACTTGCCTGGATGAGTGCAGCTCCAAAACCACCATGATTGGTCCCTCATCCCCCACCTTCAACATTCACTCCCTCCACCACCAGCGCACCGTGGCTGCAGTGTGTACCACCTACAGAATGCACTGCAACAACTCGCCAAGGCTTCTTCGGCAGCACCTCCCAAACCCGTGACCTCTACTGCCTCGAAGGACAATGGCAACAGGTGCATGGGAACACCATCGCCTGCAAGTTCCCCTCCAAGTCACACACCATCCTGACTTGGAAATATATCGTCATTCCTTATCGTCGCTGGGTCTAAATCCTGAAACTCCCTCCCTAACAGCACTGTGGGAGCACCTTCACAACAAGGACTGCAGCAGTTCAAGAAGGCGGCTCACCACCACCTTCTCGAGGGCAATTAGGGATGGGCAATAAATGCCGGCCTTGCCAGCGATGCCCTCATCCCTGGAACGAATTTTTGAAAAACAACCCAACCGACACCAGTAACACTACTGACAGGCAGGGACAGAGCTGTGGGTTTTTACTGTGAACATAACGACACAAGTGCAGATTATTCCCAGGAAAAGTAAGGAATGCAGCGTGGGGCAGGACAGGTGTATTGCTTACAGAATGTGGAATAGTCAGTGGTCAGAAATAGCTGGGGGTTTGTGCTGTCTCCTGGCCCTCTCCTCACTGTATTGTGGCTGCTGTGATTCTTACTGCACAAGTGCTGCTGATGTAAGATGTCACTTCTAAAACTAGAACGTAGACAAATACTTCATGTAAAATCTCTTGCTAATTTTACAGAGATTGCCCATTGAAAGTGTTTGTGTCACAGTCACGGTCTACATTAACCAGGAATCCAGACTTCCTCGCTCACAGTCGCTTCTGATCCTTACCCAGAGTCTCAAGGTCTGCCTCCATATTCCACCTAGTCATTTGGCTGAGAATTACTAAATTTCACTCTAAACACTGGAAGGCTCAGGAATATTTAGATGATTCTCCGAGGCACTACGGTATTATTTTAGGTAATTAAGAAGTTCCAGTAGCTAGAAATAAGCTCTGACCTTTGCAAAGGTTTATTTCCCCTCCCTGATAAATGTCTCCCCATCGGTCCTCGGACTCTGTGATGTGCAGCTCCTCTGGTATCCTCGGCCAAAGAGCCATTCTTCATGTCTGACCCCAGGCCCTGAGGGGCGGTTGGATATTCAGTGCAGCCGCCACTAAACCAGCCCTGTTACTTCACATATAAAAGTTTTTACCCTCTTCAGCCCAGGGCCACTGGAACTAACCGTAGCTGCCGCAACATCTAATAACACCAGCTTATAGACACACAGGTACCAGAATCTTTCCCGGTCTCTGTCAGTCAGTGTCCCACTAAGCACTACATTTTATAGAATCTTACAGCACAGGAGGATGCCATTCGACCCATCGTGCCAGTGCTGGCTCTTTTGTAGAGCGATCCAATTAGTCTCTCTCCCCAGCTCTTTCCCCACAGTCCTACAATTTGTTTCCTTCAAGTATTTATCCAATACTCTTTTGAAAGTTACTATTGAATCTGCTCCCACCGCCCTTTCAGGCAGCGCGTACCAGATCACAACAACTCTGGTTCTTTTGCCAATTATCTTAAATCTGTGTCCTCTGGTTACCGACCCTCCGGCCACTGGAAACTGTTTCTCCTTATTTACTCTATCAAAACCTCTCGTAATTCTGAACGTCTCAGTTAAATCTCCTCTTAACCTTCTCTGCTCTCAGGAGAACAATCCCAGCTTCTCCAGTCCATCCGCATAACTAAAGTCCCTCAACCTTGGAACCATTCTGGTCAATCTCCTCTGCTCCCTCTCCAAGACCTTGATATCTCTCCTAAAGTGCAGTGCCCAGAATTGAACACAATACTTCAGCTTTGGTTTAGCAGAACTTCCTTGCTTTTGTCCTGGATGCCTCTGTTTATAAAGCCCAGGAGCCCGTAAGCTTTTTTAACCAGTTTCTCACCCTGCCCTGTCACCTTCAATAATTTGTGCACATATACCCCCAGGTCTCTCTGTTCATGCACCCACTTTAGGATTATACCCTTTAGTTTATATTTCCTCTCCTCATTCTTTCTACCAAAATGTATCTCTTCACACTTTTCTGCGTTAAATCTCATCTGCTACGTGTCCGTCCATTCCACCAGTCTGTCTATGTCCTCCTGAAGTCCTCCTCATTTGTTTTACTACATTCTCGTCAGCTTCTTGAGTTTTGTGCTGAGGGCAGTTTAAGACTGAGAGGTTTGTGATAACAGGACCCCGCTGTGTATTATATTCCACCAACAGTGGGCAGATATTTCACAGTGGGGCGGTACCACAGGCAGCACAAACAGTCTGTGCGTAAATCTTTCAAAGGGAGCAGAGGATGTCCGCCTGCGACAGGCTGTATCTGTGAGTGTGCGGCACAGTGTGATATTCTTATATTACCGCCTGTGGGAGGTGGCCTGATTCCACTGCTAAAAATACTGAACACAGAGCAAAGAAAAGTCATCTTAAACTAAATTTAAAACGTTTATTAGTACTTTATGTTCAGATTCAAATTGTCCCTATTTCTAATGAGTGCCACAGTTTCTCCTGAACGTTGTGATCTGTCCCAGGGATCTAAACAAGTGTCTCCCACATCACTGACTCACTGCTCACTGCACTGTTTCCCAAGGGTATCTACGTCAACACCAAGCCCACCTCTCAGTCTGACACCGCTGTGTTTGAAACTTTCCACCTTTATATTTTAACATATTTTTGAACCTGTAATAAGATGACCTGAGTAAGAACAATAACTCACATTTATATAGCGCCTTTAATGTAGTAAAACGTCCCAAGGTGCTTCACAGGAGCGTTATCAGACCACATTTTCCACCGAACCACATCAACATCATCATCATAGGCAGTCCCTCGGAATCAAGGAAGACTTGCTTCCACTCTAAAAATGAGTCCTTAGGTGATTGAACAGTCCAATACAAGAACCACAGTCCTTGTCACAGGTGGGACAGACAATTGTTGAGGGTAAGGGGTGGGTGGGACTGGTTTGCCGCACGCTCTTTCTGCTGCCTACACTTGATTTCTGCATGCTCTCGGCAATGAGACTCGAGGTGCTCAGCGCCCTCCCGGATGCACTTCCTCCACTTCGGGCTGTCTTTGGCCAGGGACTCCTAGGTGTCAGTGGGGATGTTGCACTTTATTAGGGAGGCTTTGAGGGTGTCCTTGTTATGTTTCCTCTGCCCACCTTTGGCTCGTTTGCCGTAGAGGAGTTCCGAGTAGAGCGCTTGCTTTGGGAGTCTCGTGTCTAGCATGCGGACAATGTGGCTGAGATATTGGTGACCAGAGTTCGGTTTTAAGGAACATCTATAGGGAGGACAGAGAGATGCAGAGGTTTAGGGAGGGAATTCCAGAGCTTAGGGCCCAGGCAGCTGAAGGCACGGCTGCCAAGAATTAGAGGAGCGCAGAGATCTCGGAGGGTTGTAGGACCGGAGGACGAGACAGAGTTAAGGAGGGGGCGAGGCCACGGAGGGATTTGAAGCCAAATTTGAGAATTTTAAAATTGAGGCATTGCCAGACCGGGAGCCAATGTAAGTCAGCGAGCACAGGGGTGATGGGTGAATGGCACTAAGATATAGGCATCAGAGTTTTAGATGACCTGTAGTTTATATCGGTAGAATGTGTGAGGCTGGCCAGACGAGGTAACAAAGACATCGGTTCCAGCAGCAGATGAGCTGAGGCGGGGTGGAGACGGGCGATGTGACGGAGGTGGGAGTAGGCGGTTTAGGGGATGGAGAGGATATGGGGTCGGAGGCTCATATTGATTGGGAGCGCTCAGCTCTGATGGGTTTAAGCTGCTTGTTGATTAATGTTTCATCAACATAGTGAGATAGGTAACATTGCAGCAATTGTAATTTTAACGATCAGTAACAGGCACGACAGCAAATTATCCCCAACACTCTCGGGAGCCAGTGTGAGCTGTGTGTGTGGAATGGGGCCAAGCGTAATGAGTGGGAGGTTAATCTGCTTTTAATTTGACGTGTAGCTGTCAGGAGCTGGAGTCTTGGACTGTGGTACGGCAAGAGACAGATTGAAACAGAGTATCGGGTTTGTCTAAAGAGTAAGTGTTTGAACAGAAACTATTCACCACTCAAAAGGGGAGGTTCACTAAAAGAGACAAGTCCGCGCCACGCAATAAACATTACCCCGGAACTGTGGCTGTGCTTTCTCACGGCGGAGCACTGTCCTCTATTCTGGGGGAGTTGGTGCTGGGGGCACAAACTCACTCAGAGTTGGGTTCCCTGTCTCCAATCAGCCCATTCCGTGTTGCTGTTGCTCCAATTTACTCCAGTGCACCAGTGCAGCCTTTGACCTTCGGCTGTCTGTTCGAAATGACTGTTCGAAGACCAGGCCCTCAAATCTGCCACCCTCATGGTCTACAGGGCTGTAGTGATATTGCGCTCCTATATGGCTCAGAAACATGGACCATGTACAGTAGACACCTCAAGTCGCTGGAGAAATACCACCAACGATGTCTCCGAAAGATCCTGCAAATCCCCTGGGAGGACAGACGCACCAACGTTAGCGTCCTCGACCAGGCCAACATCCCCAGCATTGAAGCACTGACCACACTCAACCAGCTCCGCTGGGCACGCCACATTGTTCGCATGCCTGACACGTTCTCCCAAAGCAAGCGCTCTACTCGGAACTCCTCCATGGCAAACGAGCCAAAGGTGGGCAGAGGAAACGTTTCAAGGATGCTCTCAAAGCCTCCCTGATAAAGTGCAACATCCCCACTGACACCTGGGAGTCCCTGGCCAAAGACCGCCCTAAGTGGAGGAAGAGCATCCGGGAGGGCACTGAGCATCTCGAGTCTCAATGCCGAGAGCATGCAGAAACCAAGCGCAGGCAGCGGAAAGAGCGTGCGGCAAACCTGTCCCACCCACCCTTATCCTCAACGACTATCTGTTCCACCCATGACAGAGTCTGTGGCTCTCGTATTGGACTGTTAGCCACCAAAGAACTCACTTCAGGAGTGGAAGCAAGTCTTCCTCGATTCCAAGGGACTGCCTATGATGATGACGATTACTTGTCCAATAACCCAGGTTACCCGTTGTGTGAGAGATGGGAGTCAGCTTCGGGAAGGGTTGTTTTCCAGACAGAGCCAGAGATGAGGGGGGTTAAGGTTTGGAGGACTCGATCTGTGAGAGCCTTTAGCTGTCCAGCTGCAAACCTCAACACGGCCACAGAAACGGGGTGACTCAGGTGGTGGAGCTGGCTGCGTTTGTCTAGGACCTCGAGGCTCTTGTCTAGTTTGGGAATGGATCCAATGTCATTACAATAGAAGACATCAATAAACTTACAGAATGGGCATATCATTGGCAAATTAATTTCAACATCGATAAATGTGAGGTATTATATTTTGGTAAGTAAAATAAAGAGGTCACATCAATGCTCCTCTTAAGTTGTGTGGCCATGCAATGGTCTGGAGGTCACACACAGGCCTCTCAGCAGCATTTAAATTGAAAAACCGCACATGTGCCGAAATTTGAATGTGCCGCACAGCCTGTTAAAAGGACCGCCCACTCTAAGAAAAAATTTAGAGGGAACATTGGGTCACATATTACAGGTACTTGGAAAATAAGAATCTAAATGGGATAGCTAAGCAAAGGGATAAGAACATAAGAAATAAGAACAGGAGGAGGCTATTCAGCCCCTCAAGCCTGCTCTGCCATTCAATAAGATCATGGCTGATCTTCTACCTCAACTCCACTTTCCTGCACTGTCCCCATATCCCTTGATTCTCTTAATATCCAAAAATCTATTGAGTTCTGTCTTGAATATACTCAATGACTGAGCCTCCACAGCCCTCTGGGGTAGAGAATTGCAAAGATTCACCACCCTCAGAGTGAAGAAATTTCTCATCTCAGTCCTAAATGGCCGACCCCTTATTCTGAGACTGTGACCCCTGGTTCTAGACTCCTCAGCCCGGGGAAACATCCTCCCTGCATCTACCCTGTCGAGTTCTGTAAGAATATTGTATGTTTCAATGAGATCACCTCTCATTCTTCTAAACTCCAGAGAATATAGGCCTAGTCTACTCAATCTCTCCTCATAGGACAATCCCCCCATCCCAGGAATCAGTCTGGTGAACCTTTGTTGCACTCCCTCTATGGCAAGTATATCCTTCTTTAGGTAAGGAGACCAAAACTGTACACAATACCCCAGGTGCAGTCTCACCAGGGTCCGATATAATTGCATTAAGACATCTTTACTCCAGGTCCCTTTGAACACCAACATTTCCCAATCTCTCACCATTTAAAAAATACTCTGCTTTTCTATTTTTCCTCCCAAAGTGGATAACTTCACATTTCTCCACATTATATTCCATTTGCCATGTTCTTGCCCACTCACTTAGCCTGTGTATATCCCCTTGAAGTCTCTTTGAATCCTCCTCACTACTTTCATTCCCACCTAGCTTTGTATCGTCAGCAAACTTGGATACATTACACTTGGTCCCCTCATCCAAATCATTGATATAGGCTGTGAATAGCTGGGGCCCCAGCACCGATCCCTGTGCACCCCACTAGACACATCCTGCCAACCTGAAAATGACCTGTTTATTCCTACTCTCTGTTTTCTGTCTGTTACCCAATCCTCAATCCATGCTAGTATATTACCCCCAATCCTATTATTACTTTCTAAGTGCCCTGTAACCACGTCCTTTATAATAGATTCTGTTAATAGGATCTCGGGAGTACAAATGTACAAATCACTAAAAGTAGCGACACAGGTTAATAAGGCCATAAAAAACAAGCACTAGGGTTTATTTTTAGAGGGATAGATTTGAAATGTAGAAAAGTTATGCTAAACCTGTATCGAACCTTGGTTAGACCACACTTAGAGCACTGTGTGCAGCGTATAGTGGTGAGAATGTGGAACTCACTACCATTCATTCATAGGCAGTCCCTCGGAATCGAGGAAGACTTGCTTCCACTCCCAAAGTGAGTTCTTTGATGGCTGAACAGTCCGATAGGAGAGCCACAGACCCTGTTACAGGTGGGACAGACATTCGTCGAGGGATGGGATCGGTGGGGCTGGTTTGCTGCGCGCTCCTTCTGCTGCCTGCGCCTGGCCTCTTCATGCTCCTTGCGTCAAGCCTCAAAGAGCTCAACGCCCTCCCGGATGGACTTTCTCCACCTCGGGCGGTCTGCGACCAGGTTCTCCCAGGTGTCGGTGGTGATGTCGCAATTTACCAGGGAGGCTTTGAGGGTGTCCTTACCACAAGCAGTGGTTGAGGTGAATAGTATAGTTGCATTTAAGGGGCGGCAGATAAGCATATGAGGGAGAAGGGAATAGAGGGTTATGCTGATAGATTTAGATGAGGAAAGACGGGAGGAGGCTCGACTGGAGCATGAATGCTGGAATGGACTGGTTGGGTTGAATGGCCTGTTTCTGTGTTGTATATTCTAAGAAATTCTAAGTCTACCAGAAAACCACAAAATAAACCTTCTGATCCACTGACAGCTCCCAAAACATCTTCAAACTCCTTGATCACAAGCTCTGGTCGTGCTAACAGACCCAGGAAAACAGTGATTGCTGTAGAGAATTACATTGCATCATTCAGCAACCTCCTCTGTAAAACTGCACAAACAGAACAATAGGAATTATTGAGGCTCAGGTTCCTCACAGAGCTGTGGATCAGCCCAGGCGGTCAGGGCCCACAGGAGTTTTACTCTGTATCTAACCGTACTGTACCTGCCCTGGGAGTGTTTGATGGGGCAGTGTAGAGGGAGCTTTACTCTGTATCTAACTCCCTGTACCTGCCCTGGGAGTGTTTGATGGGGCAGTGTAGAGGGAGCTTTACTCTGTATGTAACCCATGCTGTACCTGCCCTGGGAGTGTTTGATGGGACAGTGTAGAGGGAGCTTTACTCTGTATCTAACCCATGTTGTACCTGCCCTGGGAGTGTTTGATGGGACAGTGTAGAGGGAGCTTTACTCTGTATCTAACCCCATGCCCTGTGAATGTTTGGTGATGACACTATTTTCCACTCGACGATCAAACATAACACAAATATATAGTTAAAGTGAAATTTTCGATGTTGTAAATTATTTTAAATTGTTTTTCCGTCTCTCTAGTTCTGGGCTACTGGGGGCTGAGGTCAGTTAACGCAGCTCAGGCTATGAATTAAACTTGCGATCTCTTTCTGCTTCTCCCTCTGACCCTCTCTGTCTCTCTCCCTCTCTCTGTCTGTCTCTCTCTCTCTCTCTCTATCTCCCTCTCCCTGTCTCCCTCTCTTTCTGTGTCTGTGCCAACTTTCATATAGTGAGTGGCGGGTGTCACATGTTCCATGTACCGAGCAGCGTGATCCACCAAACTCCAACACACTCCGTACAGAACTCTGTCTCATCATTTGCCCCTCTACCATGATACAGCCAGCGATGGCACAGCTCCTGCCCCCCAGCGCTCCCCTCCTCCAGCCTCATGGTCCCTGCCCCCTGCCCCTTGGCCTCTTACCCCAGCCCCCCCTGGCCTCTTGCCCCTGTCCTCCGGACCACTGGTCCCTGCCCCTGGTCCCAGATCCCATTATGGGCCAGTTTATTCCGAGTGCAAGGTTGGATCATTCCGTTGGGCAGACGATGGTGTATATTTAGCCCCGGACTCGCTCCTGCCGGATTTGCTCCAACAGCTGAACCCATTTTCAGCATTCCAGAGTTTCTCCGGAGTCTGTTCCGCAGTGTGCGGCTTTCAGCTTCCTGTTTAACTGTTGGAGTCTCTGTTAGTTCTGCATGGGACAGGCTGAATAATGTACAGTAAGGACAATGCATTCACTGTGGGCTTGAACCTGTCTCTGTCACACACCCTGATGTAACAGCCATCTTGCCCAGCCTCTCTAGTCCTGGGCACTGAGGCTGTGAGATCAGTTCATGCAATATAAATAAAAACTAAATGGTACAATTTTAACTGGGGTGGAGGGACAGAGAGACCTGGGGGTGCATGTACACAAGTCTTTGAAGATGGCAGGATAGGTTGAGAATGCTGTTAAAATAGCTTATGGATTCCTTGACTTTATAAACAAAGGCACCTTTATAACCACTGGTTAGGCCCCAGCTGGAGTATTGTGTCCAATTCTGGCCACCACACATTCAGAGAGTGTGCAGGAGAGATTTACCAGAATGGTATCAGAGATGCCGTAATCGTGACCATCTTCAAAAAAGGGGCCAAGTCCCACTGCAGTAACTACAGAGGAATCTCCCTGCTGTCGGCCACTGGGAAAGTCATCACAAGAATCCTCCTCAACTGTCTTCTCCCTGTGGCTGAAGAGCTCCTCCCAGAGTCACAATGCGGATTCCGTCCACTGAGGAGTACAACGGACATGATCTTCACCAAGCGACAACTACAAGAGAAATGCAGGGAACAGCACCAACCCTTGTACATGGCCTTCTTTGACCTCACAAAGGTTTGACACTGTCAATCATGAGGGACTATGGAGCATCCTCCTCCGTTTCAGCTGTGCCCAAAAGTTTATCACCATCCTCCGCCTGCTCCACGACTACATGCAAGCCATGATCCTGACCAACGAATCCACCACAGACCCAATCCACGTCCGGGCCGGGGCCAAGCAGGGCTGCATCTTCGCACCAACGCTCTTCTCGATCTTCCTTGCTGCAATGCTCCATCTCACTATCAACAAGCGCCCTGGTGGAGTGGAACTAATCTGTAGAACCAATGGGAACCTGTTCAACCTTCGTCACCTCCAGGCTAGATCCAAGGTCGTCCCAACCTCTGTCATCGAACTACAGTATGCAGACGACGCTTGCGTCTGCGCACACTCAGAGGCCGAACTCCAAACCATCGTCAACTCTTTCACCGAGGCATACGAAAGTATGGGCCTTACGCTAAACATCGTAAGACAAAGGTCCTCCACCAACCTGACCCTGCCGCACAGCACTGCCACTCGGTCATCCAAATCCACGGCGCGGCCTTGGCCAACGTGAACCATTTTCCATACCTTGGGAGCCGACTATCAACAAAGGCAGACATCGACGATGAGGTCCAACACCGCCTCCAGTGCGCCAGCACAGACTTCGGTCGCCTGAGGAAGAGAGTTTTTGAAGACCAGGACCTCAAATCTGGCACCAAACTTATGATGCACAGGGCAGTAGTGATACCTGCCCTCCTATATGGCTCAGGGACAGCAGACACCTCAAAGCGCTGGAGAAGTACCACCAGTGTTGCCTCTGCTGGGAGGATAGGTTCACCAACGTCAGTGTTTTCGCTCAGGTTAACATCCCCAGCATCGAAGCACTGACCACACTCGACCAGCTCCGTTGGGTGGGCCACATTGTCCGCATGCCCGACACGAGACTCCCGAAGCAAGCGCTCTACTTGGAGCTCCGACACGGCAAGCGAGCCCCAGGTGGGAAGAGGAAACATTTCAAGGACACCCTCAAAGCCTCCTTGATAAAGTGTAACATCCCCACCGACACCTGGGAGTCCCTGGCCCAAGACCACCCAAAGTGGAGGAAGAGTATCCGGGAGGGCGCTGAACACCTCGAGTCTCATCGCCGAGAGCATGCAGAAACCAAGCGCAGGCAGCGGAAGGAGCATGTGGCAAACCAGGTTCCCCAGCCACCCTTTCCCTCAACCACTGTCTGTCCCACCTATGACAGAGACTGTAATTCCCGTATTGGACTTTTCAGCCACCTGAGAACTCACTTTTAGAGTCCTCGATTTTGCGGGACTGCCTATGGTGATGATGGTGACCAGGGGTGACGGATTTCAGTGATGTGGAGAGACTGGAGAAGCTGGAGTTGTTCTTCATAGAGCAGAGAAGATTGAGAGGAGATTTGATAGAGGTGTTCAATATCTTGAAGGGTTTTGATAGAGTAAATAAGGAGGAACTGTTTCCAGTGGCAGAAGGGTCGGTAACCAGAGGACACAAATTTAAGGTGATTGGCAAAAGAACCAGAGGGGGACACGAGGATAAACTTTTTTTTACGCAGCGAGTTGTTGTGATCTGGAACGCGCTGCCTGAAAGTGTGGTGGAAGCAGATTCAATAGTTACTTTCAAAGTGAATTGGATAAATACTTGAAGGGAAAACATTTTCAGGGCTATGGGGAAAGAGTGGAGGCACGATGGGCCGAATGGCCTGTGCTGTATCATTCCATAAACCCAGCACAGACCACGGGTCAAACTTGGGCTCTCTTAACTTGTCTCTCTCGTCTCTCTCTCTCAATTTGTCTCTCGCTCTGTCTCTCCCTTTCTGTCTCTGTCTCCCCTCTCTGGCTCTCGCTGCTCTCTCTCTCGCAGTTTCTTGTTCTGATTTTCTCTCTTTCTCTACTTCGATCACTTTCAACCCTTTTGTCTCTGTCACTCTATTTTCCTCTGACCCTCCTCGTACGTATCTCTTTCTCTTTCTGTCTGTCTTCCTCTTTGTCTCGCGCGCTCTCTCTCTCTTGCTCTTTGCCACCTCCGTTGTCTCTCCCCCTTTCTCCATTCCAGTTAGTTGGAAACTGTTAATTTGAATGAATGTGGAAGCTGCTCTCCTGGGATACACAGATGGGAACACCATGGGATTGTTTATTGGCCGTTATTTAAAGCAAATGTTGGCAAAACTGCCCAGGTCAGAAAAGGAGCCCCTCAGCATCTAAATATTAATCATTGAGAAGCAGGAAATGAGTGTTGCTAATAATCTGCGACACACTTGGATCATTAAAAGAGATTGCTTGGAATTTTAGGAAAGGTCCAGGAATATATAGCACAGTAACAGCTGCTGGTTATCAGCCCCTCCCCCTCTCGCCTTGCCTCTAACCCCACAGAGAATCGAGGAATGTTCCATTTAACTCCCTACAGTCAGCTCCCAGCTCCTGAATTCACTTTGATTCTCACTAGCCCCCTTACAAACCCCCACCCCCCTCCTCCAACTCCCTCGTCCCCCCCATCCCACTCCCCACCCTCCCCCAGTTCCCCCTCCCCCTTACCCCACTCCCTCCCCTCCCCCAGCTCCCCCTTCCCCCCCATCTCACTCCCTCCCCTCCCCCAGCTCTCCTTTCCCACTCCCTCTTTCCCCATACCATGCCTCCCCCTTCTCCCACCCTCCCAGCTTCTCCGATTTCCCTCCAGCTCCCCTTCCCTCCTCCTCCCCCTCTCCGTGCACTGTGGTGTTTAGTGTGCCAGTGGACCGCGCACCATCTCCGCGTACATCAGGCAACGCGTGGCTCAGCATTCTTGACATAGGAGGGAACAGGAGGAGGCCATTCAGACCTCCAAGTCTGTTCCGCCTTCTCATTCCATCTAACCGCCTTAGTTCTGTAACCCTTAATACCCTTACAAAAATCTATCTCAGTTTGAAATTTTCAATTGACCCCCAGCCTCACAGCTTTTTGGGGGAGAGCGTTGCAGATTTCCATTTTGACCTTGTTCCCCGCTGACAGGTGGACAGTAATTGTGGGCTGGAATGTGAGGACACGCCTCCTCTCACAAACTCATGCTCAATGTGATTTTTCCAGCCTCTTATTAGAGTCAGACCGGGCTCTGATCTCCCGATGGTTCAGTACCTTCGTCTGAGTGTTACTTCCAAACACTTCATTAGCACATACACCATAAACATCCTGAGACAGACACCCCGGGATAGACAGACACCCCGGGATAGAAAGACACCACGAGATAGACAGACATCCCGGGATAAATAGACATCCCGAGATAGATAGACATCCCGAAACAGATAGACATCCCCGGATAGATAGACATCCCGAGATAGATAGACTCCCCGGGATAGATAGACACCCCGGGATAGATAGACATCCCGAGATAGATAGACACCCCGGGATAGATAGACACCCCGGGATAGATAGACATCCCGTGATAGATAGACACCCCGGGATAGATAGACATCCCGAGATAGATAGACACCCCGGGATAGATAGACATCCCGAGATAGATAGACATCCCGGGATAGATAGACACCCCGGGATAGATAGACATCCCGGGATAGATAGACATCCCGTGATAGATAGACTCCCCGGGATAGATAGACACCCCGAGATAGATAGACATCCCGGCCCGGCAGAGGTGCTCAGGTTATGTTTCAAGTTTGGTCACAAAATATTCACTGAAACAAGTAAAAGATGCGCGCTGTTTACATACCTTGTGACGTTGAATGAAAGGGCGTGTGCTGGTGTTGGGGGCTGGGGGTTTGCTTCAGTCAACAGGAAACTGCAGAATATTTCCATGTTTGTGTTTCTTTCTCCAGGTTGCCAGTGCTCAGGAGCCGCTGTCAGAGAGTGTCCCGGTTCTGTATCCGTGGAGACTGAAGTCAGGAGTCGAAGGGTTAACAAGAGTTAAACGGGCCTGGGTCATCCCTCCTATCGCAGTCTCCGAGAACAGCAGAAAGATCCCATACCAACTGGTTCAGGTACAGAGGCATGGTCAGTCACTGGGAGGGATGTGGGCTCAGAGCCGGGTGGGCTCATCCAATCCCTAGGCCCTCCCATGTCATCTCGGCTGAGTTGGCAGTACTTTCAGTACTTATCCCACCAACACCACCAAAAAAAGATGAATTTGTCATTCATCTCATTGCCGTTTGTGGTATCTTTCTATGCACAATAATAGCTGCTGTGCCTTCCTGCACTTCAAAGCATTTGAGACATTTTCTTTCTCTCCTGGAAGTCAGTGGCTCGTTGAGCCTCGATCTTCCAACAGAGATCTGCTCTGCCACAGACTCTCCCAGTCATATAATCATAGAGCGGTTACAGCACAGAGTGGGGCCATTCAGCCCGTCAAGCCCGTGCCAGCTCTCTGCAAGAGCACCTCAGCTTTAGCCCCACTCCCCCGCCATTTCCCCTAGCACTGCAAAAAATGTTCCTTCAGGTATTTATCCAACTCCCTTTTAAGAGCTATGATTGAGTCTGCCTCCACCACCTTCTCAGATAGTGTATTCAAGATCCTAACCACTCGCTGTGCAAAAACGTTTTTTCTTACATCGCCTTTGGTTCTTCTGCCGATCACCTTAAATCTGTGCCCTCTGGTTCTCCACCCATCCGCCAATGGGAACAGTTTCTCTCTATCTACTGTCCAGACTCCTCATGATTTTGAACACCTCGATCAAATCTCCTCTCAACCTTCTCTGCTCCAAGGAGAACAACCCCAGCTTCTCCACGTAACTGAAGTCCCTCATCCCTGGAACCATTCTCGTAAATCTTTTCTGCGCCCTCTCTAAGGCCTTCACATCCTTCCTAAAGTGCGGTGCCTGCCCAGAGTTGGACACTGTACTCCAGTTGGAGCCGAACCAGTGTTTTATACAGGTTCATCATAACTTCCACGTTTTTGTACTCTGTGCCTCTGTTTATGAAGCCCAAGGTCCCGTAAGCTTTGTTAACTGCTTTTTCAACCTGCCGTAATTATTTATTCATTGCGAAGTCCAGTGTGGAGTTGAGGCCCATGGCACCACCAAGGCTGATAAAATGAGTGATTCGGTGATTGCCAGCCTCACCTCCTGAGGGGGATCAGTAAACACAGGGCTTTACCTGACCCTGAAGGTTATGGACTGAAATTCCTGGACCTCAGTTAAGGTCACAATTGACCAGTCAAATTCCACAGTGGGACTGAATCCCTCGTCTCCCATGGCGCTTTTCACTGTGTCTGATTTTCAACAACAGTTTGCATTTATATAGCGCCTTTAACGTACAAAAACATCCCACGGCGATTTTCAGAGACATAAGGAAAATTGGACAATAAGCTGCAGGAAATATTAGGAGAGGTGACCAAAAGCTTGGTGAACGAGATCAGTTTTAAAGGAGGAGAAGGAAGTGGAGTGGTGGGAGGTGGGGCAGGGGGTGATGGGGCAGGGGGAGGTGGGGCAGTGGGGAGATGGGGCAGAGGGAAGGTGGGGCAGGGGGAGGTGGGGCAAGAGGTGGGACAGGGGGAGGTGGGGCGGGTGGGGGAGGTGGGGCAGTGGGAGGTGGGGCAGAGGGGGAGGGGGGCAGGGGGAGGTGGGGCGGAGGGAGGTGTAAGGAGGAAATTCCAAAGTGTGGGGCTCAGTGCTGTTTGTTCCTATCAATTGTTGACGATGTTCAAAGGGTCATCTTATGGAAGGGAAGAGAAGGGAGCTGAGACGCGCGGTGTAATGTATGCACCTGTGAGGCGAGGAGGCTCAAGCACGTGGGGAGATCCCGTCTGAACTGACCCCCGTCCGGACGGAATTCCTCATCGGTGCCAAACCCCGGAACCTCCCTCGGGAGCCAGCGCCTCACAACTTGAGCCGCCTCGGGGAAATCCCCTCCGTGCCTTTCAGTTCTGCGCGGAGGGGTTTCCTGTACGGGCTGCTCCCGCACACTCTCAACCTTGCCATCCTCGTCTGCCGTCCAGACACACCATGGCGTATCATCTTGCCGTCCGGAGGACGGAGGATGGTATCAGGGACTTGGCCTGGAGGGTGGTGCATGGAGCAGTCCCGTGCAACAAATTTTTAAGCCGGTTCACGGGCTCCCAGGCCGCCTGCAATTTCTGCGGTCTGGAAGAGTCCATGTTCCACGTTTTTATGGAGTGTGCGAGGTTGCAGCCCCTGTTCCATTATTTAAAGGGGCTGCTCCTCAATTTCTGGCTGCACTTCAGTCCCACACTCCTGATCTTTGGGCACCCTATGCGGAGGGGAGCAGGTAGGTCCGAGGGCCTCCTCGTAGGACTACTCCTGGGCACAGCCAAGGGTGCCATCAGCCGGTCCAGGCAGCAGGCAGTCGAGGGGGTCGTTCAGCCCGACTGCCTGCCTCTCTTCCGCGCCTACATCCGGGCCAAGGTGTCCTTAGAGATGGAGCACGCGGCCTTCCGCGAGAGGTGGGCGCCGGAGGGACTGGAGTGCATAGTCACCCCCGGCAACCAAATTTTAATTTGATTTTATATGTTTTAAAGTTTAATTTGTTTTAATTGCCGGTTTTAGTGTCCCCCTCCCCTTTTATAGGGGGCACTTGTAAATTATAGTTTTAGAGCCCCCCCAAAAAAACTACAAAAATACAAAAAACAAAAAAAAAGGGCCTTGGGAAATGTTTGGAGTGTCCCCCAGATCGGGGGGGGGGGGGGCACGATTTAATGTTTAATTTTGTTTACTCCAAAAAGAGTTGTGGAGCTGAGGCACTGTGAGTGGCTTAGCCAGTCAAGTGATGTGCACAAGACTCAATAAAACCCCAGTCTGTTGGGTCTAGGTCATCCACAACGAGGTATGCAGTTGTGAGCCTAGTGGATGAACTGGTAATGTGTAGTGTGATTGTTAAACCTTTGTTAATAAACTGACTAGTTCTTAATAGCAATGTGTTGCTACAAATTCTTAAGCAAGAATCCAGGAAGCAAATACATTACACAGGAACAATAGGGGAAGGGGGAAAAGCAATGCAAGTAGAGGATGGAGATAAATTCCATTCATTTTGTCAACAGATTAAATCAGACAAGCTTCCCAGCAAGGTGATCTACAGCATTAAAGGACCAGGAGTCGATGAAGAGCCAAAGGGAATCTTCACTATCGACCCTGACACGGGACTTGTCTTCCTGACCACAGTGCTAGACCGCGAGGAGAAGAGCAGTTACAAGGTAGGAAACCCGAGACAGTGACCAGAGGCTGCAGCAGCTCAGGAAACCCGAGGTAACAGACTGGGTTTGTTTTACACAGATCAAAGCTTACGCAGTCGGTGACACTGGCGCTCCACTGGAAGAACCCACAGATCTGGAGATCATCGTTATCGACCAGAATGACAACAGACCCATCTTTGACCAGCAGTATTTCATCGGACATGTCCTTGAGGGTTCAGCTCCAGGTCAGTACCTGGAAGCCCATCATTTGGGCTGACACAAACTGAAGTAGTTGAAATGTGCATCAACGTGTCTCTTCCAGCGGCGACAGAGCGGGACCTCCAGATCTTAGGGGAACTTTGATGTGTGTATATAAAAGTCTTGCTTTTTGCATTTGGTATCCATCTTTCACACTTCAGCAAATAGACGCAAAACCAGTCATTTTCTGCTAGTTTTTCTGACCTTGATAACCTGACTTCCACCAAGGCCAGAAACTAGGGACTTACAAGCAGCTGCCAATCTACACAAACTTTTTTCCAGCAATTAGTCTCTCAATGACCTCAAGGTGTGCCTATTTATACTTGTGCAGTGGTGTTACTGTGTAACTGCAAGCCTTCTTTCTCTCATCTCTAATTCTCAACTCTTACCACCTCGGAAGGTAAGTGGTGCATTGACCTCGTTCTGCCAACAGAGAACTCCTCCATCAGACACCCTCTGGTGTGAGTTGAGACTCAGAGAAGGAATGAAAGATTTGCAGTAAAACAGCACCTTATCACATCTCAGAAATGTCTCATTGTCCTTCATGGCCTGGTTAAACAAAGCTCCATCCTGGGAGCGACATGTAACTCCAGATGCCGAATAATCCACAGGAGACCAGTTAGTTCTGTTAAATTGTGTGAGATATAACGGCCCAACAAAGCTGTGGAGAGGTGTGCCGGCTTCAAGCTGCTGTGTACTCCACAAGATGAGTTCCCAATCTCAACCACATCCATTCTAGAAACAATGACTGGCAACAAGAGAGTTTAATTTGTCTAAGGTATGACCAGAGAGAGCCAAGTATTGTTTTTTGGACCCAAACATCAGCTCCGTAATTTTAAGACCTTACCAACGTGCTTTATGGTCACCCCTCCCCACATCTCCTTCCTTGGCCCGCTAGCCATTTCTGTCTGATTGCACCACTGTGAAGCTCCTGGAATGTTCTCGTCATTGGAGGTGCTTTATCCAGATGTAAGTGTGCCCTTGACTGGTGAGAATTGGAGCTGTTGGAACAGGCTTGGCCTGTGTTCCCTTGAGTTTAGAAGACTGAGAGGTTATCACATCGAGGTGGTTCGAATGATAAAGGATTTAATTGGGTAGAGAGAGAGAAACAATTTCCTCTGGTGAGAGTCCAGAACAAGGGTACATAACCTTAAAATTAGAGCCAGGGGTGATCACAGGAAGCACTTTTCACACAGAGGGGAATGGGAATCTGGAACTCTTCCCCAAAATGCTGTGGAGGTTGGGGGTCAATTGAAAATTCAACAACTGAGTTTGATGATTTTTGTTGGCCAAGGGTATTAAGGGTTATGGAACCAAGGCGGGTAAATGGAGTTAAGATACAAATCAGCCATGATCTAATTGTATGGCGGAACAGGCTCCAGGGGCTGAATGGCCTCCTCCTGCTCCTAGACATGGGCCAGTGAATACAGGTAGGTTGAGGCGGGTTTAGGAGGCTCTAGGAGCGTTCAGGTGGGTTGGCGGGTTTAGGCGGAGTGCACTGCGACGTGCCCAGGGGCGGAGAAGCGAGTTCACTTGCTGCACACCTGAGTGCCGGTTGCAGATTGCCGATGTTTGGGTGGAATTGCTTTGTCGACACTTGCTGAGCTGTGTGTGCAATGTTCCAGGCACGCGGGTAATGCGAGTGACCGCCTCCGATGCTGATGATCCTCAGACCGACAATGCTGCCCTGGGCTACTCAATAGTGGGTGATGGAAGAGGAATTTTCCGAATCGATCCCGTGACAGGAGAGATCCGTACAGTCGGAGTGGGCCTGGATCGGGAGGTGAGTAAAGAGTTAATAAGAACCCAGTCACTACGAGCGATTGGCACAATGGTGGCGCTGGGGTCAGAGGCACTTCAAATGGGAATTAATGTAGGAATGGTCTTGGATCAGAGACTGGGGCCACAGTGCAGGCTATGCCCTCAGCCCTAAACATCAGTATAAAGTGGGATAAGGGGGTTTGGGTTTAAGATCCGGTGTGGAAACGAATCGGAAATGGTGAACTTGTGAAAGACCTCTAGCTGTGAATTGGGGAAAGATGATGATTTGGCTTTCTGGTGCACAGTTAATATTAAAACCTTCCATCCTTAGAGAGGTTTGAACAAGATTCCATCTGGGTGATTAATTGCAAAGGATAATAGGGGAATCAAGGGATATGGGGACAGTGCAGGAAAGTGGAGTTAAGGTGGAAGATCAGCCATGATCACAATGAATGGTGGAGCAGGCTCGAGGGGCCAAATGACCTACTCCTTCTATTTCTTATGTTCTTATGATAGAGGTCAAGGAACAGGAGATAAAGTTGGGACCTGGGTACAAAATGTGGTGACTAAAACGGGAACTTCTCATGTTGGAAAGAATTTAGCCTGGCTTATCCCAGGGCTGCGTTCAGGGCAGGGCTCAAACAGGTGTTGAGTCTCAATGGGTTTCAGGTGTCTGCTCTGGGCGCCTCTTTTCTACCTTTACCAATATGGCGGGCGGTGCTTTGGAGCCCCTGCCCGCCATATTGGATGTTTTGGCAGATGAAATTTAACACATTGAAGCATGAATGAGAGGCAGTATAAACTAAATGGTCCAATTTTAAAGGGTGCGGAAACAGAGAGACCTGGGGGTGTATTATCACAAATCCTTCAGGGTGGCAGGACAAGTTGAGAAAGCTGTTACGATGCATATGGGATCCTGGGCTTTATTAATAGAGGCATGGAGTACAAAAATAAACCTTTGAAAAGGGTGCAAAGGATATTTACCAGAATGGTTCCAGGGATGAGGGACTTCAGTTACACGGATAGACTGGAGTAGCTGGGGTTGTTCTCCTTAGAGCAAAGAAGGTGAAGAGGAGATTTTATAGAGGTGTTTAAAATCACGAGGGGTTTTGTTCGAGTAAATAAGGAGAAATTGTGTTGGGGAAATTGATGGGATTGAAGGCCGATAAATCCCCAGGGCCTGATGGACTGCATCCCAGAGTACTTAAGGAGGTGGCCTTGGGAATAGTGGATGCGTTGACAGTCATTTTCCAACATTCCATTGACTCTGGATCAGTTCCTATGGAGTGGAGGGTAGCCAATGTAACCCCACTTTTTAAAAAAGGAGGGAGAGAGAAAACAGGGAATTATAGACCGGTCAGCCTGACATCGGTAGTGGGTAAAATGATGGAATCAATTATTAAGGATGTCATAGCAGTGCATTTGGAAAGAGGTGACATGATAGGTCCAAGTCAGCATGGATTTGTGAAAGGGAAATCATGCTTGACAAATCTTCTGGAATTTTTTGAGGATGTTTCCAGTAGAGTGGATAAGGGAGAACCAGTTGATGTGGTATATTTGGACTTTCAGAAGGCGTTCGACAAGGTCCCACACAAGAGATTGATGTGCAAAGTTAGAGCACATGGGATTGGGGGTAGTGTACTGACATGGATTGAGAACTGGTTGTCAGACAGGAAGCAAAGAGTAGGAGTAAATGGGTACTTTTCAGAATGGCAGGCAGTGACTAGTGGGGTACCGCAAGGTTCTGTGCTGGGGCCCCAGCTGTTTACACTGTACATTAATGATTTAGATGAGGGGATTAAATGTAGTATCTCCAAATTTGCGGATGACACTAAGTTGGGTGGCAGTGTGAGCTGCGAGGAGGATGCTGTGAGGCTGCAGAGCGACTTGGATAGGTTAGGTGAGTGGGCAAATGCATGGCAGATGAAGTATAATGTGGATAAATGTGAGGTTATCCACTTTGGTGGTAAAAACAGAGAGACAGACTATTATCTGAATGGTGACAGATTAGGAAAAGGGGAGGTGCAAAGAGACCTGGGTGTCATGGTACATCAGTCATTGAAGGTTGGCATGCAGGTGCAGCAGGCGGTTAAGAAAGCAAATGGCATGTTGGCCTTCATAGCAAGGGGATTTGAGTACAGGGGCAGGGAGGTGTTGCTACAGTTGTACAGGGCATTGGTGAGGCCACACCTGGAGTATTGTGTACAGTTTTGGTCTCCTAACCTGAGGAAGGACATTCTTGCTATTGAGGGAGTGCAGCGAAGGTTCACCAGACTGATTCCCGGGATGGCGGGACTGACCTATCAAGAAAGACTGGATCAACTGGGCTTGTATTCACTGGAGTTCAGAAGAATGAGAGGGGACCTCATAGAAACATATAAAATTCTGACGGGGTTAGACAGGTTAGATGCAGGAAGAATGTTCCCAATGTTGGGGAAGTCCAGAACCAGGGGTCACAGTCTAAGGATAAGGGGTAAGCCATTTAGGACCGAGATGCGGAGGAACTTCTTCACCCAGAGAGTGGTGAACCTGTGGAATTCTCTACCACAGAAAGTTGTTGAGGCCAATTCACTAAATATATTCAAAAAGGAGTTAGATGAGGTCCTTACTGCTAGGGGGATCAAGGGGTATGGCGAGAAAGCAGGAATGGGGTACTGAAGTTGAATGTTCAGCCATGAACTCATTGAATGGCGGTGCAGGCTAGAAGGGCCGAATGGCCTACTCCTGCACCTATTTTCTATGTTTCTATGTTTCTAATGTATGTAACTATATAATACTTGCCACCAGAGGGCGCAGCTGTTAGAGTCCTAATGGTCACCTGCACACACGTGCAGGGCCAGTATAAAAGGTTGGCTGCCATGTTGTTTAGGCACTCTGGAGTTGTAATAAAGAAGATTACGGTCACACTAAGTTTAGCTCACAGTACTCAGCCTCGTGGAGTTCTTCTGTACACGACAGTTTCCAATGGCAGGAGGGTTGGTAACCAGAGGACGCAGATTTAAGGTGATTGGCAAAAGAACCAGGGGTGAGACGAAAAGAATTATTTTACGCAGCGAGTTGTTGTGATCTGGGTGGAAGCAGATTCAGTAGTAACTTTCAAAAGGGAATTGGATAAATACTTGAAGGGAAAACATTTACAGGGCTATGGGGAAAGGGCAGGGGGAGTGGGACTAATTGGATAGCTCTACCAAAGAGCTGGCAAAGGCATGATGAGCTGAATGGCCTCCTTCTGTGCCGTACTGTTCTATGATGCTAAGATAAATTTTACGCCTGTGAAACGAGCTGGTCACAGCCAATTACTAGGCTAAGGATGATGGAGAGAGGGGACTGAGGAGTTTGTAGATTCAGGACTGAGGGATATGCTGAGAAGGGATCGAGGGAGATGGAGAGATGGCAGGTAAGTGGGGTTTATCTATGGACTTGTTGGGCCTGTTGGGTATTCCCAGCTCCTGAAATCTCTCCACTTGTTCCGATCGAGTCTGTGCAGCAATTCTTTCCTGAATGTTGTCTTTGCGTTTGCAGAATATTTCCGTGTACAATCTGACTCTGCAAGTGGCAGATCTCTCAGGCGAAGGACTTTCCACCACTGCCACCGCCGTCATCTTCATCGATGACATCAATGACAATGCTCCAGAGTTTGTTGCCACTGAGGTTAGTGATGTCAGTCTATCTGTCAGCTGTGTCGATTATTGAGAAACTTAGGCAAAGGGTCAAACTCAGGACAAGGGCGAAGAGCAAGTTATTATTTAAATGGAGAAAGATTGCAAAGTGTCGCAGTACAGCGGGACCTGGGGGTACTTGTGCATGAAACACAAAAGGATAGTATGCAGGTACAGCCAGTGATTAGGAAGGCCAATGGAGTCTTGGGCTTTATTGCAAAGGGGATGGAGTATAAAAGCAGGGAAGTCTTGCTACAGCTATACAGGGTATTGGTGAGACCACATCTGGAATACTGAATGCAGTTTTGGTTTCCATATTTACGAAAGGATATACTTGCTTTGGAGGCAGTTCAGAGAAGGTTCATTAGGTTGATTCCAGGGATGAGGGGGTTGACTAGAACTAGAGGGCATGATCTTAGAATAAGGGGTTGCCCATTTAAAACAGAGATGAGGAGGAATTTCTTCTTTCAGAGGTTGTAAATCTGTGGAATTCGCTGCCTCAGAGAGCTGTGGAAGCTGGGACATTGAATAAATTTAAGACGGAAGTAGATGGTTTCTTGAACGATAAGGGGATAAGGGGTTATGGGGAGCGGGCAGGGAAATGTAGCTGAGTCCATGATCAGATCAGCTATGATCTTATTGAATGGCGGAGCAGGCTTGAGGGGCCATATGGCCTACTCCTGTTCCTATTTCTTATGTTCTTATGACATGATCAAGGTGAAGGTTCAAGACCAGGAGGAAGAGCCAAAGCACAGTGCAGGACAGTCCAGGTAAAGAATATCTGCAGTATGGCGCTGCTTGGTTTAATTGCTAAGAGCCCAACTTGAACACCTTCTGCTGACCCTGCCAAACATCATGGGGTTGGGGGAAGCCTCATGATTTCAATGCCTTTTAGTGGATCTGTGAGCCTCTCCCAATGAAGAGGCCTAGTCAGGGGGTTGCTGGGGTCGCCCAGGATGAAGCCTTCAGTTGCCTCCATGGCTTCCTTCACACAATGGCTACTTACAGAGGTCCCAACCTTGATGCAGGACTGGACCCTGTGCTGCCTCTCACCCCCATCCCTTGATTGGGTGGATTGGATATGCCCCGATCATGTGACATGTCTGCTTGGAGCCCTAGCTCTGGCCCAACCCCTCATTACGATGGAAATGTTAAGACGAGGTTGGGACTAGTTTAGTGTAACTAGGTCCAGCCCAGTTTCTGGCCAATCTGATGCACTCCCACCAAAGTTACAGGGATACCCTGTAGATTTTTACGGCCAAGGTATTTAGCAACTTTGCTCACACTTATTGAACAGATAAATATAACATTTTTAAATAAATGTTAATCACAGTTCCTAATAACCTCTGAACTTTTCCCCTTGCAGTTCACTGCTGAAGTGTCAGAGGACATGGTGGGAGCAGAGATCGGCAAAGTCAGCGTGGAGGACAAGGATCAACCTGGGACGTCCAACTGGTTGGTGAACTACACGATCGTTGGCGGCAATGACCATGGACTCTTCAGCATCCGGACTGAGCCGCAAACCAACACAGGCATCCTATTCGTTGAAAAAGTAAAGGGGAAACACCCAATCGAGAAGTAGTTTAGCAATTAGATTTATATTTAGAAAGCGGTGAATCATTGGTTTGAGGAGACACGGACAGCATTCTGGTCTGCGTCTGAACCTCGCCCAGGGCGAAGGGCTCCTCTCTCTCAGTCTATCAGAGCTGTGACAGGTGTGGGTAACAGGCAGAAGAAAGGTCATGTCTGGAGAGGGCATAGGGCAAATTCCAATGAGCAAAACCACTCCTGATTGGCGTAATTCTTTAGCCAGGAGTTGGCCTCCAGATCGTGTTTCTTCTTGAAGCTGACCATCTAGAAGCGAAAGGATTGGATTACCCAGTGGTCTGGAGTCAAGGGTCAACTTCCCTGGTGGTCTGGGGTCAAGGGTCAGATTTTCTGGTGGACTGGGGTCGAGGTTCAGATGTTCTGGTGGACTGGGGTCGAGGGTCAGATTCCCTGCTAGTCTGGCCAAATGCCCAAACTGATGAAAGTCTGGTGAAGGGTCTGACCCAGAACGTTAACCAATCTTTTCCTTCTCAGTTGCTGCTCTGTGTCTCCGGCATTTTCTGTCTTTATTACTGAATTATTCCTCACTGTTACTGAGGAGAGCCCAGGAGGGTCACTGTCCATCTGGCAATGTGAGAGAGAATAACTCACAAATCGAGCCAGGGTCTGAGCTCTGGGCTTGGAAATGATAAAGTGCCAATTTGGACCAATGCCTCGCTGGGCAGGATCCTGTCCAGTGTGGTGTGAGCCAGGATCAGTCCCAAGCTCCGCTGTTAGGTGCTCTCAGCGGTGGCACAAAGTGGGGGGCGGGGGGGCTACAATTCCCATGTTCCACCCTCCGTAAACTTGAGGTCATCCAAAGCTCGGCTGCCCGTGTCCCAACTCGCACCGAACCCCATTCATTCATCAGCCCCCTCTGCTCGCTGAACTACACTGGCTCCCGGTTAAGCAACGCCTCGATTTTAAAATTCTCATCCGGGTTTACAAATCCCTCCATGTCCTCATCCCTCCCTATCTCTGTAACCTCCTCCAGCCCTACAATCCCCCGAGATATCTGCGCTCCTCCACTTCTGGCCTCCTGAGCATCTCCCGATTTCCATCGCTCCACCATTGGTGGCCGTGCTTTCAGCTGTTGAGGGCCTAAACTCTGGATCTCCCTCCCTAAACCTCTCCGCCTCACTACCTCTCTCTCCTCCTTTGAGACGCTCCTTAAAACCCACCTATTTGATCAAGATTTTGGTCACCTGCCCTAATATCTCCTTGTGTGACTTGGTGTCAAATTTGATTTAATAACACTTCTGTGAGGCGCCTTGGGACATTTTACTACATTAAAGGCGCTATATAAATGCAAGTTATTATTGTTGTACAATTGACCTCAGTGAGTCTAGACTCAGGACAGGAACTGACCTCTAGCAAGGGTCAGGGTTCAGGGGCATCCGGGAGGAGGGGAGAAAACTGAGGAAACGGTTGGAGACACCAAGGAATTACCGTGGGGGTTTATTTTACCGCCGTCTGTTTCAGAGTCTGGATTATGAAAAGGCCGAGAAACACGTACTGACTGTAGAAGCCAAGAACCAGCAGGAGGTCAGTCCCGGAGCACCACAAACTCTCCTCTCCTCGGCTAAGGTCATCGTGACAGTGACCGACGTGAATGAAGCCCCCCGCTTTGTGGAAGACCCTCGAGAGCTGAGTGTGCCGGAAGGTTTGAGAGCCGGGAGCATTCTGACCGTCTACACAGTCACTGACCCCGACACAAAGCAACGGCAGAATATCAGGTCAGAATCCGAGTGTGAATGGCTCAATACTCCCCCTGCCCCAAACTCCCCCACATCCCAAACTCCGCTCTCCCCAAACTCCCCCCCACCCCCTCTCTCCGGGTGATTTCCCCCCTCTCTCTCTCTCTCTGGGTGATTTCCCCCCTCTCTCTCTCTCTCACTGGGTGATTTCCCCCCCCTCTCTCTCTCTCTCTCTGGGTGATTTCCCCCTCTCTCTTTCTCTCCGGGTGATTTCCCCTCTCTCTCTCTCTCTCTCTGGGTGAGGGGCAGGTTTGGCAGATTACTATTTCTGCTTACAGGATTTTTAGACAAGACAGAGAGGGGGGTCGCGGTATTAATTAAAGAAACTATTACAGCGGTGAGGAGGGATGATATGTTAGAGCGATCATCAAATGAGGCCATATGGGTCGAATTGAAAAATAAAAAAGGGGCGATCACACTGCTGGGTGTGTATTATAGACCACCAAACAGTGGGAGGGAGATAGAGGAGCAAATATGTAGGCAAATTGCTATGAAGTCCAAAAACCATAGGGCACTAATAGTAGGGGATTTTAACTATCCAAATATTGATTGGGACAAATATAGTGTGAAGGGTATAGAGGGTGCGGAATTCTTGAAATGCATTCAAGAGAATGTTTTTTGTCAGTGTGTAACAAGTCCAACATGAGAGGGGGCGGTTTTGGATTTAGCTTTTGGGAAATGAAGCTGGGCAGGTTGAAGGGGTATTAATGGGAGAGCACTTGGGTGCCAGTGACTATAATTCAGACAGATTCAAGTTAGTTATGGATAGGGACAAGGATAGACCAGGAATAAAAGTCCTAAATTGGAGAAAAGCTAATTTTGCTAATTTGAGGAGTGATTTGGCCATGGTGGACTGGAAACAGCTACTTGTGGGTAAATCATTGTCGGAACAGTCAAGGAGGAGATCCAACAGGCTCAGGCCAAACATGTGCCCTTAAAGAAAAAGGATGGGAATAAAAATTCTAGAGCCCCTGGGTGTCTAGGGACTTACAGGGGAGGATAAAGAAAAAAAGGGAAGCCTATGTCATATACCAATAGCTAAATACTATCGAATCTTTGGAGGAATATAGAAATTTAAGAGGCAAAATTAAAAAGGATATTAGCAATGCTAAGAGAGAGCATGAAAAATTCTTGGCTAGCAAAATTAAGGAAAACTCAAAGATGTTCTATAAATATATTAAGAGTAAGAGGGTAACTAAAGAAAGGGTATGGCCTATTAGAGACAATGAGGGTAATTGTTGTGTGGAGGCGGAAGATGTTGGTAAGGTTCTTAATGAATACTTTGCATCTGTTTTCACAAAGAAAAGGGGCAATGCAGATACTGCTATCGAGGAGGAGTGTGAAATTCTGGATGAAATAAATGTTATGTATCTAACTAATACTTGCCACCAGAGGGCGCGACTGTTGGGTGTCCTAATGGTCACCTGCACACATGTGCAGGGCCAGTATAAAAGGTTGGCTGCCATGTTGTTTAGGCACTCTGGAGTTGTAATAAAGACTAAGGTCACACTAAGTTTAGATCACAGGACTCAGCCTCATGGAGTTCTTCTATAGCCAACAATAAACATAGTGAGAGAGGAAGTATTAAGGGGTTTAGCAGCTTTGAAAGTAAATAAGTCCCCAGGCCCGGATGAAATGCATCCCACGCTGTTGAGCGAAGTAAAAGAGGGAAAAGCAGAGGCCTTGACTATCATTTTCCAGTCCTCTTTGGATATGGGCATGGTGCTGGGGACTGGTAATGTGGTACCCTTGTTTAAGAAGGGAGAAAGGGATAGGCTGAGTAATTACAGGCCTGTCATTGACGATGGGAAAATTATTGGAAAAAATCCTGAAAGACAGGATAAATCTACATTTGGAAAGGCAAGGATTAATTGGGGACAGTCAGCACGGATTTGTTAAGGGAAGATCGTGTTTGACTAACCTGATTGAATTTTTTGAGGAGGTAACCAAGAGGGTTGATGAGGGTAGTGCGTACGATGTAGTGCATATGGACTTTAGCAAAGCTTTTAATAAGGTCCCACATGGCAGACTGGTCACGAAGGTTAAAGCCCATGAGATCCAGAGCAAAGTGGCAAGTTGGATCCAAAATTGGCTGAGGTGTAGGAAGCAAAGGGTAATGGTTGATGGATGTTTTTGTGACTGGAAGGATGTTTCCAGTGGGATTCCGCAGGGCTCAGTACTGGGTCCCTTGCTTTTTGTGGTATATATCAACAATTTAGATTTGAATATAGGGAGTATGATGTATGATTAAGAAGTTTGCAGAAGGCACTAAAATTGGCTGTGTGGTTGTTAATGAAGAGGAAAGTCATGGGCTGCAGGAGGATATCAATCTACTGGTCAGGTGGGCGGAGCAGGGGCAAATGGAATTGAATTCGGAGAAGTGTGAAGTAATGCACTTTGGGAGGGCTAATAAGGGTATACACATTAAGCGGTAGGCCACTTAATAGTGTAGATGAACAAAGAGACCTTGGAATGTTTGTCCACAGATCCCTTAAAGTAGCAGGCCAGGTGGATAAGAAGGCATATGGAATGCTTGCCTTTATTGGCCGAGGCATAGAATATAAGAGCAGGGAGGTTATGCTTAAATTGTATAATGCTCTGGTTAGGCCACAGCTGGAGTACTGATCGCCATATTATAGGAAGGACGTGATTGTACTAGAGAGGGTGCAGAGGAGATTTACTAGGATGCTGCCTGGAATGGAGAATCTTTGTTATGAGGACAGATTGGCTAGGCTGGGTTTGTTCTCATTGGAACAGAGGAGGTTGAGAGGAGATCTCATTGAGGTGTACAAAATATTGATGGGCCTGGATATAGTGGATAGTAAGGGCCTATTTCCATTGGTGGAGGGGTCTATTATGAGGGGGCATAGTTTTAAGGTGGTTGGTGGAAGGTTTAGAGGGGATTTGAGGGGGTGGGCTTTTTCACGCAGAGGGTTCTGGGGATCTGGAACTCACTGCCTGGAAGAGTGATGGATGCAGAAACTCTCACCACATTTAAAAGGTGGTTGGATGGGCACTTAATGTGCTGTAACCTGCAGGGTTACGGACCGAGAGCTGGTAATTAGGATTAGACTGGATAACCTCTTGTTGTCCGGTGCAGATATGATGGTAAGTACTGCAGGGAATCGAATACAGCCAGGGTGATCTCCTGGGCTAGTTTCAATCGCCTGGATGGGTCGGAGAGGAATTTTCCCAGATTTTTTCCCCCAAATTGGCCTGGGTTTTTATCTGGTTTTTGCCTCTCCCAGGAGATCACGTGGCTCCGGTTGGGGTGGAGTGTAGAATGTTTCAATGTAAGGGGTGTTATAGTTGAGTGGGGTGGACTGGTTGGGCTGGGTGCTCTTTACCTTTCCGCCATTATTCATAGGTTTATATGTAACCTTCAGGGCTGCTGACCGAGGGCCGAACGGCTCTTTGTTGACCGGCGCGGACATGATGGGCCGGAATGGCCTCCTTCCGCTCTGTCGATTTCTATTTCCCTTCTCCCTCTCTCCGGGTGTTTTCCCCCCCTCTCTCTCTCCGGGTGTTATCGCCCCTCCGTGATTTTCCGCAGACCATTAACTCCCCCCTTCTCTCTGTTCCAGTTACGGGATCCAGTATGACCCGGCCGATTGGCTGCTGGTTGATGAGATCACCGGGGAGATCGTTGTCCGGCAGGATATTGAGCGCAGATCACCATTCCTCCGCAACCATCGCTACACCGCCGTCATCACCGCCACGGACGACGGTAAGAGACGAGAGGACGAGAGGCAAATTACCAACAGAGGAACAGAACAGTGATCTGGGAGTGATCATTATTGCCATAAAATAGTAATACAGCAATGAACAGGGTATTAAAGTATTGACAGCCAAGTAGAAACAGGCCATTTAGCTGAATAGGTCAATGCCAGCATTTAGAAATAAATAATAAACATGACCCTGGGATAAAAGGTCAGAAATCCAGCAACTAACCTGGATAATAAAGGGTGTAAATTCTCTCCCAGCCCAGACACAGGACTCTCGCTGTTTTCCAGTGAGTTTTGTTTACAGTTGTGATATTTTATCTTCCCCCACCCTCCCCTCTCTCTCCACCCCTCTCCTTGCTCTCCCTCTCGCTCCCCCACCCTCCCCCTCTTCCCTCCCTCCCTCTGATGAGATGTGACCACTCCGGGCCATGGGCACCTGTCCAGAATAATTCCAGGTGCCCTGACCCTGGAAGCGGTATTGGGGCTTGGGGATCTTGTCCCCACGTACGGTTTGTGGGAGAAGGATGGGGGTATTTGGCTGGGGAAGGATGAGGATATTTGATAGGGGGAGGACAGGGAATATTTGACGGGAGAAGAACGAGGATATTTGGCGGGAGATGGACGGGGGTATTTGGTGGGAGAAGGATGGGGATATTTGGCAGGAGATGGACGGGGATATTTGGCTGGAGATGGACGGGGATATTTGGTGGGGAAGGACAGGGGTATTTGGCGGGGGAAGGACAGGGGTATTTGGCGGGGGAAGGACAGGGGTATTTGGCGGGGGAAGGACAGGGGTATTTGGCGGGGGAAGGACAGGGGTATTTGGCGGGGGAAGGACAGGGGTATTTGGCGGGGGAAGGACAGGGGTATTTGGCGGGGGAAGGACAGGGGTATTTGGCGGGGGAAGGACAGGGGTATTTGGCGGGGGAAGGACAGGGGTATTTGGCGGGGGAAGGACAGGGGTATTTGACGGGGGTTTGTTTCCTGTTTGGGGATCTGTGATGTTTAAGTTGTGGTGTCTGTACCCACAGGCGAACCGCCGCACACCGTGACAGGGACCCTGGAGATTCATGTTACTGAGGTGAACGATTTCCCCCCCGTCCTGTACCCGCGTCTCGGCTTCATGTGTAGTCAGTCGGACACTGATGGCGGGCTCCTCCTCTGGGCTCTCGATGCTGACCTGGAGCCTCATGCTGCGCCCTTTCATTTCGAGATTGTTCCTGATGATTCCGAGTATCCACAGAACTGGACACTCAGACTCCTCAACGGTAGGTGCTGGGCTACGTCTCTGGGAGTATCACCCACACAGCAGCAGAACCGCTGGTTTGAGATGGGAGGCTGGGCCCTGGGTGTGGCAGTGGGACAGACATCTGTGCAATCCAGGGGTGAATCCAACCCAAACTAACAGGCTGACAGTCCCGTCCGGTAGTCCAAGTGAAATGAGTTGCGGCCTTTGTACTTGGAGATCTGTATCCTAACCCGTGCTGTACCTGCCCTGAGAGTGTTTGATGGGACAGTGTAGAGGGAGCTTTACTCTGCATCTAACCCCATGCTGTACCTGCCCTGGGAGTGTTTGATGGGGCAGTGTAGAGGGAGCTTTACTCTGTATCTAACTGTGCTGTACCTGGCCTGGGAGTGTTTGATGGGACAGTGTAGGGGAGCTTTACTCTGTATCTAACCCGTGCTGTACCTGCCCTGGGAGTGTTTGATGGGACGGTGTAGAGAGAGCTTTAGTTTGTATCTAACCCGTGCTGTACCTGGCCTGGGAGTGTTTGATGGGACAGTGTAGAGGGAGCTTTACTCTGTATCTAATCCATGCTGTACCTGCCCCGGGAGTGTTTGATGGGACTGTGTACATAAGAACATAAGAAATAGGAACAGGAGTAGGACATTTGGCTCCTCGAGCCTGCTCCGCCATTCAATAAGATCATGGCTGATCTGATCTTGGCCTCAGCTCCACTTCCCCGCCTGCTACCCACAACACTTTACTCCCTTAACGCTCAAAAATCTGTCTATCTCCGCCTTAAATATATTCAATGACCCAGCCTCCACAGCTCTCTGGGGCAGAGAATTCCACAGATTTATAACCGTCTGAGTGAAAAAATTCCTCCCCATCTCAGTTTTAAATGGGCGACCCTTATTATAAAACTATGCCCCCTAGTTCTAGATTCTCCCATGAGTGGAAACATCCTCTCTGCATCTACCTTGTCAAGCCCCCTCATTATCTTATATGTCTCAATAAGATCACCTCTCATTCTTCTAAACACCAATGAGTACAGGCCCAACCTGCTCAACCTTTCTTCATAAGTCAGCCCCTTCATCTCAGTAATCAACCGAGTGAACCTTCTCTGAACTGCCTCTAATTCAAGTATATCCCTCCTTAAATAAGGAGACCAAAACTGTACGCAGTACTAGGTGTGGCCTCACCAATATCCTGTACAGTTGTAGCAGGACTGCTCTGCTTTTATACTCCATGCCCCTTGCAATAAAGGCCAACATTCCATTTGCCTTCCTGATCACTTGCTGTACCAGCACGCTAACTTTTTGTGGTTTATGCACAAGGACCCCCAGGTCCCTCTGTACTGCAGCACTTTGTAATTTTTCTCCATTTAAATAATAATTTGCTTTTTTATTTTTTCCACCAAAGTGGATAACCTCACTCTTTCCCACATTATACACCATCTGCCAATTTTTTTCTCACTCACTTAGTCTGGCTGTATACCTTTGCAGATTTTTTGTGCCCTCCTCACATCCGACTTTTCTACCCGTCTTTGCATTAGCAAAAAACTTGGCTACATTACACTCGGCCTCCTGATCCAAATCATTAATATAGATTGTAAATAGTAGAGAGGGAGATTTACTCTCTAACCCCATGCTATACCTGTCCTGGGAGTATTTGATGGGACAGTGTAGAGGGAGCTTTACTCTGTATCTAATCCGTGCTGTACCTGCCCTGGGAGTGTTTGATGGGACAGTGTAGAGGGAGCTTTACTCTGTATCTAACCCGTGCTGTACCTGCCCTGGGAGTGTTTGATGGGACAGTGTACAGGGAGCATTACTCTGTATCTAACCCCGTGCTATACCTGCCCTGGGAGTGTTTGGGACAGTGTACAGGGAGCTTGACTCTGTATCTAACCCATGCTGTCCCTGCCCTGGGAGTGTTTGATGGGACAGTGTAGAGGGAGCTTTACTCTGTATCTAACCCGTGCTGTCCCTGCCCTGGGAGTGTTTGATGGGACAGTGTAGAGGGAGCTTTACTCTGTATCTAATCCGTGCTGTACCTGCCCTGGGACTTTAGAACGCTGGTAATTATGGAGTTAACATTGCTCCCTGAGTGCAGGATTTGGGAGCTCGGTTACAGAGTGACTCTTGAGTTTTCAACTCCTCCGCTCTCCACAGATACACACGCTGAGCTGGGAGCGCTGCACGCTCTCAGCGAGGGAACCTACAGCCTGCAGATTCGGGTCAGTGACTCGGGAGAGCCAAGTCTGAGCCAGGAGCACACCCTGAACGTGACCGTGTGTTACTGCAGCACGAGAGGGGATTGTACCGGAGGGATAGCGGCGATGGTCGGGACCCGTGTGGGGCTGGGCTTCGGAGCCTTGATGGTGATTCTCGCCAGCGTCCTCCTCTTACTGCGTGAGTATCAGAGTCTCCTCGCACTCGCACTCGGGGCCTATGCTCCCAGCTCTTGCTTCACATGATGGGGCCGGGCATTGAGCAGGTGAAGTGGGGCCCTTGGGTATGGCCCTCGGTGTCCTGGGCCCCAGTGATGTCCCCGGGGCAGATGGCCAGTGGGGAAATGGGGCAGAGCCCAGCTAACGCCAGTGCGCCATCAGAGTAATTCTTGCCAGGGGTGGGGCATTGGTTCCATCTGCCCTGGGGGAGGGGATGGGGGTGGGGTGGGGGCAGTGAGGTGGGGGGGATGGGGTTCGATAGGACGGAACCGCCCACTGCTGCCCCAACCTGAACCCGATTGTACCAGCAGGATCCCGGGGCCCAGCCTCTACCGACACCAACCCGCCCACTTCCGGTTTTAACGGAGGCAGGTGACCAATCCGCTCCCAGGAGTCGGGTCGGTCATTTGAATATTATAATGAAGCTGGGTGCCTCAGATTTAATCTCCACTTTAATCTTCACGGTGGCTGGCTGGCTGGGTTTCCCGGGCCTCGGAAAACCAACATCTAAAAGGGAGGCGAGGATTGCTGGATCCCGCTGACCCGCATCCCTCACCCCGTCCGCAATTTCCCACTGACCCAACTCCAATCACCTGCCTCCCCTGATTTTTATTTATTCGTCACTGACGAGGCCGGCAATTATTGCCCTTGAGAAGTGGTGGTGAGCCGCCTACTTGTACTGCTGTTCCTTGTAGCGGTTTGGTACAACAGAGTGTCTCGCTGGGCCATTTCACAAAGCAGTTAAGAGTCAACCACATTGCTGTGGGTCTGGAGTCACATATAAGACCAGACCGGGTAAGGGAGGCAGATTTCCTTCCCTACAGGACATTAGTGAACCAAATGCGTTTTTCCGACAATCCGGTAGTTTCATGGTCACCATTACTAGTACTAGCATTTTAGAAAGATAGAAACATAGAAACCTACAGCGCAGAAGGAGGCCATTTCGGCCCATCGTGTCCGCACCGACTGACAAAGAGCCACAAGACCCTCGGTCAGCAGCTCTGAAGGTTACATATAAACCTATGAACAATGGTGGAAAAGTAAAGAGCATCCGGCCCAACCAGTCTGCCCCACACAACTGCGACACCCCCTGCACCACAACATTCTACACTCCACAACAGATTTTATTCCAGATTTATTTAATTAACTGAACTTAAATTTGTGGTGGGATTTGAACTCACGTCTCCGGATTATTATAGTGATAAACATATTGAGAATGGAAGTTTTAAGGGGCTTAGAAGCTTTGAAAGTGGATAAATCCCCAGGCCCAGATGAAATGTATCCTAGGCTGTTAAGAGATGCAAAAGAGTAAATAGCAGAGGCTCTGACCATCATTTTCCAATCCTCTCTAGCTAAAGGTGCGGTGCCAGAGGACTGGAAGACTGCTAATGTTGTACCTTTGTTTAGAAAGGGACAGACCGAGTAATTACAGGCCAGTCAGCCTAACTTCAGTGGTGGGAAAACTATTGGAAAAAATCCTGAGGGACAAGATAAATCTTCATTTGGAAAGACATGGTTTAATCAAGGACAGTCAGCATGGATTTGTCAACGGAAGGTCGTGTCTGACGAACTTGATTGAATTTTTCAAGGAGGTAACCAGGAGGGTCGATGAGGGCAGTCCGTATGATGCAGTGTATATAGATTTTAGCAAAGCTTTTGATCAGGTCCCACATGGCAGACTGGGCACGAATGTAATAGCCCATGCAATCCAGGGCAAAGTGGTAAGTTGGATCCAAAATTGGCTCAGAGGCAGGAAGCAGAGGGTACTGGTTGACGAATGTTGGGGGTATGATTAAGAAGTTTGCAGATAACACTAAAATAGGTTGATAATGAAGAAGAAAGCTGCAGACTGCAGGAAGATATCAATGTACTGGTCAGAACAGTGGCAAATGGAATTCAATCCGGATAAGTGTGAGGTAATACATTTGGGGAGGTCTAACAAGGCAAGGGAATGCACATTAAATAGTATGACACTGAAAAGTGCGGAGAAACAAAGGGACCTTGGAGTGCAGGTCCACAGATCCCTGAAGGTAGCAGGCCAGGTAGATAAGGTGGTTAAGAAGGCATATGGAATACTTGCCTTTATAAGTCAAAACATGGAATATAAGAGCAAGGAGATTATGCTTGAACTGTATAAAACACTGGTTAGGCCACAGCTGGAGTACTGTGTGCGGTTCTGGTCACCACATTACAGGAAAGAAGTGATTGCACTGGAAAGGGTGCAGAGGAGATTTACGAGGATGTTGCCAGGACTGGAGAATTTTGGGCTCTGAGGAAAGATTGGAGATGCTGGGTCTGTTTTCTTTGGATCAGAGGAGGCTAAGGGGAGACATGATTTGAGGTGTATAAAATTATGAGGGGCCTGGATAGAGTGGATAGGAAGGACCTGTTTCCCTTGGTAGAGGGGTCAACAACTAGGGGACATAGATTTAAAGGAATTTGGAGGGAGGTTTAGAGGAGATATGAGGGAAATTTCTTCACCCAGAGGATGGTGGGGGTCTGGAACTCACTGCCTGAAAGGGTGGTAGAGGCAGAAACCCTCACCACATTTAAAAGATACCTGGATGTGCACTTAAAGTGCCGTAACCTGCAGGGCTACGGACCAAGAGCTTGAAAGTGGGATTAGGCTGGATAGCTCTTGGTCGGCCTGCGCAGACACGATGGGCCGAATGGCCTCCCACTGTGATGTAAATTTGTATGATTCTATTTGTCCAGTAACATAACGACTCTGCTCCAGTACCCAGTACCCGAGCTATGATCCCTCCCTCCCTCCACTTCTGGCTGCGAAAGAGAGTCAAAAACTGCTAATCAGGTCGTGCTGGCAAATTCGTCAGGTCCTGAGGGAAATCCGTTGGTTGAGTGATAAATATTTGCCGGGACACCGGAGAGACCTCCCCTGCTCTTCGAATACTGCCATGGAATCTTTTACATCCACCCGATTGGGCAGACGGGGCTTCATTGAAAAGATAGCACCTCCGACAGTGCAGCACTGCCCCTCCGGCAGTGCAGCGCTCCCTCAGTACCGCTCCTCTGACAGTGCAACACTCCCTCAGTACTGCCCCTCCAACAGTGCAGCACTCCTTCAGTACTCCCCCTCCGACAGTGCAGCGCTCCATCAGTACCGCCCCTCCGACAGTGCGGCGCTCCATCAGTACCGCCCCTCCGACAGTGCAGCGCTCCCTCAGTACTGCCCCTCCGACAGTGCAGCGCTCCCTCAGTACCGCCCCTCCGACAGTGCGGCGCTCCATCAGTACCGCCCCTCCGACAGTGCAGCGCTCCATCAGTACCGCCCCTCCGACAGTGCGGCGCTCCATCAGTACCGCCCCTCCGACAGTGCAGCGCTCCATCAGTACTGCCCTGGGGTGTCAGCCTAGATTTTGTGCTCAAGTCTGTGGAATAGGACCTTCTGACCCGGGGAGGGAGTGCGACCCACTGGGCCTCGGGTGATGAGGTGTGACCTGTGACCTGGGTAAATAACACCTTTGCACAGTTCTGGGGATTTTCCAGTGGGGACAGTGGGCCTTGGAGCAGTGGATGTGTATATGTGGCGTAATGAGGAGGGAGTGATGGCAACGAGCAGCTCGCCTCATCTTCCTGGGCTCTATTGGATGGGGGAAAACACCCCTCCCCCCACAACAAGTGGAGATCAGTCCAGCTCCATCCGGGCAGGGATCCGGAGTGATGGGAACTCTTCGGCCCCCCTGCCCCGGGCCCTGGGTGCTGTGTGGGGTCCATCTCACCGATCATGCTGACTCTCCATCTCTCTCTCTTCTCCTCATGCTCTCACTCTCCCAGTTCTCATCCTGCTGGTTGCGGTTACTGAGTGTCTCCACCGCCGACTCCACCACAAGGGACTCCTGGCGGCTTCCCAAGATGACATTCGGGACAACATTTTAAACTATGACGAGCAGGGAGGAGGAGAAGAAGATCAGGTCAGTGAGCAACGTAAAAACTGCAGCAACAACATAGCTCAAAACAAGCAGCGTAATCACCACCCTCTGTATAATCCCCACCCTGTGTGTGTATATTCCCCACCTGTGTGTAAGCCCCGCCCTCTGCATATCAGCCCCGCCCTCTGCATCTTGTCCTCAGACTGGTTATATAATCTGCATAAAGAATTTCTCAGCCTATCTTATTCAAATTGCAAGATAGAGACAGAGAGAGGGAGAGACACAGAGCGAGGGAGAGGGAGAGACATAGAGAGAGACAGAGCAAAGGAGAGAGAGACAGACAGAGCAAGGGGGAGACAGAAAGTGCACTGCATATATTTGGACAGGGCACCTATAATCCAGGTCTTTTAGAAATATAGTAATGTGGAATTGAATTATTGTACCAGGTCATACTCCCAAAGCACAGTAGCTTAACGTGTATGGCTTTATAGGGCAGAAAGAATTCACCATCAGAACTAGATGGCATCACTATTATTAATACATTATCCATTGCACGATATCGCAACTCCTCTAAGCATTTACAGGTCAGGAGTTTAGCGAAAGAAACTATGTCCAGTTTCAATTTCATCCAGGAACTTTGGGAAATCGGAGAAAAAGAGAGAGATATCCGAGAGACCCACTAGATGACAGTAGCCAACCCTTGTGTCTGGTCAATCTATATTAATGTTTAGCACAGCAGAAATCCCTAATATTGAGGGATGAGTGAACCTCTAAGCGCTGCAATTCTATGGTGAGATTGCTTCTGACCGCTTATCCATTTACTGGCCAATTAACCTGTTAGTTTACAGTCTTTCCGAAGTTGAGGAAGATCATGTGATCGTGTGTGAAATAACCAGTTGCCAAAGTCCAGTAAGAAGAGTTTTCTGATCGTCTCTCAGCGTGATACAATCCTCAGTGGGAAATATACTCTCAGATTTCCGCACAACATGCTGCTGTTCTGGCCTCTGTGTAACTGTTGCTGTTTTCCCAGGATGCCTATAACATTGACCAGTTAAGGAACCCAAATGAAGTGCTGCCCCAAACCCCAAGCAGAGGAAAACAACCAATCAGGAGAGACGCTCCCTTCAACTATGGGCAGCCGCACTATCCCAGGAAACCCCCGACTGACCCCAATGACATCAAGGATTTCATCGATGAGGTGGGTGGCAGAGAGCGAGCTTGAAGGCGAGGGCAAACCTGAAATCCTCGCAGTGCGGCTGTATACGGAGTTAGTTCTTGTTCATTGTAAATAGTCCGGCACCTGTGTTATCAGCTCAATGCTTGCTGTACAGCCACTGGGGGACTTGTACTAATAACATAAGAACATAAGAAATAGGAACAGGAGTAGGCCATACGGCCCCTCGAGCCTGCTCCACCATTCAATAAGATCATGGCTGATCTGATCATGGACTCAGCTCCACTTCCCCACCCACTCCCCATAACCCCTTATCATTTAAGAAACTGTCTATTTCAGTCTTAAATTTATTCAATGTCGCAGCTTCTACAGCTCTCTGAGGCAGCAAATTCCACAGATTTACAACCCTCTAAGAGAAGAAATTTCTCCTCGTCTCAGTTTTAAATGGGCAGCCCCTTATTCGAAGATCATGCCCCCTAGTTCTAGTCTCCCCCATCAGTGGAAACATCCTCTCTGGATCCACCTTGTCATAACCCCCTCATAATCTTATACGTTTCGATAAGATCACCTCTCATTCTTCTGAATTCCAACGAGTAGAGGCACAACCTACTCAACCTTTCCTCGTAAGTCAACCCCCTCACCCCCAGAATCAACCTAGTCTGAGTAGCCCAATGGGAAAAGAGTTTGTTGAGGAAAGGAAACCAGCTTATTAACTGAAGTTATTGTAAAAGTATTCTAATTAAATTATCCTTATATGCAGTAATTTAACTTTTTGTATAATCACGTCATATAGTAACACGGATTGTCACATCGAGGTGCTGAGAGAAATGTATAAAAAGTGGCATCTTGTACAGATCTATAATATTGGGAAAGGGTTGCTTTCCCTTGTACTGAGCACAGAACTGTGATGTGTTTGAGTCCCCAACCTATCCATGCTCTGGTTTGGGTGTAAGGTCTATCCGTTAAAAATCTATGACGCTTGATCTCAAATAATAACTTCACGGTGGGGCGGGCAATAATCAAGGGAATAATGGAGGCATGTGAAAAAGGAACGGCAGTAATCATGGGGGATTTTAACCTACATATCGATTGGTCAACTCAAATCGCACGGGGTAGCTTGGAGGAGGAATTCATAGAATGCATACGGGATTGTTTCTTCGAACAGTAAGTAACAGAACCTACAAGGGAGCAAGCTATCTTAGATCTGGTCCTGTGTAATGAGACAGGAAAAATAAACGATCTCCTAGTAAAAGATCCTCTCGGAATGAGTGATCACAGTATGGTTGAATTTGTAATACAGATTGAGGGTGAGGAAGTTGTGTCAGAAACGAGCGTACTATGCTTAAACAAAGGGGACTACAGTGGGATGAGGGCAGAGTTGGCTAAAGTAGACTGGAAACACAGACTAAACGGAGGAACAGTGGAGGACTTTTAAGGAGCTCTTTTATAGTGCGCAACAAAAATATATTCCAGTGAAAAAGAAAGGCGGTAAGAGAAGGGATAACCAGCCGTGGATAACCAAGGAAATAAAGGAGAGTATCAAATCAAAGACCAATGCGTATAAGGTGGTCAAGGTTAGTGGGAAGCTAGAGGATTGGGAAAATTTTAAACAACAGCAAAGAATGACTAAAAAAGCAATAAAGAAAGGAAAGATAGATTTTGAAGGTAAACTTGCGCAAAACATAAAAACAGATGGTAAAAGCTTTTACAGATATATAAAACGGAAAAGAGTGACTAAAGTAAATGTTGGTCCCTTAGAAGATGAGAAAGGGGATTTAATAATGGGAAATGTGGAAATGGCTGAGACCTTAAACAATTATTTTGCTTCGGTCTTCACAGTGGAAGACACACAAACCATGCCAAAAATTGCTGGTCACGGGAATATGGGAAGGGAGGACCTTGAGACAATCACTATCACTAGGGGGGTAGTGCTGGACAGGCTAATGGGACTCAAGGTAGACAAGTCCCCTGGTCCTGATGAAATGCATCCCAGGGTATTAAAAGTGATGGCGGAAGTTATAGCAGATGCATTCGTTATAAAATTCTCTGGACTCTGGGGAGGTACCAGCGGATTGGAAAGCAGCTAATGTAACGCCTCTGTTTAAAAAAGGGGGCAGAAAAAAGGCAGGTAACTATAGGCCGGTTAGTTTAACATCTGTAGTGGGGAAAATGCTTGAAACTATCATTAAGGAAGAAATAGCGGGACATCTGGATAGGAATAGTGCAATCAAGCAGACGCAGTATGGATTCATGAAGGGGAAATCATGTTAAACTAATTTACTGGAATTCTTTGAGGATATAACGAGCATGGTGGATAGAGGTGTACCGATGGATGTGGTGTATTTAGATTTCCAAAAAGGCATTCGATAAGGTGCCACACAAAAGGTTACTGCAGAAGATAGAGGTATGCGTAGTCAGAGGAAATGTATTAGCATGGATAGAGAATTGGCTGGCGAACAGAAAGCAGAGAGTCGGGATAAATAGGTCCTTTTCGGGTTGGAAATCGGTGGTTAGTGGTGTGCCACAGGGATCGGTGCTGGGGACCACAACTGTTTACAATATACATAGATGACCTGGAAGAGGGGAGAGAGTGTAGTGTAACAAAATTTGCAGATGACACTAAGATTAGTGGGAAAGCGGGTTGTGTAGAGGACACAGAGAGGCTGCAAAGAGATTTGGATAGGTTAAGCGAATAGGCAAAGGTTTGGCAGATGGAATACAATGTCGGAAAGTGTGAGGTCATCCACCTTGGGAAAAAAAAACAGTAAAAGGGAATATTATTTGAATGGGGAGAAATTACAACATGCTGCGGTGCAGAGGGACCTGGGGGTCCTTGTGCATGAAACTCTTTTTGGTTTTAGTTTGCAGGTGCAGCAGGTAATCAGGAAGGCAAATGGAATGTTGGCCTTCATTGCGAGAGGGATGGAGTACAAAAGCAGGGAGGTCCTGCTGCAACTGTATAGGGTATTGGTAAGGCCGCACCTGGAGTACTGCGTGCAGTTTTGGTCACCTTACCTAAGGAAGGATATACTGGCTTTGGCGGGGGTACAGAGATGATTCACTAGGCTGATTCCGGAGATGAGGGGGTTACCTTATGATGATAGATTGAGTAGACTGGGTCTTTACTCGTTGGAGTTCAGAAGGATGAGGGGTGATCTTATAGAAACAATTAAAATCATGAAAGGGATAAGACAAGATAGAGGCAGAGAGGTTGTTTCCGCTGGTAGGGAAGACTAAAACTAGGGGGCACAGCCTCAAAATACGGGGGAGCCAATTTAAAACCGAGTTGAGAAGGAATTTCTTCTCCCAGAGGGTTGTGAATCTGTGGAATTCTCTGCCCAAGGAAGCAGTTGAGGCTAGCTCATTGAATGTATTCAAGTCACAGATAGATAGATTTTTAACCAATAAGGGAATTAAGGGTTACGGGGAGAGGGCGGGTGGAGCTGAGTCCACGGCCAGATCAGCCATGATCTTATTGAATGGCGGAGCAGGCTCGAGGGGCTAGATGGCCTACTCCTGTTCCTAATTCTTATGTTCTTATGTTCAATGTGTAAAACCTTAATGATTTGAGGAGTGGGTAGAACATCTAATCACAAATAAAAATTATCTTCTAACAGTACTGTATACCAAGCTCAATGCTTCCTGTGCAGTCACGCCCCGCTATGGTATATTGACTCCCGCGACAGTGTTCTGTCTCCCCCGGCAGTGCTGTGTGCTCTATTGCCGTGTTCACCAGTAACCCCTCTTTGTGCTTGTGTACAGGGATTGGACGCGGCTGACAATGACCCGAATGCCCCGCCGTACGACACTGCTCTGATCTATGACTATGAGGGCGAGGGCTCTCTGGCTGAGACACTGAGCACCATCACATCCAGGGCTTCGGACTCGGACCAGGATTACGACTATCTCAGTGATTGGGGCCCTCGCTTCAAGAAGCTGGCGGACATGTATGGCGATCACTAACCCGCGGCCGCTCCGAGATCCCCACAGCTTCAAACTCAGCAAATGTATTACTTTGACTGAATCACTAAATGTCTGGAATTATTCTCATTCTTTGCCAAATATTTGGACGGGTTCACAGCTGAACTCTGAGCCAGGGCTCAGTGACAGTGGGACAAGACAGACACACCTTTCACGGTCACTGGGTGCGGTGATATTGTGGTGATCATTCTGTAAACTCAGACTGTCACACTGCCATTTCTATCCGTACGAACAATCAAATGCTCAACAGGCTAACAGGGGGAGAGACACGGGGCGGGGGGGGGGGGGGGCGGGGAGAGAGAGAGAGAGAGAGAGATACAGGGAGCAAGAGAGAGGTACACAGCGAGAGAGATAGAGAGACAGGGAGACACACACACAGAGGGAGAGACACAGGGAGAGAGAGAGAGTGAGACAGGAAGACACACACACAGAGAGAGACACAGGGAGAGAGAAAGATACGGGGGAGAGACACACGGGGAGAGAGAGACAAGGAGACAGAGAGAGACATATACAGGGAGAGGGGGAGAGAGAGAAGAGATAGAAACAGAGAAAAAGAGACAAGAGTACACAGAGGAAGACAGAAAGAGAAAAAGTTCAGAGAGTGAGAAAAGGTACAGAGCGTGTGTGAGGGGGTGGGGAATTGGATGGGGGACAGTGTATGTGAGGGGGTGGGGAGTTGGATGGGGTAGAGTGTGTGTGTGAGGGGGTGGGGAGTTGGATGGGGTGCTGGGTGTATGTGAGGGTGGGGAGTTGGATGGGGTACATTGTGAGAGAGAGGGTGGGGAGTTGGATGGGGTAGAGTGTGTGTGTGAGGGGGTGGGGAGTTGGATGGGGTACAGTGTGTGTGTGAGGGGGTGGGGAGTTGGATGGGGTACAGTGTGTGTGTGAGGGTGGGGAGTTAGATGGGATACATTGTGTGAGAGGGTGGGGAGTTGGATGGGGTACAGTGTGTGTTAGGGGGTGGGGAGTTGGATGGGGTACATTGTGAGAGAGAGGGTGGGGAGTTGGATGGGGTAGAGTGTGTGTGTGAGGGGGTGGGGAGTTGGATGGGGTACAGTGTGTGTGTGAGGGTGGGGAGTTAGATGGGATACATTGTGTGAGAGGGTGGGGAGTTGGATGGGGTACAGTGTGTGTTAGGGGGTGGGGAGTTGGATGGGTACCGAGTGCGTGTGAGGGTGGGGAGTTAGATGGGGCACAGTGTGTGTAAGGGGGTGGGGAGTTGGATGGGTACCGAGTGCGTGTGAGGGTGGGGAGTTAGATGGGGTACAGTGTGTGTAAGGGGGTGGGGAGTTGGATGGGTACCGAGTGCGTGTGAGGGTGGGGAGTTAGATGGGGTACAGTGTGTGTAAGGGGGTGGGGAGTTGGATGGGGTACAGTGTGTGAGGAGTTGGATGGGGTACAGTGTGTGAGGGGGTGGGGCGTTGGATGTGGTACAGTGTGTGTGTGAGGGGGTGGGGAGTTGGATGGGGTACAGTGTGTGTGAGGGGGTGAGGGTGTTGGATAGGATACAGTGTGTGTGTGTGAGGGTGGGGAGTTGGATGGGGTACAGTGTGTGTGAGGGGGTGGGGAGTTGGATGGGGTACAGTGTGTGTGAGGGTGGGGAGTTGGATGGGGTACAGTGTGTGTGAGGGTGGGGAGTTGGATGGGATACAGTGTGTGTGAGGGTGTGGAGTTGGATGGGGTACAGTGTGTGTGAGGGGGTGGGGAGTTGGATGGGGTACAGTGTGTGAGGGTGGGGAGTTGGATGGGGTACAGTGTGTGTGAGGGTGGGGAGTTGGATGGGATACAGTGTGTGTGAGGGTGTGGAGTTGGATGGGGTACAGTGTGTGTGAGGGTGGGGAGTTGGATGGGGTACAGTGTGTGTGAGGGTGGGGAGTTGGATGGGGTACAGTGTGTGTGAGGGGGTGAGGGTGTTGGATAGGATAGTGTGTGTGTGAGGGTGGGAAGTTGGATGGGGTACAGTGTGTGTGAGGGGGTGGGGAGTTGGATGGGGTACAATGTGTGTGAGGGGGTGGGGAGTTGGATGGGGTACAGTGTGTGAGGGGGTGGGGAGTTGGATGGGGTACAGTGTGTGAGGGGGCGGGGAGTTGGATGGGGTACAATGTGTGTGAGGGGGTGGGGAGTTGGATGGGGTACAGTGTGTGAGAGGGGGCGGGGAGTTGGATGGGGTACAGTGTGTGAGAGGGGTGTGGAGTTAGATGGGGTACAGTGTTTGTGAGGGGGTGGGGAGTTGGATGGGGTACAGTGTTTGTGAGGGGGTGGGGAGTTGGATGGGGTACAGTGTGTGTGAGAGGGGGTGGGGAGTTGGATGGGGTACAGTGTGTGTGAGGGTGGGGAGTTGGATGGGGTACAGTGTGTGTGAGGGTGGGGAGTTGGATGGGGTACAGTGTGTGTGTGTGAGGGGGTGGGGAGTTGGATGGGGTACAGTGTGTGAGAGGGTGGGGAGTTGGATGGGGTACAGTGTGTGTGAGGGTGGGGAGTTGGATGGGGTACAGTGTGTGTGAGGGGCTGGGGAGTTGGATGGGGTACAGTGTGTGTGAGGGTGGGGAGTTGGATGGGGTACAGTGTGTGTGAGGGGCTGGGGAGTTGGATGGGGTACAGTGTGTGTGAGGGTGGGGAGTTGGATGGGGTACAGTGTGTGTGAGGGTGGGGAGTTGGATGGGGTACAGTGTGTGTGAGGGGGTGGGGAGTTGGATGGGGTACTGTGTATGTGAGGGTGGGGAGTTGGATGGGGTACAGTGTGTGTGAGGGTGGGGAGTTGGATGGGGTACAGTGTGTGTGAGGGGCTGGGGAGTTGGATGGGGTACAGTGTGTGTGAGGGGGTGAGGAGTTGAATGGGGTAGTGTGTGTGTGAGGAGGTGGGGAGTTGGATGGGGTACAGTGTGTGTGTGAGGGGGTGGGGAGTTGGATGGGGTATATAAGAACATAAGAATTAGGAACAGGAGTAGGCCATCTAGCCCCTCGAGCCTGCTCCGCCATTCAACAAGATCGTGGCTGATCTGGCCGTGGACTCAGCTCCACTTACATGCCCGCTCCCCGTGACCATTAATTCCCTTATTGGTTAAAAATCTATCTATCTGTGATTTGAATACATTCAATGAGCTAGCCTCAACTGCTTCCTTGGGCAGAGAATTCCACAGATTCACATCCCACTGGGAGAAGAAATTCCTTCTCAACTCAGTTTTAAATTGGCTCCCCCGTATTTTGAGGCTGTGCCCCCTAGTTCTAGTCTCCCCGACCAGTGGAAACAACCTCTCTGCCTCTATCTTGTCTGTCCCTTCCATTATTTTAAATGTTTCTGTAAGATCACCCCTCATCTCATCCTTCTGAACTCCAACGAGTAAAGACCCAGTCTACTCAATTTATCATCATAAGGTAACCTTCTCATCTCCGGAATCAGCCTAGTGAATCGTCTCTGTACCCCCTCCAAAGCTAGTATATCCTTCCTTATGTATGGTGACCAAAACTGCACGCAGTACTCCAGGTGCGGCCTTACCAATACCCTATACAGTTGCAGCAGGACCTCCCTGCTTTTGTACTCCATCCCTCTCGCAATGAAGGCCAACATTCCATTCGCCTTCCTGATTACCTGCTGCACCTGCAAACTAACCTTTTGTGTGTGTGAGGGTGGGGAGTTGGATGGGGTACAGTGTGTGTGTGAGGAGGTGGGGAGTTGGATGGGGTACAGTGTGCGTGAGAGGGTGCGGAGTTGGCTGGGGTGCAGTGTCTCTGCATTCAGTGGAGAGTAAAATCGAGCAGGTTGTAAATGTGGTGCCCTCCCCGCGCACAACGTGGTGAGGTTTAATTGACCCCCAATATACGATGTGACCCCAGGTTCCTGACGGTTTGATCTTGACGTGCTCTGACCTGTGTTTCATTGTCTATTTGTCCGGTTGGCCATGTTGGGCGTTTAGTTTATTGAGACTTGAGAATTTTCCATTTTTATCTGTAATTATTTCTGCACCTTTCATGGTGCGTGTCGCCCATTTTCCTTTACACACGTCTGTATTAAACTCCATCGGCCTTTGGTTTTTCCAACTCACACACTGTGCAAATTATTCTGTCATTTCTTAGCTGCCTCCTTCAACTGCTGATCCTCCGAGATTGGTATTATCTGCAAATCTGACCAACTTGCCTTTGGCTTCGGAATCCATGTCATTGATGTCAATTAAAAACTGTACTCGTGCCAATCCGGAGTCCTGAGGCCCCCACTCAGTACCTCCCCCTCCCAGTGTAACTCCCCTACCCTTCAACTAATTTCTGATCCATTCTCAAGTGGAATGAGAGGCAGCATGAACCAAATGGTGCAATTTCAAAGGGGTTTGCAGGAATAGAGAGACCAGGGGGGGGTGTACGTACATAAATCTTTGAAGGTGGCAGGACAATTTGAGGAGACTGCTAAAAAGGCATATGGGATCCTTGGCTTTATTGACAGAGGCATAGAGTACAAAGGCAAGGAAGTTATGCTAAAACTATATAAAACACAGGTTAGGCCCCAGTTGGAGTATTGTGTTCAATTCTGGGCACCGCACTTTAGGAAGGATGCGAAGGCCTTGGAGGGGCAGACCAGAATGGTCCCAGGGATGAGGGACTTCAGTTACGTGGAGAGACAGGAGAAGCTGGGATTGTTCTCCTCAGAAGAGACAAGGTTAAGTGGAGATTTGATAGAGGTGTTCAAAATCATGAGGGGTTTTGATAGAGTAAATAAGGAGAAATAGTTTCCAGTGGTAGGAGGGTGGGTAACCAGGGGACACAGATTTAAGGTAATTGGCAAACGAGCCAAGGGGAAGATGAGATTTTTTTTTGCAATGCGCTGCCTGAAAGGGCGGTGGAAGATTGAATAATAATTTTCATAAGGGAATTGGATAAATACGCGAAGAAAAATATGCAGAGCTGTGGGGAAAAGAGGTGATGTGGGATTAATTGGATCGCTCTACCAAAGAGCCGGCACAGGCGCGATGGGCCGAATAGTCTCCTTCTGTGCTGTGTCATTCTATGATTCCATGATTACATGAACCCTAAATCGCCACACTTTGAGTTGAACAAACTGCCTTCCATCTGGAACTTTATCAATACCTTCTGGAAGTAAGTGTGCAATGCTATGGGGATTACCTGTCAACCTGGGGTGAAGTCGAGGAGTTTGTTCAGGGGCTGAGCCACCCTTGGGCCACGCTGGCTACTCTTTACTAAGTTATTGTTACACCGATGATCTGAAGTTTACTGCTGATTACTGATTCCAGTGCCTTACATAGAATTGAACAGAGTCAGTCGGTGCGTGTTTCTAACATGGGTACCACATTATCTAGTTTCCAATCTACTGGCTACCTTATAAGTGCCCAGTTTTCTGTCTCTTATTTTTTTCCTCCTTGTCCATCTCACTCTGTACATAGTGTTCTCATTTTATCTCGCTCACTCTCTCACACTATCTCCCTTTCTCTATTGCTCTCTATCTCTATCACACTCTCTCTCTCTTTGTCCCTGTCACACACCCTCTCTCTTTGTCGCTCTGTCACACACCCTCTCTCTTTGTCGCTCTGTCACACACCTTCTCTCTTTGTCGCTCTGTCACACACCCTCTCTCTTTGTCACTCTGTCACACACCCTCTCTCGGCCACTCTCTCTCTTTGGCTCTCCCTCACTCTCTTCTTCACTCACTCCCTCCCTCCCTCTCTATCTAGAGACTAGAGCCTCCTGGCAGTGTTACAGGTTACAATTTGGATTCATGGCCAATCCCAACAAGCTTAAATGAAACAAATTTATTTTATCACATGATTGGATAATAGAAAGCACCTAGAGCTGGTGTTAAACTCTTACACACTTCAGGTTTTAGTGGTTTTTGGGTATAAGTATTTATCAGTCATTGCCTGACTTTAAGCGAAACTCCCAGCCGGCGAAGTCTGAGTCAAGGGCACACAGGGTGTTGCACGGTAGCTCAGTGCTAAATGGTTACAGCTTGATGTCACAGCGATGGTGTGTGGTATTCCTGTAAACATTCCTGCCCCCCACCCCCCACAGCTGTTGGCAGTGGATGCCATCTGGGAACTCGACACCCCCGATCTTCCCTGCCCCGGATTACTGAGATATTTGTCTGAGGATGTGACAGATTCAGCATTGGAATGCATGCCCTGCCGCATCCCCTTTCTATCCCATAATATTAGTCCACAGTGTCCGACAGCTTGGGCCTCTTGAACTACAGAGGAGTCAAGGGTTATGGGGAGCGGGCGGGGAAGTGGAGTTGAGGCCAAGATCAGATCAGCCATGATCTCATTGAATGGCGGAGCAGGCTCGAGGGGCCGTATGGCTGCCTCCTGCTCCTATTTTATGTTCTTGCGTCTTGCGTGCTCGGTCTGTCAGTATCAGGTGTGAGGACGAAGGATCTGAAAGCCTGGCCTGACCATGTGTGATTAACACAGTCTATCCGGCTCCAAATAAGTGAGTTGAGTTATTGACATTTTATTTTGAATTTAAAGTTCACTCTCCGGTCCTGGTCCTTCAGCGCACACAAGTGGTTTAACTCGTGGGACCTGCGACTCCAATCGACAATCGGATTCCAATGAAAATATGGGAGTGTCTGAAATGCACTAGCCAACTATCGTTTGTCTAACTTACTTCTCCAGGATCTCAGCCATTCCGCTAAATCCGCTCTCTCTGTTCGAACCCGAAACATTCCAAGGGTCTCTGACTCTGCGAGGAGAAAAACCTCCTGCCATCTACCCTGATTTGATGCTTGTGTTACTAATACAGGGGACTCCTGGTACTCCGTCACCTGTCTAGTGGATACAGTCATAGAATAGAATCATAGAATGGTTACACCATAGGAGGATATTTTGCCCGTCCAGCCCGTGCCGACACTCTGCAAGAGTACTTCAGCTAGTTCCACACCTTCCCCCCGCCACCCATTTTCCTGTAGCCCTGTAATGTTTTTTTCTTTCCTTTTGAAAGCAGTGATTAAGTCTGCCTCCACCACCCTTTCAACTCTTTTGTTGTGAACAAAATAAAACATTAAATCAAGTGCCCCTGTCAAGCAGTGCATTACAGATCCAGATGCTGTGTAAAAAAAAATTGCTGACCTCTCTGTTAAGGGAAACAGGTCCTTCCTATTCACTCTATCCAGGCCCCTCATAATTTTATACACCTCACTAAGGTCTCCTCTCAGCCTCTTTTCCAAAGAAAACAAACCCAGTCTATCCAATCTTTCCTCATAGCTAATATTCTCCAGTCCAGGCAACATCCGCCTAAATCTCCTCTGTACCCTCTCTCATGCAATCACATCTTTCCTGTAATGCAGTGGCCAGAACTGCACACAGTACTCTAGCTGTGGCCTAACTAGTGTTTTATACTGTTCAAGCATAACCTCCCTGCTCTTATATTCTATGCTTCGGCTAATAAAGGCGAGTATTCCGTATGCCTTCTTAACCACCTTATCTACCTGTCCTGCTACCTTCAGGGATCTGTGGACATGCACTCCAAGGTCCCTTTGTTCCTCTATACTTCTCAGTGTCCTACCATTTACTGTGTATTCCCTTGCCTGGTTAGCCCTCCTCAAATACATCACCTCACACGTCTCAGGATTGAATTCCATTTGTCACTGTTCTGCCCACCTGACCAGTTCATTCGGCACAGACACGATGGACCGAATAGCCTCCTTCTGTGTCGTAATATTCTATAATTCTATGATTGATATCTTCCTGCGATCTACAGCTTTCTTATCAACCACACGACCAATTTTTGTACCAATCATACCCCCTACATTCAAGTCTAAATTATATATATACACCACAATAAGCAAAGGACCTAGTGCTAAGCCCTGCAGAACCCCACTGGAAACAGCCTTCCAGTCACAAAAATACCCATCGACCATTATCCTTTGCTTCCTGCCTCTGAGCTAATTTTGGATCCAACTTGCCACTTTGCCTCTACATGAAATGCACTACCCCCATCAACTCTCCTGGTTACCTACTCAAAAAGTTAAATCAATTCGTCAGACACAACCTTCCCTTAGCAAATCCATGCTGACTGTTCTTGATGAATCCATGTCTTTCTAAATGAAGGTTAATCCTAACTATCAGAATTTTTTCCAATAATTTCCCCACCACCAAGCTTAGGCTGACTGGCCTGTAATACTCGGTCTATCCCCTTATCCCTTTTTCAACAACGGTACAACGTTGGCACCACACCTGTAGCTAGAGGATTGGAAAATGATGGTCAGAGCCTCTGCTATTTCTTCTCCTGCTTCCCTTAACAGCCTGGGATACCATGCATTGGGCCCTGGGGATTTCTCCATTTTCAAAGATGCTAAAACCCTTAATACTTTCTCTCTCTCTCTCTCTTTATTTCATCTAATATTTCACGCTCCTCCTCCCTGATTGCAATGTCTGCATCTCCCCTCTCTTTTGTGAGAACAGGCGCAAAGTATTCATGAACACCATACCCACATCTTCCGCCTCCACACACACATTACCTTTATAGTCTCTAATAGGCCCTACTCTTTCATTAGTTATCCTCTTGCTCTTAATGTATTGATTAAACATATTTGGGTTTTCCCTGATTTTACTTGCCAAAATCTTTTCATGCTCTCTCTTTGCTTTCCTAATTTCCTTTTTAATTGCACCCCTGCACTTTCTATACTGCTCCAGAGATTCTGCAGTATTTAGCCCTCGCTATCTGTCATAAGCCTCCCTTTATTTCTTTATCCTACCCTGTATGCCCCTTGACATCCAGGGGGCTCTAGATTTGTTAGTCCCACCCTTTTTCTTCAAGGGAACATACTTGCTCTGAATCCTCAGGATCTCCTCCTGAATGCATCCCACTGCTCTGACACTGCTTTACCTTCAAGTAGCTGTTTCCAGTCCACTATGGCTAAATCACATCTTAATTTAGTAAAATTGGCTTTTTCCCAATTGAGAACTTTTATTCCTCGTCTATCTTTGTCCTTTTCCATAACTACCCTAAAAGTCTAATTGAATTATGATCACTAGCACCAAAATGCTCTCCCACTGATACCCCTTCCACCTGCCCAGCTTCATTCCCTAAAACTAAGTCCAGATCCGCCCCCCTCCCTTGTTGGGCTTGCTATGTACTGGCTAACGAAGTTCTCCTGAATGCATTTGAGGAATTCTGCACCCGCTATACACTTCACGTTAATTTTATCTCAGTTAATATTAGGGTAGTTGAAATCCCCTGCAATTACTGGCCTATAGTTTTTGCACTTCAGAAATGTGCCGACATATTTGTTCTTCTATCTCCCTCTGACTATTTGGGGGTTCATAGTACACTCCCAGAAGTGTGATCGTCCCATTTTGTTCTTCAATTCAACCCATATGGCCTCATTTGATTATCCTTCTAACACATCATCCCTCCTTATACAGGTGTGACGTCCGAAATCCGGAAACTTCGGGACCGAGGTCATTCTGGATATTTCCGGATTTTGGAACGTTTTTGCCTGGGCCGAGGAAAGTAGGTAGGGGAGGTAGGTTGGGTCGCCGGAGGTTGCGGGGTTGGTGGGTCGCCACAGTTCGGGGGGCCGGTTGGGCCGTCGGATGTCGGCGGGGGGGGGGGGGGGAAAGGTTGGTTGGACCATCGGAAGTCGGGGGGGGTCGGTTGGGCCGGGAGGGTGTTGGTCAGGCTGAGGCCGAGACCAGGGAAGGTCGGGCGGGTCAAGGCCAGGGGAGATCGGGAGAGGGGTCGGGTGGGCCGAGGCGAGGTCAGGCCGGGCTGAGGTGAGGTCGGGTGGCCGGAGGTCGGGCCGCCAAGCCGGGAGAATTTGGATTTCAGAACATTTTCCAATTTCCGGACGATCCCGCCACGGATCGGCCCGGTGTCCGGATTCTGGAATTTGGATGTCACACCTGTAGCTGTAATTGTTTTTTTAATCAATACTGCGGCCCTCCCTCCTTTATCCCCCTCTCTATCCTGACTGAAAACTGTGTAACCAGGAATGTTGAGCTGCCATACCTGCCCTTCTTTCAGCCATGTCTCAGTTACAGCTATATCATACTCCCAAGTGTCTATCTGTGCTCTCAGCTCATCTGCCTTATTCCCTAGACTCCTTGTATTAAAGTATATACCATTTAGCCCTGCCAAATTCACTTGTTGTTTATTTTCTGGCCTTTGTTTCCTCTCACTTACCAATTTTCTGCATTCTGACTTGGAATTATATCGCCGGTCCTTCATCATCGCTAGGTCAATATCCTGGAATTCTCTCCATAACAGCACTGTGGGTGCGGTTTAAAAAGGCGGCTCACCACCTTCTCAGGGGCAATTAGGAATGGGCAATACCTCAGAAATAGGAGCAGTAGGCTACTTGGCCCCTCGAGCCTGCTCCGCCATTTAATAAGATTATGGCTGATCTGATCATGGGCTCAGCTCTACTTCCCTGCCCGCTCCCCATAACCCTTTACTCCCTTATCGCTCAAAAGTCTGTCTATCTCCGCCTTAAATATATTAAATGACCCAGCCTCCACAGCTCTCTGGGGCAGAGAATTCCACAGATTTACCACCCTCAGAAGAAATTACTCCTCATCTCAGTTTTAAATGGGCAGTCCCTTATTCTGAGACTATGTCCCCTAGTTTTAGTTTCCCGATGAGTGGAAATATTTTCTCTGCATCCACCTTGTCGAGCCCCCTCATTATCTTATACGTTTCAATAATATCACCTCTCATTCTTCTGAACTCCAATAAGTAGAGGCCCAACTTACTCAACCTATCTTCATAACTCAACCCCCTCATCTGCGGAATCAACTAGTGAACCTTCTCTGAACAGCCTCCAATGCAAGTATATCCTTCCTTAAACATCATCATAGGCAGTCCCTCGGAATCGAGGAAGGCTTGTTTCCACTCCTGAAGTGAGTTCTTTGGTGGCTGAACAGTCCAATATGAGAGCCACAGAACCTGTCACAGGTGGGACAGACATTCATCGAGAGAAAGGGTGGGTGGGACTGATTTACCACACGCTCCTTCCGCTTCCTGCGCTTGACCTCTTCACGCTCTTGGCGTTGAGATTCGAAGAGCTCAGCGCCCTCCCGGATGCACTTTCTCCACCTAGGGTGGTCTTCGGCCAGGGACTCCCAGGTATCAGTGATGATGTTGCATTTTATCAGGGAGGCTTTGAGGGTGTCCTTGTAATGTTTCCGCTTCCCACCTTTGGCTCGTTTGCCGTGAAGGAGTTCCACATAGAGCATTTGCTTAGGGAGTCTCGTGTCTGGCATGCGAACTATGTGGCCTGACAGCGAAGCTGATTGAGTGTGGTCAGTGCTTCAATGCTGGGGATGTTAGCCTGGATGAGGACGCTGATGTTGGTGTGCCTGTCCTCCCAGGGGATTTGCAGGATCTTGTGGAGACAACGTTGGTGATATATTTCCAGCGACTTGAGTAGTCTTCTGTACACTGTCCATGCTTCTGATCCATACAGGAGGGCGGGTATTACTGCAGCCCTGTAGACCATGAGCTTGCTGGTAGATTTGAGGACCTGGTCTTCGGGCACTCTTTTCCTCAGGCGGCCGAAGGCTGCACTGGTGCACTGGAGGCGATGTTGAATCTCCGCATCAATGTCTGCCTTTGTTGATAAAACGCTCCTGAGGTATGGGAAATGGTTCACGTTGTCGAGCGTTGCGCCGTGAATCTTGATGACTGGGGGACAGTGCCGTGCGGTGAGGACAGGCTGGTGGAAGACTTTTGTCTTACGGATGTTAAGCTCCTCTCGGAATCACAGTTCAGATTTCGTCCCCTACGGGGCACAATGGACATGAAATTTGCAGCGCGACAGCTGCAGGAAAAATTCAGGGAGCAGCGTCAGCGTCAGCCCTTATACATGGCCTTTTTCGATCTTACAAAGGCCTTTGACACTGCGAACCATGAGAGTCAATGGAGCGTCCTCCTCCATTTCGGATGCCCCCAAAAGGTTGTCAACACCCTTCGCCTGCTCCACGACGACAAGCAGGCCGTGATCCTTACCAACGGATCCATTACAGACCCAATCCACGTCCGGACCGGGGTCAAACAGGGCTGCGTCATCGCCCCAACCCTCTTCTCAATCTTCCTCGATGCCATGCTCCACCTCACAGTCAACAAGCTCCCCGCTGGAGTGGAATTAAACTACAGAACCAGTGGGAAGCTGTTTAACCTACACAGTCTCCAGGCCAGGTTCAAGACCACCCCAACCTCTGCCGTTGAGCTACAGTACGCGGACGACGCCTACGTTTGCGTACATACAGAGGCTGAACTCCGGGGCATAGTCGACGCATTCACCAAGGCATATGAAAGCACGGGCCTTCCTTAAATACGGATAAATAAATGCCGGCATTGCCAGTGACGCCGGCATCCCGGAACGAATAAAAAGGATGGGGTCTGACCAGAGATTTATGTGACTGAACTTTGCAGCGTGTCACCCAGCGTGAGAGTTTGAGGCTGTTGGACAATCGCAGGCCAGGACACACCGCGCCTGCGCAGCCACACTCCTCCCGCGGCCGCTTGGGGCGCTGCCAGCCCGCGCGCTCCCGCCGGTGATGTCATGGCGCCGCGGGGTGGGGTGCGGAGGCGCGCTCGAAGCCGGTGATGTCATGGCGCCGCGCACGCTCCCGCACAGCCAGCCATGGAGCGGAGGGCGGCGGCGGCGGGCCCGATGAGTGGCCCTTCCACATCGGCCTGCGCTGAAGGTCGCGCCCTAGCTCTGGCCTCCACCTCGGGTCCGGGCCGGCCCCGTAATGTCCTCGATCTCCCTCCCGAGCTGCTGGTCGAAATCTTCTGCTTGCTGCCCGGCGTGAGCTTGCCCGGCCTGGCCGCCGCCTGCAAGAAATTCCACCAAATCCTCAGCACCGACACCATCTGGAGGAGGCGCTGCCGCGTAGGTGAGGGGGGGGGCAGGGCCTGGCGTGGGGCGTGGCCTCAGGGGGCCTATTGGGGCGGGGTCTGAGGCGCAAGAGGAGCCAATGGGTGTGGGGCCTCGGGGCAGGGGCGGGGCATATGGGAGCGGGGTTGCGGTGGGTGGGGCTTAAATGGGCGACGATTAAAGAGAAGGGAGGGGTCTGAGGGGGAGGGTCTCAAGGTGAGCAAGGGAAGAGGATCAGGGGTGATGGACTGGGGGAGGGGCCTGGGATCAAGGGTGGGGGGGGTCCTGGAATCAGGGGTGATGGACTGGGGTCGTGGACCGGGATCAGGATGTGGGGGAGGGGCCCAGGATCAGGAGTGGGGGAGGGGCCCGGGATCAGGAGTGGGGGAGGGGCCCGGGATCAGGAGTGGGGGACTGGAGGTGATGGCCTGGGGGTGGGGGACTGGGGCTCGGGATCAGGAGTGGGGGAGGGGCCCGGGATCAGGAGTGGGGGAGGGGCCCGGGATCAGGAGTGGGGGACTGGAGGTGATGGCCTGGGGGTGGGGGACTGGGGCTCGGGATCAGGAGTGGGGGACTGGAGGTAATGGACTGGGAGTGTGGCCCTGATCAGCAGTGGGGCCTAGGATCAGAGGTGGGGGACTGGGGTTGGAGGAACGGGGGAAGGGGAATGGGGCAGGTGGAGGGTGATGGATTTGGGAAGGGGCAACAGTATAGCTGACTGAGAGCAGTGGCTGTGGGACGGGGTGAGGGGTCTCTGGCTCCATGATGGGAGAGACCGGGGTCTCGGTGACGGGGGATCTGAGACTGTCCATGGGGCGGAGCAGGAGGGCAAACCTGGTGAGCTGATTGAGATGTTGCCCATGTGGTGGCTGGCATCGTGTCGGGGGAGAGGAACATACAAGACGAGAGAATGATGTATGATATGATGCCTCAGCAGTGATCGTTGGCATGGATCCAGTGGACGTTGTCACAAGGAAATGGGATCGGAAGTGGACGGGTTGCTCTGTCCTGTCCACATGAATTATAGCATCAGTTTGTGGCCACATTTATTTAGCCAAGGGTTTCTGTCTCAGTAACTCAGTGTTACTGTGTTGTAGAGGGAGCTTTACCAACCAGTCCTGGGAGTGCTTGATGCACCAGTGGGAAGCTTTACCTGGGATCGTTCCATGCTGACACTGGACACAGAGTGAAAAGTCTCCAGCCCCAGTAGAAAGTAAGAACTTGCATTGATCAAACATCTCAGTGATTGACGGAGAATGAATGGTTGCTCAGCCAGTAATACTGGCCTGAGATAGTCAGGTGTTGGTGTATGTTATGACTGGTTGTTTTTTGACTGATTATTGAATCATAGAAATTTACAGCTCAGAAGGAGGTAATTTCGGCCATTGTGCCGGCCGACAAAGAGCTATTCAGTATAATCCCATTTTCCAGCTCTTGGTCCGTAACCCTGAAGGTTACGGCACTTCAAGTACTTTTTAAATGTGGTGAAGGTTTCTGCCTCTACCACCCTTTTAGGCAGTGAGTTCCAGACCCCCACCACCCTCTTGATAAAAAAATTCTCCTCAAATCCCCTCTAATCCTCCCACCAGTTACTTTAAATCTATGCTTTCTGGTTGTTGACCCCTCTGCTAAGGGAAATCCACTCTATCTAGGCCCCTCATAATTTTATACACCGCAATAAGGTCTCTCCTCAGCCTCCTCTGTTCCAAAGAAAACAAACCCAGCCTATCCAATCTTTCCTCATGGCTAAAATTCTCCAATCCACGCAACATCCTCCTAAATCTCTGTACCCTTTCTAGTGCAATCACATCGTTCCTGTAATGTGGTGACCAGAGCTGCAAGCAGTACTTCGGCTGTGGCCTTACTAGTGTTTATACAGTTCAAGCATAACCACCCTCCTCTTGTATTCTATGCCTTGGCTAATAAAGGTAAGTATCCCATATGCCTTCTTAACCACCTTATCTACCTGTCCTGCTACCTTCAGGGATCTGTGGACATGCACTCCAAGGTCCCTTTGTTCCTCTACACTTCAGTGTCATACCATTTATTGTATATTCCCTTGCCTTGTTAGCCGTCCCCAAATGCATTACCTCACACTTCTCCGGTTTGAATTCCATTTGCCACTGTTCTGCCCACCTGACCAGTTGCTTGATATCTTCCTGCAGTCTACAGCTTTCTTCTTCATTATCAACCACATTATTTGTATCCACTGCAAACATCTTAATTATACCCCCTTCATTCAAGTCTAAATCATTGATATATACCACAAAAAGCAAGGGACCCAGCACTGAGCCTTGTGGAACCCCACTGGAAACAGCCTTCCAGTCACAAAAACACCATTCGACCATGACCCTTTGCTTCCTGCCTCTGAGCCAATTTTGGATCCAACTTGCCACTTTGCCCTGGATCCCATGGACTTTTACTTTCGTGACCAGTCTGCCATGTGGGGCCTTATCAATATACACTACCCTCATTGACCCTCCTTGTTACCTCCTCGAAAAATTCAATCAAGTTAGTCAGACACGACCTTCCCTTAACAAATCCATGTTGACTGTCCTTGATTAATCTGTGTCTTCCTAAATGAAGATTTATCCTGTCCCTCAGAATTTTTTCCAGTAATTACCCCACCACCATGCTTCAGCTGACTGGCCTGTAATTGCTCAGTCTGTCCCTTTCTCCCTTTTTAACCAACGAATGTTACTGGAGTGCAGACATGCCGATTATGCTCTGATATTGTGCCCTCAGCTGAGTGACGGACGGATCTTGTGGTTTTACACTGTAGTGAGCGTCGAGCCAGTGCTGAGCAGGGGGTGAACCCGCTCACTGTCGGTGTGGGCACTGCAAGTGCTATAGAGTAACCTGTGTGTGGGTACATGTTCTTCGAAAGAGTCAGTGCCGGTATGTTAGAATCATGGAATGATACAGCACAGAAGGAGGCCATTCGGCCCATCGCACCTGTGCCGGGACTTTGGTACTATTTCATGAATCTCACTCCACCGTTCTTTCCCCATCGCCCTGTAAATTTATTCCCTTCAAGTATTTATCCAATTCCCTTTTAAAAGTTACTATTGAATCTGCTTCCACTGCCCTTTCAGGCAGCACATTCCAGATTACAACAACTCGCTGCATAAAAAAAACGTGTCATAGAAAAAACATAGAAAATAGGTGCAGGAGCAGGCCATTCAGCCCTTCTAGCCTGCACTGCCATTCAATGAGTTCATGGCTGAACATGAAACTTCAGTACCCCCTTCCTGCTTTCTCGCCATATCCCTTGATCCCCCGAGTAGTAAGGACTTCATCTAACTCCCTTTTGAATATATTTAGTGAATTGGCCTCAACTACTTTCTGTGGTAGAGAATTCCACAGGTTCACCACTCTCTGGGTGAAGAAGTTTCTCCTCATCTCGGTCCTAAATGGCTTACCCCTTATCCTCAAACTGTGACCCCTGGTTCTGGACTTCCCCAACATTGGGAACATTCTTCCTGCATCCAACCTGTCCAAACCCGTCAGAATTTTAAACGTTTCTATGAGGTCCCCTCTCACTCTTCTGAACTCCAGTGAATACAAGCCCAGTTGATCCAGTCTTTCTTGATAGGTCAGTCCCACCATCCCGGGAATCAGTCTGGTGAATCTTCGCTGCACTCCCTCAATAGCAAGAATGTCCTTCCTCAAGTTAGGAGACCAAAACTGTACACAATACTCCAGGTGTGGCCTCACCAAGGCCCTGTACAACTGTAGCAACACCTCCCTGCCCCTGTACTCAAATCCCCTCGCTATGAAGGCCAACATGCCATTTGCTTTCTTAACCGCCTGCTGTACCTGCATGCCAACCTTCAGTGACTGATGTACCATGACACCCAGGTCTCGTTGCACCTCCCCTTTTCCTAATCTGTCACCATTCAGATAATAGTCTGTCTCTCTGTTTTTACCACCAAAGTGGATAACCTTACATTTATCCACATTATACTTCATCTGCCACGCATTTGCCCACTCACCTAACCTATCCAAGTCACTCTGCAACCTCATAGCATCCTCCTCGCAGCTCACACTGCCACCCAACTTAGTGTCATCCGCAAATTTGGAGATACTACATTTCATCCCCTCGTCTAAATCATTAATGTACAATGTAAACAGCTGGGGCCCCAGCACAGAACCCTGCGGTACCCCACTAGTCACTGCCTGCCATTCTGAAAAGTACCCATTTACTCCTACTCTTTGCTTCCTGTCTGACAACCAGTTCTCAATCCACGCCAGCACACTACCTCCAATCCCATGTGCTCTAACTTTGCACATTAATCTCCTGTGTGGGACCTTGTCGAAAGCCTTCTGAAAGTCCAAATATACCACATCAACTGGTTCTCCTTTGTCCACTTTACTGGAAACATCCTAAGACCCCTCGTAATTGACCTCTACACCAAGGGAAATAGGTCCTTGCTATCCACTATATCCAGGCCTCTTAAAATTTTATACAACTCAATGAAGATTTGTCAAACATGATTTCCCTTTCACAAATCCATGCTGACTTGGACCTATCATGTCACCATTTTCCAAATGCGCTGCTATGACATCCTTAATAATTGATTCCATCATTTTACCCACTACTGAGGTCAGGCTGACCGGTCTATAATTCCCTGCTTTCTCTCTCCCTCCTTTTTTAAAAAGTGGGGTTACATTGGCTACCCTCCACTCGATAGGAACTGATCCAGAGTCAATGGAATGTTGGAAAATAGCATCCGCTATTTCCAAGGCCACCTCCTTAAGTACTCTGGGATGCAGTCCATCAGGCCTGGGGATTTATCGGCCTTCAATCCCATCAATTTCCCCAACACAATTTCCCGACTAAGAAAGATTTCCCTCAGTTCCTCCTCCTTACTAGACCCTCTGACCCCTTTTATATCCGGAAGGTTGTTTGTGTCCCCCTTAGTGAATACTAAACCAAAGTACTTGTTCAATTGGTCTGCCACTTCTTTGTTCCCCGTTATGACTTCCCCTGATTCTGACTGCAGGGGACCTACGTTTGTCTTTACTAACCTTTTTCTCTTTACATACCTATAGAAACTTTTGCAATCCGCCTTAATGTTCCCTGCAAGCTTCTTCTCGTACTCCATTTTCCCTGCCCTAATCAAACCCTTTGTCCTCCTCTGCTGAGTTCTAAATTTCTCCCAGTCCCCAGGTTCGCTGCTATTTCTGGCCAATTTGTATGCCACTTCCTTGGCTTTAATACTATCCCTGATTTCCCTAGATAACCACGGTTGAGCCACCTTCCCACTGGAATGTACAATTGTTGTAATTCATCCATGCGGTCTCTAAATGTCTGCCATTGCCCATCCACAATCAACCCCTTAAGTATCATTCGCCAATCTATCTTAGCCAATTCACGCCTCATACCTTCAAAGTTACCCTTCCTCTGCTTCTTTTGCCAATTATCATAACTGCGTCCTCTAGTTACTGATCCTTCTGCCAGTAGAAACAGTTTCTCCTTATTTACTCTTATCAAACTGACAATATGGAAAACTGCCCAGGTATAATACACTGGTTAGGCCACAGCTGGAGTACAGCGTGCAGTTCTGGTCGCCGTATTATAGGAAGGACGTGATTGCATGGAGAGGATACAGAGGAGATTTACGAGGATGCTGCCTGGAATGGAGAATCTTAGCTATAAGGACAGATTGGATAGGCTGGGTTTGTTCTCCTTGGAACAGAGTAGGCTGAGGAGAGACCTCATTGAGTTGTATAAAATTTTAAGAGGCCTGGATATAGTGGATAGCAAGGACCTATTTCCCTTGGTGTAGAGGTCAATTACGAGGGGTCTTATGATTTGATTTGAGGGGAAGCTTCTTCACGCAGCAGGTCTGGAACTCACTACCTGGAAAGGTGGTAGAGGCAGAAACCCTCGCCACATTTAAAAGGTGCTTGGATGGACACTTGAAGTGCCGTGACCTTCAGGGTTATGGACCTAGAGCTGGTAAGTGGGATTAGACTGGATAACCTCTTGTTGGTTGACGCAGACATGATGGTAAGTACTTCAGGGAATCTAATACGGCCAGAGTGATCTCCTGGACTAGTTTTGATTGCCTGGATGATTCGGAGAGAAATTTTCCCAGATTTTTTTCCCCCAATTGGCCTAGGTTTTTTTGCCTCTCCCAGGACATCACTTGGCTCCGGGTGGAGTAGAGTGTAAAATGTTGAGATACATGGGGTATTGTGGTTGTGTGGGATGGACTGGTTAGGCCGGATGCACCTTCCCGGTCTGCCATTGTTCATAGGTTTATATGTAACCTTCAAGGCTGATGATCGAGGGCTATGTGGCTCTTTGTTGGCCGGCGCAGACACAATGGGCCGAAATGACCTCCTGCGCTGTAAATTTCTATGTATGTCCTGTCCACAAAAAGCTGGACAAATCCAATCTGGCTAATTACCGCCCCATCACTCTATTCTCAATCATCAATAAAGACGCTGTCGACAGTGCTATCAAGCAGCACTTACCAATAACCTGCTCACCGATGCTCAGTTTGGGTTCTGCCAGGTCCACTCTGCTCCAGACCTCTTTACAGCTTTGGTCCAAACATGGACAAAAGAGATGAATTCCAGAGGTGAGGTGAGTGTGACTGTCCTTGACATCAAGGCAGCATTTGACCGAGTGTGGCATCAAGGAGCCAAGTAAAACTGAAGTCAATGATAATCGGGGTGGTGGCGGGGGGGGGGGACTCTCCACTGGCTGGAGTCACACCTAGCACAAAGGAAGATGGTTGTGGTTGTTGGTGTTCAATCATCCCAGTCCCAGGACATCACTGCAGGAGTTCCTCAGGGCAGTGTCCTAGGCCCAACCATCTTCAGCTGCTTCATCAATGACCTTCCCTCCATCATAAGGTCAGAAGTGGGGATGTTCGCTGATGACAGTGTTCAGTTCTTTTCGCAACTCCTCAGAAAATGAAGCAGTCCATGCCCGCATGCAGCAAGAATTGGACGATATTCAGGCTTGGGCTGATAAGTGGCAAGTAACATTCGCACCACACAAGTGCCAGGCAATGACCATCTCCAACAAGCGAGAGTCAAACCACCACCCCTTGATATTCAACAACAATACCATCGCCGAATCCCCCACCATCAACATCCTGCGGGGGGGGGGTGGTTACCATTGACCAGAAATACTGTGGCAACAAGAACAGGTTAGTGGCTGGGTATTCTGTGGGGAGTGTCTCACCTCCTGACTCCCCAAAGTCTTTCCACCATCTACAAGTCAGGAGTGCGATGGAATACTGTCCACTTGCCTGGATGAATGTAACTCCAGCAACACTCAAGAAGCTCGACATCATCCAGGACAAAGCAGTATGCTTGATTGGCACCCCATTCACCACCTTCAACATTCACTCCCTCCACCACTGGTGCACTGTGACTGCAGTGTGTACCATCTACAAGATGCACTGTAGCAACTCACCAAGGCTTCTTCGGCAGCATCTCCCAAACCCGCGACCTCTACCATGTAGAAGAACAAGGGCAGCAGGCGCATGGGAGCACCATCACCTAGAAGTTCCTCTCTAAGTTACGCACCATCCGGACTTGGAAATATATCGCCGTTCCTTCATCGTTGCTGGGTTAAAATATTGGAACTCCCTCCCTAACAACCCACTGTGGGAGTACCTTCACCACATGGACTGCAGTGGTTCAAGAAGGCAGCTCACCACCACCTTCTTGAGGGCAATTAGGGATGGGCAATAAATGCCGACCTCGCCAGCGACGCCCACATCCCGAACACATTTTTTTTTAAACCCTTTCATGATTTTGAATACCTCTATTCAATCTCCCCTTAACCTTCTCTGCTCTAAGGAGAACAACCCCAGCTCGTCCAGTCTCTCCATGTAACTGAAATCACTCATCCCTGCACTCTTTACTGCACTCTCCCCAAGGTCTTGACATCCTTCCTAAAGTATGGTGCCCAGGATTGGACACAGTACTCCAACTGGAACCTAACCAGTGTTTTATAAAGTTTTAGCATAACTTCTTTGCTTTTGTACTGTATGCCTCTATGATTAAAATTGTACCATTTAGTTCATATTGCCTGTCCTCATTCTTCCTACCAAAATGAATCACTTCACACTTCTGTGTGAAATTTCATCTGCCATGTGTCTGTCACTTCACCAGTCTGTCTATGTCCACCTGAAGTCTGTTACTATCCTCCTCATTGTTTACTACATTTCCGAGTTTTGTGTCATCTGCAAACATTGAAATGATGCCCTGTATCCCGAAGCCCAGCTCATTAATATATATCAAAAAGAGCAGTGGTTCTACTACCGACACCACTGTACACTTCCTCCAGTCTGAAAAACAACTGTTCACCTCTACTCTCTGCTTTCTATCCCTTAACCAATTTTATATCCATGATGCCATAGGGGCATTTAATTGCAGAGGCCTTAATTTTGCTAACGAATCTGTCAAATGGCTATTGAAAGTCCATTTACACGACTGCCCTCATCAACCCTTCCTGTTACTTCAACAAAGAACTCAATCAAGTTAGCCAAACATGATTTACCTTCAACAAATCCGTGCTGACTTTTAGCTGAAATATTAGCTCATACTTTTCCAAATGCCAATTAATTTTGTCCCATATTATTGTCTCTAAAAGTTTTCCATACTGACGTTAAGCTGATTGGCCTGTAGTTGCCGGATTTATCCTTCTCCCTTTTTTTGAACAGGGGTGTAATCTTTGCTATCCTCCAGTCCTCTGGCACCACCCCCATATTAAGGAAGGATTGGAAGATTGTGGCCAGAGCCTCTGCAATTTCCACCCTTACCTCCCACATTACAACAGTGACTACACTTCAAAAATACTTCATTGGCTGTAAAGCGCTTTGAAACATCTGGTGGTCATGAAAGGCGCTCTATAAATCCAAGTCTTTCTTTCAGTAACCTACGATGCCTTTTCTACTTTGAGGACTGCCAACCTTTTAAGTACCTCTTTATTTTTATCCTATCCAATATCGCTACTACCTCCTTTACTGCTACATTGGTAGCATCCTCGTTAGTGAAGACAGATGCAAAGTCATCCTCGACTCCAAGGGACTGCCTAAGAAGAAGAGTGCAGTCAGATGCAAAGTACTTATTTAGTGCCTCAGCCACGCTCTCTGCCTCCTTTTTAGTCCCTAATCGGCCTTACCTTTCCTTTGATAACCCTTTTGCTATTTATATGTTTATAAAATACTTGTAGGTTCCTTTTTATGTCGGCCACTAATCTATTCTCATACTCTCTCTTTGCCTCTCTTATTCCTTTCTTGGATCTCCTCTGTGCTTTCCATATTCCGCTTGTTTCTCTGCTGTATTATGAACCTTACATTTGCCACAAGCTTCCTTTTTCTGTCTCATTTAAATCTCTATATCTTTAGTCATCCAGGGAGCTCTAGCTTTGGATGCCCTTCCTTTCCCCCTCATGAGAATTTGTCTACGCTACTCATTGAAGGCTTCCCATTGTTCAATTACTGTTTGCCTGCCAATTTTTGATTCCAGTGCACCTGGGTCAGAATGGTTTTCAACTCACTGAAGTTAGCCCTCCTCCAGTTAAGCATTTTTATGCTTGATTGTTCCATGTCCTTTTCCATAACTACTCTAAACCTGATATGATCACTGTTTCCCAAATACTCCCCCACTGAAACATGATCCATTTGTCCCATTTCATTCCCCAGAACTAGATCCAGCACTGCTTCCTTCCTCATTGGACTGGAAACATAATGACCAAGAAAGTTCTCTTGTATATGATGGGCTGAAATGGCCTCCTTCCGTGCTGTAAACTTCTATATACCCCTCTTATCCCTGTAGATTTAAAGTAAATAGTGGGGGGGGGGGGAGGGTTCAAGTGAGGGGAAATGTAAAAAGTCAAAGGGAAAGGAGAAGGCAATAGTGATAGGGGTAATGATAACCAGTGTATGACAGGAAAGGACAGAGTGTATAAACATAAGAGTGCACCAGAAAATAGAGTCTAAGTAGGGAAAAATGGTAAAAAGACTAAATTAAAAGCTCTTTATCTGAATACACGCAGCATTCATAACAAGATAGATGAGTTGACGGCACAAATAGAAATAAATGCGTATGATCTGATAGCCATTACAGAGACATGGTTGCAAGGTGACCAAGGCTGGGAACTGAATATTCAGGGATATTTGACATTTTGGAAGGATAGGCAGAAAGGAAAAGGAGGTGGGTTAGCTATGTTAATACAGGATGAGATCAGTGCAGTAGTGAGAAATTATATTGGCTCAGAAGATCAGTTTGGGTGGAGATAAGAAATAACAAGGGAAAGAAGTCACTGGTGGGAGTCGTCGATATGCCCCCTAACAGTAGCTACACTGTAGGACAGAGTATAAATCAAGAAATAATAGAGGCTTATAAGAAAGGTATGGCAACAATCATGGGCAATTTTAATCTTCATATAGATTGAACAAATCAAATTGGTAAAGCTAGCCTTGAGGACGACTTCATAGAGTGTATTCGGGATGGTTTTCTTAGAACACAGAACCAGGGAGCAGGCTATTTTAGATCTGGTGATGTGTAATTAGATAGGATTAATTAATGATTTCATAGTAAAGGATCCTCTAGGGAAGAGTGATCATAGCATGGTAGAATTTCAAATTCAGTTTGAGGGTGAGAAACGTGGTTCTCAAACTAATGCCTTGAACTTAAATAAAGGCAACTACAAAGATAGGAAGACAGAGTTGGCTAAAGTGGACTGGGAAAATAGATTAAAGGGTAAGATGGTAGAAAAGCAGTGGCAGACCTTTAAGGAAATATTTCATAACCCTCAGCAAAGATATATTCCAGTGAGAAAGAAAGACTCTTAAGAGAAGGATGAACCATCCATGGCTAACTAAGGAAGTTAAGGATGCTATCAAATTCAAAGAAAAGGCATACAATGTTGCGAAGATTAGTATTAGGCCAGAGGATAGGGAGATTTTTTAGAAACCAGCAAGGATGATTGAAAAAATAATAATGAGGGAGAAGATAAACTAACAAGAAATATAAAAACAGACAGTAAGAGCTTCTACAGGTATATAAAAGGGAAGAGAGTAGCTAAAGTAAACATTGGTCGCTTGAGGATAGGACTGGGGAATTAATAATGGGAAACGGGGAAATGGTAGAGATTTTGAACAAATATTTTGTATCGGTCTTTATGGTAGAAGACACTAAAATATTAATTGATAATCAAGGGGCTATAGGGAGGGGAGAATTTAAAACAATCACTAGAGAAAAAGTACTAGGCAAACTAATGGGACTAAAGGTAGATAAGTCCCCTGGACCTGATGACCCGCATCCTTGGGTCTTAAAAGAAGTGGCTGCAGAGATAGTGGATGCATTAGTTGTAATCTACCAAAATTCCCTGGAACTGGAGGGGTCCCAGCAGACTGGAAAACCACAAATGTAATATCCCTATTCAAGAAAGGAGGGAGACAGAAAGCAGGAAACTATAGACCAGTTAGCCTAACATCTAATCTTGGCCACTTTGTATGCCATTGTTATCAATTTGGTACCATCTTTTATTTCCTTAGTTAGACACAGATGGTTATCTCTTCTCTGAAAGTCTTTCTCATTGGAATATATTTTTGTTGAGAGTTATGAAATATCTCCTTAAATGTCTGCCACTGCTTATCAACTGTCCCACACTTTAATCTATTTTCCCAGTCCATTTTAGCCAACTCTGCCTTCATACCTTTGTAGTCTCTGACTACCTGTGTGACATCGAGACATGGCTGAGGAGATAATATCTCGTGTTATATACATTAACGATTTGGATGAAGGAATAGAGTGTAATATCTCCAAGTTTGCAGATGACACTAAACTGGGTGGCGGTGTGAGCTGTGAGGAGGACGCTAAGAGGCTGCAGGGTGACTTGGACAGATTAGGTGAGTGGGCAAATGCATGGCAGATGCAGTATAATGTGGATAAATGTGAGGTTATCCATTTTGGGGGCAAAAACACGAAGGCAGAATATTACCTGAATGGCAGCAGACTAGGAAAAGGGAAGGTGGGCAACGAGACCTAGGTGTCATGGTTCATCAATCACTGAAAGTGGGCATGCAGGTACAGCAGGTGGTAAAGAAGGCAAATGGTATGTTGGCCTTCATAGCTAGGGGATTTGAATATAGAAGCAGGGAGGTCTTACTGCAGTTGTACAGGGCCTTAGTGAGGCCTCACCTGGAATATTGTGTTCAGTTTTGGTCTCATAGTCTGAGGAAGGACGTTCTTGCTATTGAGGGAGTGCAGCGTAGGTTCACCAGTCTGATTCCAGGGATGGCTGGGCTGTCATATGAGGAGAGACTGGATCAACTGGGCCTTTATACACTGGAGTTTAGAAGGATGAGAGGGGATCTCATAGAAACATATAAGATTCTGACGGGACTGGACAGGTTAGATGTGGGAAGAATGTTCCCGATGTTGGGGAAGTCCAGAACCAGGGGACACAGTCTTAGGATAAGAGGTAGGCCTTTTAGGACTGAGATGAGGAGAAACTTCTTCACTCAGAGAGGTTAACCTGTGGAATTCCCTGCCGCAGGGAGTTGTTGATGCCAGATCACTGGATATATTCAAGACGGAGTTAGATATGGCTCTTATGGCTAAGGGGATCAAGGGGTATGGAGAGAAAGCAGGAAAGGGGTACTGAAGGAGTGATCAGCCATGATCTTGTTGAATGGCGGTGCAGGCTCGAAGGGCCGAATGGCCTACTCCTGCACCTATTTTCTATGTTTCTATGTTGTTACAAGCATCAAAGGGTGTTGATGCTACTTCTAGTCCAGACTGCACTGCTCATCAAACATGTGGAAACACGGTCCATTATGAAGACCAGTGACGGAGTTCTATACATGGGATTACTAACTTTTGGAGGACAGGTCTCCCCAGCACAACTTCTGATGGCTCAATCGCACCTGCTCCCATTAGCCTTTAATGGCAGCCACCTGAAGCTTGGGCAGTGGTTGAGATGAAGAGTCCCGAGAGGCTGCAGAAATGTCAATGATTAGCATGTCAAACCTCGACCCTTGTTCTCACCTGATACAGGTGAGTGGCACAAGCAGGGGGCAGGTAAATAGCGTGTTGCTTCATAGGGGCTGTATGTCGGGAACTGGTTTGCTCTGAATTGACCCAGTTACTCTAGTTGGATGGATGGTAGAATCTCGAGGCTCCTTGAAACACTGGTCCGGATCCGGATCAGAAACACAAGTCAGCTGTGACCGTTGGTTAATGGTCACTAATCAAGGTGTCCTGGATAAATGGCTTCCACAATAACTCGCTTCATACCTGGAGCAAAGGGAACCAGAATAGTTTGGACGCAGTTTGTTATGTCAAGTTGCACCAAGGTCTGTCTTTTTGAAAACGCCGCGAGGTTGTACGCTGCGTGTAATGAGAGCCCCTCAGGAAATGAGTGAACCAAGTATCTAGGACTCATGACATGATGACAACCTGGAAGTCACCAAACACGCATTAGATGTAACTAGAGAGAATTCTCCACTTACCCTGAGTAGAGGCGTCTGCTGCCCTGATACTGTAATCTTGTACAAATAAAATCCTGGAGGCAGTTAAAATACCAGTGTCTGAGTGCTAACCAATCTCGCTCTAACTTTCACGGTTAAACTACGTTCCGTTTACTATAGACACATTTTATAGTTTGTCTACTGCTAATATTCTGGGACTGTGACAAAGCTTTCAATATGTTACATCAGATATCGTATCACTTCAGCTTGATTTCAAATGTAGTTTCAGATCCCGTCTTTATTCTAAGAGAGGAGATGTAAGTAGATCAGTTATTGCTGCTGATGGCTGACAGGACACAGCATCTAAAGCTGTTTACAAAGCCAGAATCACTGCTCGATGCAAATTCAGGCGAATAAAAACAGAAAATGCTGGAATCATTCAGCAGGTCAGGCAGCATCTGTGGTGAAAGAAAGAGAGTTAACGTTTCAGGCCCATGAGCTTTCGTCAGAACTGGAAAAGGATACATAGAAGTGGTTAACACTCAACAAGGACACATAGAGCTAGACTTTCCACTAGGTGGCTAAGGCCGAAAAAATGCCTATACAATACCTACTATCAATATAAATACCATAAAATAATATTCTGAGCTGATCTATCTATAAATAAACTCTCTAAATAACTCACAACTGTTTAGCTCCTCTTTTTCTGTTGCCTCCACCCTTCCTCCGATCTTCAAAATGGTGTCCATAATGCCCGTTTCCGTTTGTAAAGCCCGGGAAAAGCAACTATTTCTCAGTGATCTTTTCGGCCTTGCATCAGCCCAGCGAAGTGCCGGCTATGTGCCGAAAGTTGGGATGGGCCTCGTATGGGCGATCAGTTCGGTGATCATTTTGGCTAAGTGAGCTGAAACTTGGGGGCCTATTCTTCCAGCGATGTTTTGGGCCTAGTTTCCATTTTTTGTTGAAAATGGGCGATAGAGGTCCGTTTTGGGTGATAGATGGGCCTTAGATGGTCGATGTGAAAGTCAAGCCTGCGATATCTTCATTCCTCACCAGTCACACTGGAGAGGGTTGTACTTCAAGTGGGGGATGAACTGCAGCCTTAGCATTGCGTGTGGCACTGGACTGTACTTCATATTTAGCAGGAATGTCAGACCATGGGTTGTGGCCTCTGGCAGTAGATGTCTTTATATTTTCTTCAGTGTGGGACTGAACCCCACAGGCCAAAAGGGGGCAATAGGCGGAACATAGACTGGAAACATCAGCCAGCTCCTGATCACTGTTGACTGCTGCTGAAAGATGCTGGTGTATGACGACTGGCTGAGGATAGGATTAGGGCCGGCTGTGATCAACGCCATGGTTGACTATCTTGCTGATCCTCACTTTCTGAGCTCACTACGGACAAGGTCCATGGAGGGCAACCAGCCTCATGGAGGGCAGCCGGCCCCTGTGGGCACCGTGGGACAAGAGCCGGTCCCTGTGGGTGGAAATCAGTCCCCTTAAGGCGAGAGCAGGGCCCCATGGAGGGCAATCGGTCCATGTGGAGGGCAATTGGTCCCCGTGGGGCAAGAGCAGGGTCCCGTGGAGGGCAGTCGGTCCCCGTGGGCGACGGCACGATAAGGAGGTGAGGAAACAATCTTTAGTCAATTTTTGACATCACTTCTTAGTAAAATGTTTCTTTTTTTTTGTAGAATATGGAGTTTCAGAAAACCTACGACGTTTGGAGACGGTGGGGATCGCTTGCCACGATTTGTACATCAAACGTGAGTAGCAGTACCTCCTTTGTAAATAATGATTTCTGTGCAAACACCTCATGAATTTGGGGCCTCCTGTCCTACCCACAGGCTGCAGCTTGAAATCTGCCCCGAGGGACGGACGGTGACCTGTCCCGAGGGACGGACGGTGATCTGTCCCGAGGGACGGACGGTGATCTGTCCCGAGGGACGGACGGTGATCTGTCCCGGGGGACGGACGGTGATCTGTCCCGAGGGACGGACGGACGGTGATCTGTCCCGAGGGACGGACGGACGGTGATCTGTCCCGAGGGACGGACGGACGGTGATCTGTCCCGAGGGACGGACGGACGGTGATCTGTCCCGAGGGACGGACGGACGGACGGTGATCTGTCCCAGGGACGGACGGTGATCTGTCCCGAGGGACGGACGGAACAGGGACGGACGGTGATCTGTCCCAGGGACGGACAGTGATCTGTCCCGAGGGACGGACGGACGGTGATCTGTCCCGAGGGACGGACGGACGGTGATCTGTCCCAGGGACGGACAGTGATCTGTCCCGAGGGACGGACGGAACAGGGACGGACGGTGATCTGTCCCAGGGACGGACGGTGATCTGTCCCGAGGGACGGACGGACGGTGATCTGTCCCAGGGACGGACGGTGATCTGTCCCGAGGGATGGACGGACGGTGATCTGTCCCGAGGGATGGACGGACGGTGATCTGTCCCGAGGGATGGACGGACGGTGATCTGTCCCAGGGACGGACGGTGATCTGTCCCGAGGGATGGACGGACGGTGATCTGTCCCGAGGGATGGACGGACGGTGATCTGTCCCGAGGGATGGACAGACGGTGATCTGTCCCGAGGGATGGACGGATGGTGATCTGTCCCGAGGGATGGACGGATGGTGATCTGTCCCGAGGGATGGACGGACGGTGATCTGTCCCGAGGGATGGACGGACGGTGATCTGTCCCAGGGACGGACGGTGATCTGTCCCGAGGGATGGACGGACGGTGATCTGTCCCGAGGGATGGACGGACGGTGATCTGTCCCGAGGGATGGACAGACGGTGATCTGTCCCGAGGGATGGACGGATGGTGATCTGTCCCGAGGGATGGACGGATGGTGATCTGTCCCGAGGGATGGACGGACGGTGATCTGTCCCAGGGACGGACGGTGATCTGTCCCAGGGACGGACGGACGGTGATCTGTACCGAGGGACGGACGGTGATCTGTCCCAAGGGACGGACGGACGGTGATCTGTCCCAGGGACGGACGGACGGTGATCTGTCCCAGGGACGGACGGTGATCTGTCCCCAGGGATGGATGGACGGTGGTCTGTCCCGAGGGATGGACGGACGGTGATCTGTCCCGAGGGATGGACGGACGGTGATCTGTCCCGAGGGATGGACGGACGGTGATCTGTCCGACTCGCCCTCCAGGAGTGCAGGCACCTTGCAGGGCACGTTGACCCATTTAGCTTGGGCGCAAATCTGCTTGTGGCAAAGATCATGCTGAGCAGTGATTTAGAGAGAGCTGCTGTTGACGTTCCATTATGGAGGTCGGGTGATGAGCCTTTTAATGTGCATTGAAGTGAGCGGCTGTGGATGGATACTTTCATTTCACTGGGTTAATCCCGGCAAGGATCAGTGATGAGCTAATAGAATGAAGCACGAATGGTCAGACTCACAGAAGTCATAAGAATGGCTGGTGTGAGAAATGGAAGAATTTACACTATTCCATTCGGAGGTCCTTTTTTGAGGCTATGGTTAAGGCACATTGTTCTGATAGTGTAGCTGGAGCTTTACTCTGTATCTAACCCGTGCTGTACCTGCCCTGGGAGTGTTTGATGGGACAGTGTACAGGGAGCTTTACTCTGTATCTAACCCCATGCTGTACCTGCCCTGGGAGTGTTTGATGGGACAGTGTACAGGGAGCTTTACTCTGTATCTAACCCCATGCTGTACTTGCCCTGGGAGTGTTTGATGGAACGGTGCAGAGAGAGCTTTACTCTGTATCTAACCCGTGCTGTACCTGGGGGCAGTGTAAATGGCATTTGAATATAAGAGCATAAGAATTAGGAACAGGAGTAGGCCATCTAGCCCATCGAGCCTGCTCCGCCATTCAACAAGATCATGGCTGATCTGGCCGTGGACTCAGCTCCACTTACCCGCCCGCTCCCCATAACCCTTAATTCCCTTATTGGTTAAAAATCTATCTATCTATAATTTGAATACATTCAATGAGCCAGCCTCAACTGCTTCCTTGGGCAGAGAATTCCACAGATTCACAACCCTCTGGGAGAAGAAATTCCTTCTCAACTCGGTTTTAAATTGACTCCCCCGTATTTTGAGGCTGTGCCCCCTAGTTCTAGTCTCCCCGACCAGTGGAAACAACCTCTCTGCCTCTATCTTGTCTATCCCTTTCATTATTTTAAATGTTTCTATAAGATCACCCCTCATCCTTCTGAACTCCAAGGAGTAAAGACCCAGTCTACTCAATCTATCATCATAAGGTAACCCCCTCATCTCCGGAATCAGCCAGTGAATCGTCTCTGTACCCCCTCCAAAGCTAGTATATCCTTCCTTAAGTAAGGCGACCAAAACTGCATGCAGTACTCCAGGTGCGGCCTCACCAATACCCTGTACAGTTGCAACAGGACCTCCCTGCTTTTGTACTCCATCCCTCTCGCAATGAAGGCCAACATTCCATTCGCCTTCCTGATTACCTGCTGCACCTGCAAACTAACTTTTTGGGATTCATATTGAGTGCACAAGGTTGCAGCCCCTGTTCCATTATTTGAAGGGGCTGCTCCTGAAATTCTGGCTGCACTTCAGTCCCACTCTCCTGATCTTTGGGCACCCTGTGCGGAGGGGAGCGGGTAGGTCCGAGGGCCTCCTCGTAGGACTGCTCCTGGGCACGGCCAAGGGTGCCATCAGCCGGTCCAGGCAGCGGGCGGTCGAGGGGGTCGTTCAACCTGACTGCCTGCCTCTCTTCCGCTCTTACATCCGGTCCAGGGTGTCCTTGGAGATGGAGCACGCGGTGTCCACCGGTACGCTCGCGGCCTTCCGCGAGAGGTGGGCACCGGAGGGACTGGAGTGCATCATCACGCCCGGCAACCAAATTTTAATTTGATTTTACGTTTTAAAGTTTAATTTGTTTTAATTGCCGGTGCTTTTAGTGTCCCCCTCTCCTTTTATAGGGGGCACTGGAAAAAGGAAAATTTTGTTTTTAGTGCCCAAAAAAAAAAACCACAAAAAAACCCAAAAAAAAAACAAAAAAGGGCCTTGTAAATGTCTTGTGTGTGTCATCCAGGTCGGGTGGCACGGATACATGTTTTATGTTTTGCAGGTTAACTCAAAAGAGTTTCATGCACAAGGAAGATCCCATCCGAACTGACCCCGTCCGGACGGAATTCCTCATCGGCGCCTCCCTCGGGGGCCGGCGCCTCACAACTTGAGCCGCCTCGGGGAAATCCCCTCCGTGCCTTTCAGTTCCGCGCGGAGGGGTTTCCTGTACGGGCTGCTCCTGCACACTCTCAACTTTGCCATCCTCGCCTGCCGTCCGGACACGCCATGGCGTACCATCCTGCCGTCCAGAGGAGGCGGGGGTCCCCGATGGAGGGCACTCTACGCAGGGGTCCTCCCACTATTCATCGGGGACTTGGCCTGGAGGGTGGTGCACGGAGCAGTGCCGTGCAATAAATTTTTAAGCCGGTTCACGGACTCCCAGGCCGCCTGCAATTTCTGCGGTCTGGAGGAGTCCGTGTTCCATGTTTTTATTGAGTGCACAAGGTTGCAGCCCCTGTTCCATTATTTGAAGGGGCTGCTCCTGAAATTCTGGCTGCACTTCAGTCTCACTCTCCTGATCTTTGGGCACCCTGTGCGAAGGGGAGCGGGTAGGGTCCGAAGGCCTCCTCGTAGGACTGCTCCTGGGCACGGCCAAGGGTGCCATCAGCCGGTCCAGGCAGCGGGCGGTCGAGGGGGTCGTTCAACCTGACTGCCTGCCTCTCTTCCGCTCTTACATCCGGTCCAGGGTGTCCTTGGAGATGGAGCACGCGGTGTCCACCGGTACGCTCGCGGCCTTCCGCGAGAGGTGGGCACCGGAGGGACTGGAGTGCATCATCACGCCCGGCAACCAAATTTTAATTTGATTTTACGTTTTAAAGTTTAATTTGTTTTAATTGCCGGTGCTTTTAGTGTCCCCCTCCCCTTTTATCGGGGGCACTGGAAAAAATTTGATTTTAGCGCCCCCAAAAAAAAAGAAAAAAAAGAGGGCCTTGTAAATGTCTGCTGTGTCATCCAGGGCGGGTGGCACGGTTTAATGTCTTTTTATGTTGACAGATAAACTCAAAAAGAGTTTCATGCACAAGGACCCCCAGGTCCCTCTGCACTGCAGCATGTTGTAATTTCTCCCCATCCAAATAATATTCCCTTTTACTGTTGTTTTTTCCAAGGTGGATGACCTCACATTTTCCGACATTGTATTCCATCTGCCAAACCTTAGCCCATTCGCTTAACCTATCTAAATCTCTTTGCAGCCTCTCTGTGTCCTCTACACAACCCGCTTTCCCACTAATCTTTGTGTCATCTGCCAATTTTGTTACACTACACTCTGTCCCCTCTTCCAGGTCATCTATGTATATTGTAAACAGTTGTGGTCCCAGCACCGATCCCTGTGGCACACCACTAACCACCGATTTCCAACCCGAAAAGGACCTATTTATCCCGACTCTCTGCTTTCTCTTAGCCAGCCAATTCTCGATCCATGCGAATACATTTCCTCTGACTCCGCGTACCTTTATCTTCTGCAGTAACCTTTTGTGTGGCACCTTATCGAATGCCTTTTGGAAATCTAAATACACCACATCCATTGGTACACCTCTATCCACCATGCTCATTATATCCTCAAAGAATTCCAGTAAATTAGTTAAACATGATTTCCCCTTCATGAATCCATGTTGCGTCTGCTTGATTGCGCTATTCCTATCTAGATGTCCCGCTATTTCTTCCTTAATGATAGCTTCAAGCATTTTCCCCACTACAGATGTTAAACTAACCGGCCTATAGTTACCTGCCTTTTGTCTGCCCCTTTTTTAAACAGAGGCGTTACATTAGCTGCTTTCTCTGGTCGCAGGGTAAAGGTTCTGTAATGTTACACTTTAAGCAGCACCAACATCTTTGCACAAAGATTTTGTGCAGCTCTTGGTGTCGTCCAGTTGGGCCACAGTGATGGAGGGTTTGCTGAACCTGCTACCGACAAGGTGAAGACCGAGCGGGATGGCTGGACAGTGCACAACATTTGCAAGGCAAAGCTCACCACATTTGCTGTCCTCTGCAGTCTGGTTTGAGAGTTGACATTGTTTTGATGTAGAATGTTAACGTTTGAATATTTGAACTGTGCAATAGAACCGCCGAGGGTGAGGGCACCCCTTTCATGTCCGCATTGAGGTCTGAATCTGTCCGGATGTACGAAGATTGTAATTTTGCTGAATCCATGGACTGTCAGTGGATTGAATGGGGATCTGGGAACACTGGTGGAGCAGACTCCAGTCCTGATCTCACTGACCTGTCTGTTTAGGTATTAATCCTCGGGTCAAATCAGGAAGGTTCGTGAAGTTGCTTCCCGACTATGAAAACATGGAGCACCGGGATGTGTACACGCGCTGTATGTATGACGCTAGTTTGATGTGGTAACTGGAGCACTGCATGATGAGAATGAACTGACCCATGCCTCTGCTCTGTTTGCTGCTGTGGTAATAGAAGGTTTGTGTCAGAGCCCCTTGGAGATGGGGAGAGGAATGTGAGAGAGATTGCCCTCCCCCATAAGAGCTGTCGGCATGGTGACGTGGCAACCTCAAAGGACACAGGGTTGGTTGTCTCGGTGGTGATTGACAGTTTTAATTGTTTTTTGTTTCCCCTGCTTCCCCCACCCCCACCCCCTCACCCTCTTTCTGTGAAGATGCTGACTTATAGAAACATAGAAAATAGGTGCAGGAGGAGGCCATTCGGCCCTTCAGCCTGCACCACCATTCAATATGATCATGGCTGATCATGCATTTCAGTACCCCATTCCTGCTTTCTCTCCATACCCCTTGATCCCTTTAGCTGTGAGGGACACATCTAACTCCCTTTTGAATATATCTAACGAACTGGCCCCAATAACTTTCTGTGGTAGAGAATTCCACAGGTTCACAATTCTCTGGGTGAAGAAGTTTCTCCTCATCTCAGTCCTAAATGGCTTACCCCTTATCCTGAGACTGTGACCACTGGTTCTGGACTTCCCCAACATCGCGAATATTCTTCCCCAGACGGAGAGTGGGTTTGCTTAGGTTGGTCATGGCTTTGTGGCCGGGTAATGGGCTAGTGCTCATTGGGGAGTCTGGGAGCAGCAGATGCTACTGAGCAGAGCAGTTTGTGTGAAACATTACCCGACAATCTGATGTTTTAAGTTGCATCCTTATCCAGTGGTAACGTGTAAGTAAAACTAAAACCTAGTCAGAAAATCATTGCAATGCATTTAAACCCTGCTTGGAGATGGGACTCTAAACATCAGATTTAATGGTAATTTTGCTCAATATTAACCATTTGACAAAGATTAATAGCATTGAGTGGCATGAGACTGGACTGAGTTTCTGAGCTGGTCTACATTAAGCTTCCCTTACACTGAATGAATGGGACTAATCCCACTGTATGGATGGTGTGATTTAACCGTGTGCCCCATGGTGCCGACAGTCTACTTGACTGATACCAGTCCTGTAATGCACCCATCACTCCCCCCTCTCCCCGCTCCCCCCTCTCCCCGCTCCCCCCTCTCCCAGATCCCCCCTCTCCCCCCTCCCACCGTTCCCTCCCCACTCACCCCTCTCCCCCCCCGCTCACCCCTCCCACCCCCCCGCTCAACCCTCCCACCCCCCCCCGCTCATCCCTCCCCCCCCCCCCCCGCTCACCCCTCCCTCCCCCTGCACCTCTCCCTCCCCCTGCACCCCCTTTGCCCTGCACCCCCCCCTCTCCCACCACACCTCTCCCACCCCGTGCCCCCTTCCCCCTCTCCGCACCACCCCCCGCACCCCCTCCCCTCCCCGCACCCCCTCCCCTCCCTGCACCCCCTCCCCTCCCCGCACCCCCTCCCCTCCCCGCACCCCCTCCCCTCCCCGCACCCCCTCCCCTCCCCGCACCCCCTCCCCTCCCCGCACCCCCTCCCCTCCCCGCACCCCCTCCCCTCCCCGCACCCCCTCCCCTCCCCGCACCCCCTCCCCTCCCCGCACCCCCTCCCCTCCCCGCACCCCCTACCCCTCCCCGCACCCCCTACCCCTCCCCGCACCCCCTACCCCTCCCCGCACCCCCTACCCCTCCCCGCACCCCCTACCCCTCCCCGCACCCCCTACCCCTCCCCGCACCCCCTACCCCTCCCCGCACCCCCTACCCCTCCCCGCACCCCCTACCCCTCCCCGCACCCCCTACCCCTCCCCGCACCCCCTACCCCTCCCCGCACCCCCTACCCCTCCCCGCACCCCCTACCCCTCCCCGCACCCCCTACCCCTCCCCGCACCCCCTACCCCTCCCCGCACCCCCTACCCCTCCCCGCACCCCCTACCCCTCCCCGCACCCCCTACCCCTCCCCGCACCCCCGACCCCTCCCCGCACCCCCGACCCCTCCCCGCACCCCCGACCCCTCCCCGCACCCCCGACCCCTCCCCGCACCCCCGACCCCTCCCCGCACCCCGACCCCTCCCCGCACCCCCGACCCCTCCCCGCACCCCCGACCCCTCCCCGCACCCCCGACCCCTCCCCGCACCCCCGACCCCTCCCCGCACCCCCGACCCCTCCCCGCACCCCCGACCCCTCCCCGCACCCCCGACCCCTCCCCGCACCCCCGACCCCTCCCCGCACCCCCGACCCCTCCCCGCACCCCCGACCCCTCCCCGCACCCCCGACCCCTCCCCGCACCCCCGACCCCTCCCCGCACCCCCGACCCCTCCCCGCACCCCCGACCCCTCCCCGCACCCCCGACCCCTCCCCGCACCCCCGACCCCTCCCCGCACCCCCGACCCCTCCCCGCACCCCCGACCCCTCCCCGCACCCCCGACCCCTCCCCGCACCCCCGACCCCTCCCCGCACCCCCGACCCCTCCCCGCACCCCCGACCCCTCCCCGCACCCCCGACCCCTCCCCGCACCCCCGACCCCTCCCCGCACCCCCGACCCCTCCCCGCACCCCCGACCCCTCCCCGCACCCCCGACCCCTCCCCGCACCCCCGACCCCTCCCCGCACCCCCGACCCCTCCCCGCACCCCCGACCCCTCCCCGCACCCCCGACCCCTCCCCGCACCCCCGACCCCTCCCCGCACCCCCGACCCCTCCCCGCACCCCCGACCCCTCCCCGCACCCCCGACCCCTCCCCGCACCCCCCTCCCCCCCCCGCACCCCGCACCCCCTACCCCTCCCCGCACCCCCTTTCCCTCTTCCCCCATCTGCACCCCCTCCCCTATCTGCATCCCCTCCCCCCCCCTGCACCCCCTCCCCCCTGCACCCTCTTCCCCTGCACCCCCTCTCCCCCCCCTGCACCCCCTCTCTCCCCCCCCCTTCACCAGCTTACCCCCTTCCCCCTCCCTCCGCTCACCCCCTTCAGTTTAATGCGCTGTGACCGTGCCTCGTGTTGGGGTTCAGGGCTCCGTCTCATCGCAGCGTAAAATTTAGTGTGAGATGCTGAAAGTAGCTCTGATGTTTGTTACAGTGCTGCACCCTTACCGTAACATCCTGGGCCTGTGGCAGCCGGACATCGGACCGTACGGAGGGCTGCTCAACGTGGTTGTAAGTAACAGACCGTGAAGCTTTGTGTTGCACTTTGGGTTTTCGAGTTCTGTAGTGAATGAAGTCCGCTCTTTATCCCATTCGCCACATTTCGCCAGCGTCTGTGGGACGCGCACAGAAATGTCGGAGCTTTGTGCTTTGCTTACTGTGATTTCGAATGAGTCTATGAAATCCTCTTCAGTGCAATTGTACTGCTCTGAGCGGAGATTATAGGCACTGTCTTCAACCCTGTGAGGAGCGGCCGTCACCAATATTCCCCCTAATTTTTTTTTAGTGCGCGGTCCCTTTAACTAGGTGCGCAGCCCATTCAAATTGTTGCCCATGCACGGTTTCTTCCTGTCGAAGCCGGTGAGCAGCCTGCACGGGACCTCCAGGCTGCCGTGCGGCCGCACAGCTTAGCGGGAACATGCTCATCACCCTATGCTCGCTGACCGACATTGGCCCCCAGTCCGGCAACGCCTTGATTTTAAATTTTTATCCTTGTGTTCAAATCCCACATGGCCTCGTCCCTCCCCATCTCTCTAATCTCCTGCAGCACCACAAAACCCCCTCCCACTTCGAGATGTCTGCGCTCCTCCAATTCTGGCCTCTTACACATTTCTGATTTCCATCGCTCCACCATTGGCGGCCGTGCCTTCAGCTGCCAAGGCCCTAAGCTCTGGAATTCCCTCCCTAAACCTTTCCACCTATCTCTCTCTCCCTCCTTTAAGATGCTCCTTAAAACCTGCCTCTTTGTCCTAATGTCTCCTTATGTGGCTCGGTGTCAAATTTTGCCTGATTATGCTCCAATGAAGCGTCTCAGGCGATTTTACTATTTTAAAGGTGCTATATAAATGCAAGTTGTTGTTGTTGTGATACATTCTGTCACGTTAGCCCTGTGTACGGATTGCGAGGGTTGCAACTGGACTGAGCATCCTCAGTGAGTGTCACCATTGGTGGCTGTATTGCTTTCCACCGCGGTGATGCGATGAGATGCGATGAGATGCTCACTGGTGTTTGTGTTATCGACCCACAGGTAGACGGGTTGTTTATCATTGGCTGGATGTTCCTGCCTCCTCACGATCCCCGAGTCAATGACACTATGCGCTGCAAACCTTTGTTCCGGATTCACCTATGGGAAAAGAACAAGGCGGAAGTGGAATGTATGTACGGACACAAGGGCTCTCACAAGGGAGATATACAGGTAGAACGCACGGAGCGATTCCTAACTCTTCTTCATTCATTCTCTGTATAGAAATTAAAAAGGTTGATTTCCTCCTCTACTCTGTTCTCTACCCACCCCACCCCCCCCGGATTGAAAATGGTTAAATAGTGAAGTGAGATATTTAAATTTAATGGGGGTGGAGGAGCCTAGGAAAATCAAACCAACCGTGATCAGTTAATGGAGAGGGATATGGAGCAGAGGAGTTCTAAATGGGCAATTAGTTATAAATGAAACAAAGGGGGGAATAGCATAGACCAAAAAAATCACAGGAAAAGGAGCAGTGTTTATTGAAACAAAAAAGCAAAAATAAGGTTAAAATACATGGATTGCAATGCGGAATGTGTGGGACAAAAGCTGGGGGACTGGAATTAATTGCTGTCAGGAAGAACTAGACTTAAAACGTAAACAGAAACCACACTGCAAATTGGACAAGAATGAAACTAAACAATCCGGATGTAATCTATTTAAAAGGGATTAAACAGGTAAAAAAAGAATGGCAATATTGGTGGCGGAAACACTTGCTGTGCCAGGGTGCTGTAGACAGGGGAAGGGCAGAGGCAGAGTCAGTATGGTTGGAGCTAAAAGATAAAATGGGTTTGTTCCCTTAACCGGGGAGCATTACAGTGCTCCAGATATTAGGGAGGAAACGGGAGAGGAAGTCTGGCGTCAGATTAGAGAGAGGATCAGGAGGAATTACTATTCCGGAGATTTTAATTATCCACTGGGACAGAGAAGGAGTGAATGGCATAGAGGGACTGGGATCCCTGTACCGTGTACAGACTCCCTCCTCGAGCGGGGTGTAAGTGTGCGACGGGCGGAGGTGCTGGGGGATCTGGTACTGAGCAATGAAATAGATCAGGAAACTGAGCTAACTGTGGGTGAGCACCTTGTGAGTCGTGACCACAATATGGTGAGGTTTCTCTCTCTCTTAGGCAGTCCCTCTTAGAGTCGAGGATGATGTGCTTCTACACTAATATGAGTTGTCAAGTGACTGATTGAGACCAATGCGGGACCTACAGTCTCTGTCACAGGTGGGACAGACGGTGGTTGGAGGGACGGGTGGGTGGGGTGCTTGGGTTGTCGTGTGCTCCTTCCGCTGTTTGCGCTCGGCTTCCGCGTGCTCCCAGCGAAGAGACTCGAAGTGTTCGGCGCCTTCCTGCGTGCTTCTCCTCCACTTTGAACGGTCTTCGGCCAAGGATTCGCAGGTGTTGGTGGGGATGTTGCACTTTTTCAGGGAGGCTTTGCGGGTGTCCTTGAAGCGTTTCCTCTGCCCGCCTGGGACTCGCTTGCTGCGTCGGAGCTCTGAGTAGAGCGCTTGTTTTGGGAGTCTTGTAGCGTGCATGTGGACGATGTGGCCCGTCCATTGGAGCTGATTGAGCATGGTCATTGCATCGATGCTGGGGATGTCCGCCTGAGCGAGAACACTGACGTTGGTGCACCTATCCTGCCAATGGATTTGCAAGATCTTGCGGAGACAGCATTGGTGGTACTTCTCCAGTGCTTTGAGGTGCCTGCTGTACATGCTTCAGACATAGAAACATAGAAAATAGGTGCAGGAGTAGGCCATTCGGCCCTTCGAGCCTGCACCACCATTCAATAAGATCATGGCTGATCATTCCCTCAGTACCCCTTTCCTGCTTTGTCTCCATACCTCTTGATCCCTTTAGCCATAAGGACCATATCTAACTCCCTCTTGAATATATCCAATGAACTGGCATCAACAACTCTCTGCGGCAGGGAATTCCACAGGTTAACAACTCTGAGTGAAGAAATTTCTCCTCATCTCAGTCTTAAATGGCTTACCCCTTATCCTTCGACTGTGTCCCCTGGTTCTGGACTTTCCCAACATCGAGAACATTCTTCCTGCATCTAACCTGTCCAGTCCCGTCAGAATTTTATATGTTTCTATGAGATCCCCTCTCATCCTTCTAAACTCCAGTGAATGCAGGCCCAGTTGATCCAGTCTCTCCTCATACGTCAGTCCTGTCATCCCGGGAATCAGTCTGGTGAACCTTCGCTGCACTCCCTCAATAACAAGAACGTCCTTCCTCAAATTAGGAGACCAAAACTGAACACAATATTCCAGGTGAGGCCTCACTAAGGCCCTGTACAACTGCAGTAAGACCTCCCTGCTCCTATACTCAAATCCCCTAGCTATGAAAGCCAACATACCATTTGCCTTCTTCACCGCCTGCTGTACCTGCATGCCAACTTTCAATGACTGATGTACCATGACACCCAGGTCTCGTTGCACCTCCCCTTTTCCTAATCTGCCGCCATTCAGATGATATTCTGCCTTCGTGTTTTTGCCAGCAAAGTGGATAACCTCACATTTATCCACATTACACTGCATCTGCCATATGTTTGCCCATTCACCTAATCTGTTCAAGTCACCCTGCAGCCTTTTAGCGTCCTCCTCACAGCTCACACTGCCACCCAGCTTAGTGTCATCTGCAAACTTAGAGATATTACATTCAATTCCTTCATCCAAATCATTAGTGTATATTGTAAATAGCTGGTGCCCCAGCACTGAACCCTGCTGCACCCCACTAATCACTGCCTGCCATTCTGAAAAGGACCCGTTTATCCCGACTCTCTGCTTCCTGTCTGCCAACTAGTTCTCTATCCACGTCAGTACACAACCCCGAATACCATGTGCTTTAATTTTTCACACCAATCTCTTATGTGGGATCTTGTCAAAGTCTTTTGAAAGTCCAAATACACAACATCCACTGGTTCTCCCTTGTCCACTCTACCAGTTACATCCTCAAAAAATTCTAGAAGATTTGTCAAGCAGGATTTCCCGTTCATAAATCCATGCTGACTTGGACCGATCCCGTCACTGCTTTCCAAATGCGCTGCTATTTCATCTTTAATAATTGATTCCAACATTTTCCCCACTACTGATGTCAGGCTAACCGGTCTATAATTATCCGTTTTCTCTCTCCCTCCTTTTGTAAAAAGTGGTGTTACATTAGCTACCCTCCAGTCCATAGGAACTGATCCAGAGTCGATAGACTGTTGGAAAATGATCACCAATGCATCCACCATTTCTAGGGCTACTTTCTTAAGTACTCTGGGATGCAGACTATCAGGCCCCGGGGATTTATCGGCCTTCAATCCTCTCAATTTCCCTAACACAATTTCCCGCTTAATAAGGATTTCCTTCAATCCGTCCTTCACACTAGACCCTCGGCCCCCTCGTATTTCCAGAAGGTTATTTGTGTCTTCCTTCGTGAAGACAGAACCAAAGTATTTGTTTAACTGGTCCACCATTTCTTTGTTCCCCATTATAAAGTCACCTGAATCTGACTGCAAGGGACCTACGTTTGTCTTCACTAATCTTTTTCTCTTCACATATCTATAGAAGCTTTTGCAGTCAGTTTTTATGTTCCCAGCAAGCTTCCTCTCATACTCGATTTTCCCCCTCCTAATTAAACCCTTTGTCCTCCTCTGCTGTATTATAAAATTCTCCCAGTCTTTAAGTTTGCTGCTTTTTCTGGCCAATTTAGATGCCTCTTCCTTGGATTTAACACTATCCTTAATTTCCCTTGTTAGCCATGGTTGAGCCACCTTCCCCGTTTTATTTTTACTCCAGACAGGGATGTACAATTGTTGAAGTTCATCCATGTGATCTTTAAATGTTTGCCATTGCCTATCTACCGTCAACCCTTTAAGAACCAGAGGTCACAGTCTAAGGATAAGGGGTAAGCCATTTAGGACCGAGATGCGGAGGAACTTCTTCACCCAGAGAGTGGTGAACCTGTGGAATTCTCTACCACAGAAAGTTGTTGAGGCCAATTCACTAAATATATTCAAAAAGGAGTTAGATGAGGTCCTTACTACTAGGGGGATCAAGGGGTATGGCGAGAAAGCAGGAATGGGGTACTGAAGTTGAATGTTCAGCCATGAACTCATTGAATGGCGGTGCAGGCTAGAAGGGCCGAATGGCCTACTCCTGCACCTATTTTCTATGTTTCTATGTTTCTATTACTCTCCAGTCTATTCTAGCCAATTCACGCCTCATACCATCGAAGTTATCTTTCCTTAAGTTCAGGACCCTAGTCTCTGAATTAACTGTGTCACTCTCCATCTTAATAAAGAATTCTACCATAATATTATGGTCACTCTTCCCCAAGGGGCCTCGCACAACAAGATTGCTAATTAGTCCTTTCTCATTACAGATCACCCAGTCTAGGATGACCAGCCCTCTAGTTGGTTCCTCGACATATTTATCGTGGGATGTGGGCGTCACTGGCAAGGCCAGCATTTATTGCCCATCCCTAATTGCCCCTTGAGAAGGTGGTGGTGAGCTGCTGCCTTGAACCACTGTAGTTCGTGTGGTGTAGGTGCTCCAACAGTGCTGTGAGGGTGGGAGTTCCAGGATTTTGACCCAGCGACAATGAAGGAACGGCAATAGACTTCCAAGTCAGGATGGTGTGTGACTTGGCGAGGAATTTGGAGGTGGTGGTGCTCCCATGCGCCTGCTGCCCTTGTCCTTCTTCGTGGTAGAGGTCGCGGGTTTGGGAGGTGCTGCGGAAGAAGCCTTCGCGAGTTGCTGCAGTGCATTTTGTAGATGGTGCACACTGCACTGGTGGTGGAGGGAGTGAATGTTTAAGGTGGGGGATGGTGGGGGGGGCCAATCAAGCGGGCTGCTTTGTTCTGGATGGTGTCGAGCTTCTCGAGTGTTGTTGGAGCTGCACTCATCCAGGCAAATGGAGAGTATTCCATCACACTCCTGACTTGTACCTTGTAGATGATGGAAAGGCTTTGTGGAGTCAGGAGGTGAGACACTCGCCGCAGAATACCCAGTTTCTGAGCTGCTCTTGTTGCCACAGTATTTATGTAGCTGGTCCAGTTAAGTTCCGGGTCAATAGTGACCCCCAGGATGTTAATGCTGGAGAGGATGATGAGGCTGTGAAGACGTTGATGGAAGTCTTGGTTTTATCACAAGTCGTAGGGGGGGACTGGGCCTCGGTGAGAGATCGTGTGGGACTGGCCTCGGTGAGAGACCGTGGGGGAGACTGGCCTCGGTGAGACCGTGGGGGGGACTGGGCCTCTGTGAGAGACCGTGGGGGGGACTGGGCCTCTGTGAGAGACCGTGGGGGGCACTGGGCCTCGGTGAGAGACCGTGGGGGGCACTGGGCCTCGGTGAGAGACCGTGGGGTACTGGGTTCTGTGATATAGGAAGGGGTTTGAGGTTTTAGGGAAGGTACAAATATGAAACAAAACTGAAAATGGTGTATTTTTGTAAGAACAACGCAGATTATGAGGAGATATGATGGTGTTTAAAAGGATGGAACGGTGTAGAAAAAAGCAGGCTGTCACCAGTAATAGAGGGTCTAGGACGAGGGGCCAGAGATCCAGGATTAAATGCGAGAGATTTAGAGCAGGGGCAGGAGAAACCTGTTGACACGAAGAGTTGTGAGGCTGTGGGATTCTCTCCCAGGCCTAGTGGTCGAGGCAGAAACTGTCACCTTTCAGAATTAGATCGGAGAGGGAGATAGAGGAGAGGGGGTTGAAAGGAGATGGGAACAGGGTCGGTAAAGAAGATTAGAACTATTTGCTTGCAGGGAGGGTAAAGGCCGGCATGGACTGGTTGGGCCGAATAGCCTGTTTTCCTGTTGTAACCCTGATGTATTTGTGCTGCTTGTGTATGTCAGTCCTGTGCTTGAATTAAGAATGTGGGCTAGGAGGAGTCACTTGCTCAGAGAAGCTGTGCAGAGATAAGGCCCAGCTGGCTCTGTGTGCAGCCACAACCCCTGATACAATACAGCCCACAGGAAAATGCGAGGTTCCCTTCCTGATCTGGTCTGAGTTAGTTCCCCTGCCCAGGGTGATGGCAAGGCTACAAATCGACCTGTGTCGCTGAGGGAGGATGAGGGAGAATCATACCGGGCTTCTGATGCTGATTGCATCCAGTGACTGTGCTGGAAAGGGCGTGTGTGACTATCAGATGAGAACTGATTGAAATATTGCAATTGGCTGGATCCCAGTTTCCTTATACCTGTGCTGCCCAATCAGTCGCATCCCAAACCCGTGGCTGTCAATGTTTCCCCTGAGGGGTGCGGCTGCTATTTGCTATTTGCAATCCGGAGGTCCCGTGCAGGCTGCTCACCAACAGCGGCCGTGCACCAATCCGGAGGTCCCGTGCAGGCTGCTCACCAACAGCGGCCGTGCACCAATCGGAGGTCCCGTGCAGGCTGTTCACCAGTAGTGGCCGTGCATCAATTGGAGGTCCCGTGCAGGCTGCTCACCAGTAGTGGCCGTGCATCAATCGGAGGTCCCGTGCAGGCTGCTCACCAGTAGTGGCCGTGCATCAATCGGAGGTCCCGTGCAGGCTGCTCATCAGTAGTGGCCGTGCATCAATCGGAGGTCCCGTGCAGGCTGCTCACCAGTAGTGGCCGTGCATCAATTGGAGGTCCCGTGCAGGCTGCTCACCAGTAGTGGCCGTGCATCAATCGGAGGTCCCGTGCAGGCTGCTCACCAGCAGCGGGCACTGAAAAAAACAGCTCGCAGGTGTGGATGTGCGGCAAATTTATAGGGACTGCATGCCAAAAACAAATCAGAGGGAACATTGATTGGTTGGTATTAGCCAGAGGGCAGTTGGGTTTACATGGAAACACTGCTCCCCCCCCCCCCCCCCCAGACCCTGACCACTGATTGACTGGTGGGTGGAAACACTGCGTCCCATAGAGCTTGACCACTGATTCATTTTATTTGGGCTGCTATTTGCAATTTTGCAAACCCGCACACAGTGTAATTTACTACCTCAGGTTAAACAACTTTGAACTGAACCATTGTGAACTCATTTTATGTTCTATGGGGCTGCAGAATCCTGTATCTAATAAAGAGTATTTTTTTTTGCAGATTGTGAAGAAGGATGAGTTTTCAACTAAGTGCAATCAGACCGATTTCCACCGGATGGCTGGAGGGAGGCAGGAGGTAAGTGTCGCGGTTATATAACAACATAAGAAATAGGAGCAGGAGTAGGCCATTTGGCCCCCCGAGCCAGCTCCGCCATTCAATAAGATCATGGCTGATCTGATCTTGGCCTCAACTCTACTTCCCTGCCCGCTTCCCATAAACCCTTGATTCCCCTGTGGTTCAAAAATCTGTCTATCTCTACCTTAAATACATTCAATGACCCAGCCTCCACAGCTCTCTGGGGTACAGAATTCCAAAGATTCACGACCCTCTGAGAGAAGAAATTCCTCCTCATCTCCGTTTTAAATAGGCAACCCCTTATTCTGAAACTATGCCCCCTAGTTCTAGATTCCCCACGAGAGGAAAAATCCTCTCAGCATCGACCCTGTCAAGCCCCCTCAGAATCTTATACGTTTCAATAAGATCACCTCTCATTCTTCCAAACTCCAATGAGAATAGGCCCAACCTGCTCAACCTTTCTTCATAAGACAACCCCTTCTTCTCAGGAATCAACCTAGTGAACCTTCTCTGAACTGCCTCCAATGCAAGTATATCTGTCCTTAAATAAGGAGACCAAAACTGTACGCAGTGTGGTCTCACCAACACCCTGTACAGTTGTAGCAAGATTTCCCTACTTTTATATTCCATCCCCCTTGCAATAAAGGGCAATATTCCATTTGCCTTCCTAATTACTTGCTGTACCTGCATGCTAACTTTTTGTGTTTCATGTACTAGGACCTCCAGATCCATCTGTACTGCAGCATTTTGTAGTCTCTCTCTCTCTTTTGTCATTCTTCCTACCAAAGTAGATAACCTCACATTTTCCCACATTATACTCCATCTGCCAATTTTTTGCCCACTCACTTAACTTGTTTATATCCCGTTGCAAATTCTTTGTGTGCTCCTCACAACTTGCTTTCCCACCTATCTTTGTATCATCAGCAAATTTGGCTACATTGCACTCGCTCCTTTCATCCATATAGATTGTAAATAGTTGAGGCCCCAGCACTGATCCCTGTGGCACCCCACTAGTTACAGTTTGCTAACCAGAAAATGATCCATTTATCCTGACTCTCTGTTTTCTGTTAGTTAGCCAATCCTCTATCCATGCAAATATATTACCCCAAATCCCGTGAGCTCTTATCTTGTGCAGTAACCTTTTATGTGGCACCTTATTGAATGCCTTTTGGAAATCCAAATGCACTACCAACTGGTTCCCCTTTATCCACCCTGCTCATTACATCCTCAAAGTAAATTTGTCAAACATGATTTCCCTTTCATAAAACTATTGACTCTGCTTGATTATATTATGATTTTCTAAATTTCCTGCTGCTACTTCCTTAATAATGGATTCCAGCATTTTCCCAATGACAGATGCTGGTCTATAGTTTCCTGCTTTCTGTCTCCCTACTTTCTTGAATAGGGGTGTTATATTTGCAGTTTTCCAATCCGCTGGGACCAGTGAATTTTGGTAGATTACAACCAATGCATCCACTATCGCTGCAGCCACTTCTTTTAAGATCCTAGGATGCAGGCCATCAGGTCCAGGGGACTTGTCTGTCTTTAGTCCCATTAGTTTGCCTTGTACTTTTTCTCTCATGACAGTGATTGTTTTAAGTTGCTCCCTCCCTATAGCCCCTTGATCATATATTATTATTGGGATGCTTTTAGTGTCTTCTACTGTGAAGACCGATACAAAATATTTGTTCAAAGTCTCTGCCATTTCCGTCATCCTCTCAGGGACCAACATTTACTTCAGCTACTCTCTTCCTTTTTATATACCTGTAGAAGCTGTTAACTATCTTTTTATATTTCTTGCTAGTTTAGTCTCATACTCTATCTTTACTTTCTTTATTTTTTTTTTTAGCCATCCTTTGCTGGTTTCTAAAAATTTTCCAATCCTCTGGCCTACCACTAATCTTCACTACATTGTATGCCTTTTCTTTCAATTTGATACCATTCTTAACTTCCTTCGTAAGCCACGGATGGTTCATCCTTCTTGTAGAGTCTTTCTCACTGGAATATATATTTGCTGAGAGTTATGAAATATCTCCTTAAATGTCTGCCACTGTTTCTCTACCATCTTACCCTTTATTTTTCCAGACCACTTTTGCCAACTCTTGTCTTCATACCTTTGTAATTGCCTTTATTTAAGTTTAGGACACTAGTTTCAGACCCAAGTTTCTCACCCTCAAACTGAATTTGAAATTCTAACATGCTATGATCACTCTTCCCTAGAGGATCCTTTACTATGATGGCAAATGGAATTCAATCCGGAAAAGTGTGAGGTAATGTATTTTGGGAGGGGCAACAAGGAAAGGGAATACACAATAAATGGGAGGATACTGAGAGGTGTGGAGGTACAGCGGGACCAAAATGACAGATGGAATGCTTTCCTTTATTAGCCGAGGCATAGAATACAAGAGCAGGGAGGTTATGCTAGAACTGTATACAACACTAGTTAGGCCACAGCTTGAGTACTGCGTGCAGTTCTGGTCACCACATTACACAAAGGATGTGATTGCACTAGAAAGGGTGCAGAGGAGATTTACGAGGATGTTGACAGGACTGGAAAACTTTAGCTATGAGGAAAGATTGGCTAGGCTGGGGCTGATTTCCTTGGAACAGAGGAGGGGTGATTTAATGGTGGTGTATAAAATTATGAGGGGCCTAGATAGAGTGGATAGGGAGGACCTATTTCCCTTGGCAGAGGGGTCAGTAACCATGGGGCATAATATTAACTTTTATTTATATAGTGCCTTTAATGTAGTAAAACGTCCCAAGGCACTTCACAACAGTGTTACAAGACAAAACAGATACATTTGACACCAAGCCACAAAAGAAGAAATTAAGGCAGATGACCAAAAGCTTGTTTAAAGAGGTAGGTTTTAAGGAGCATCTTAAAGGAGGAAAGAGAGGTAGAAAGGCGAAGAGGTTTAGGGAGGGAGTTCCAGAGCTTAGGGCCCAAACAGCTGAAGGCACGGCCACCGATGGTTGAGCAGTTATAATCAGGGATGCTCAAGAGGCCAGAATTTGAGGAGCGCAGACATCTTGAGGGATTGTGAGGCTGGAAAAGATTACAGAGATAGGGAGGGGCGAGGCCAAGGAGTGATTTGTAAACAAGGATGAGAATTTTGAAATTGAGGTGTTGTTTAACCGGGAGCCAATGTAGGTCAGAAAGCACAGGGGTGATGGGCGATCGTGACTTGGTGTGAGTTACGACACGGGCTGCTGAGTTTTGGATGACCTCAAGTTTACGTAATGTAGAATGTGCGAGGCCAGCCTGGAGCGAGTTGGAGTAGTCAAGTCTAGAGGTAACAAAGGCATGGATGAGGGTTTCAGCAGCAGAAGAGCTGAGGCAGGGGAGGAGGCGGGCAATGTTACGGAGGTGGAAAAAGGCAGTTTTAGTTATGCCGCAGATATGTGGCTGGAAACTCATTTCAGGGTCAAATATGACATCTAGGTTGTGAACAGTCTTGTTCACCCTCAGATTGATGCTAGGGAGAGGGATGGAGTCAGTGGTTAGGGAACGCAGTTTGTGGCGGGGACCAAAGATAATGGCTTCGGTTTTTCCAATATTTAATTGGAGAAAATTTCTGCTCATCCAGTACTGGATGTCGGACAAGCAATCTGACAATTTAGATACCAAGCAGGGTCGAGAGAAGTGGTGGTGAGGTAGAGCTGGGTATCGTCAGCGTACATGTGGAAACTGACTCCGTGTTTTCCGATTATGTTGTCATGGGGCCGCATATAGATGAGAAATAAGAGGGGGCCAAGGACAGATCCTCGGGGGCACTCGAGGTAACGATGCTGGAGTGGGAAAAGAAGCCATTGCAGGAGATTTTCATGCTACGATTAGATAGTTAAGAATGGAACCTAGCTGGATGTTGGTTGAGAGGCGTTGGAGGAGGATGGAGTGGTCAACTGTTTCAAAGGCTGCAGATAGGTCCAGAAGGACGAGGAGGGATAGTTTACCTTTGTCACACTCACAAAGGATGTCATTTGTGACTTTGATGAGAGCCGTTTCGGTACAGTGGCAGGGGCGAAAACCAGATTGAAGGGATTCAAACATTGAATTCATGGAAAGATGGTCACGGATTTGGGATGCGACAACACGTTCAAGTACTTTGGACAGGAAAGGGAGGTCGGAGATGGGGCGATAGCTAGCAAGCAAATTGGGGTCAAGGGTTGGTTTTTATGAGAAGGGTGATGACGGCAGATTTGAAGGAGAGGGTAACAGTACCTAAGGAGAGAGAACCGTTAACAATGTCGGCTAACATGGGAGCCAGAAAAGGAAGTTGGGTGGTCAGCAGTTTAGCGGGAATAGGGTCAAGAGAGCAGGGAGTGGGTCTGATCGACAAAATAAGTTTGGAGAGATCAAGAGGGGAGATCAAAGAGAAACTAGCGAAAGATATGTTTAGGGCTCGGGCAGGTGGGAGTCTCAGATGAAGTTTGGCCCTGTGGGCTAGGTGAAGGAAGAGGCAGCTGATTGGTTAGTCTCAATCTTTGAGACAAAGAAGTCCATGAGCTCGTCACATTTGATAAAAGATTTAAAGTAGTTGGTAAAAGTATTAGAGGGGAGATGAGGAAAGATTTCTTTACCCAGAGGGTGGTGGGGGTCTGGAACTCACTGCCTGAAAGGGTGGTAGAAGCAGAAACCCTCACCACATTTAAAATGTACTTGGATGTGCACTTAAAGAGCCATAATCTGCAGGGCTACGGACCTAGTGCTGGAAGGTGGGATTAGACAGGATAGCTCTTTTTCGACCAGCGCGGATACCGCGGGCTAAATGGTCTCCTTCAGTGTTGTAATTTTTTCTATGATTCTATGAGATCATAGTTGGGACTGATATCCTGAGGGAGTAAGGAGGTAAGTGTTGGGATGAGGGACTGATCCTGAGGGAGACAGGAGGTAAGTGTTGGGATGAGGGACTGATATCCAGTCAAGGTGAGGGACATTTTTTGAAAAGAAAGAAAAAGACTTGCATTTATACAGCACCTTTCACGATCTCAGGATGTCCCAAAGCACTTTACAGTCTTTTGAAGTATGGTCACTGCTGTAATGTAGGAAACACTGCAGCTAATTTGCGCACAGCAAGCTCACACAAACAGCAATATAATAACCAGATCATCTGTTTTACTGATGTTGTTTGAGGGATGAATATTGGTTAGAACACCAGGGAGAACTCCCTGAAATAGTGACATGGGATCTTTTACGTCCACCTGGGAGAGCAGACGGGGCCTCGGTTTAATTCAATAAGGTTGATCAAGTATGACCTTCCCTTTTGAAATCCGTGCTGACTAGTTATATTTTGAGTCTTTTAGTAAAGATTCCATTATCTTTCCTGCCACCGTTATTTATCTTACTGGTCTATAGTTCACTGGTAAATACTGAGGCATTATTTTTATCATTACCTGTGAGTTTAACTATGATGTCTGTTCAGAACCTCCTCCTTCCATCGCCACGGTTCCCAGTCCTGACTCTTCTCCCAATACATTAACCTGTCCTTTCTCTTATCCTGTCGCGAGGTTTGCTATGTATTTCCAACATTTGCTGTTTTTATTTCCGGTGTCCAGTGTATCTAGTTTCACTGAGATCAGTTATTTTGGCTCCTCCGACTTTCCCAGTGATGTTGGTTGCAGGGATTTGCTGTCAGTGGGTCAGAGCAGCTTCTGCATTCAGTGGGCACAGCCTTGGGGAAGCCCTCGGGTCGGGTACAGCTGTGTGCCCGCGGGCAAGGTAACAGCAATGGCTCCTTCGCTATACTGCATTTCTTCGGTGAAACTGTGCTTGCACCAACAGGAATTCCGCACGTGGCTGGCCGAGGAATGGGGGCGGACTCTCGAGGATATTTTCCATGAGCACATGCAGGAGCTAATCCTTATGAAATTTATCTACACCAGTCAGTACGAGTGAGTGTGTCTCATTGGATAACTCGCCTTAGCGTTATCCAACTTCCGGAAACTTTAGGGATCTGAACTGCTGTTGCTCAGGGTCAGCACCTTCAAACTGGTGGAAGGAGAGGGGCCTGGAACTCGGGGGGAGGGGCCTGGGACACGGGGGGAGGGAGGGCCTGGGACACGGGGGGAGGGAGAGCCTGGGACACGGGGGGAGGGGGAGCCTGGGACACGGGGGGAGGGGGAGCCTGGGACACGGGGGGAGGGAGGGCCTGGCACACGGGGGGAGGGAGGGCCTGGGACACTGGGGAGGGAGGGCCTGGGGCACGGGGGGAGGGGGAGCCTGGGACACGGGGGGAGGGGGGGCCTGGGACAGGGGGGAGGGATGGGGGGGCCTGGGACAGGGGGGAGGGATGGGGGGGCCTGGGACACGGGGGGGAGGGGGGGCCTGGGACACGGGGGGGAGGGGGGGCCTGGGACACGGGGAGGGATGGGGGGCCTGGGACACGGGGGGGGGGAGGGGGGGCCTGGGACACGGGGGGGGGGAGGGGGGGGCCTGGGACACGGGGGGGAGGGAGGGCCTGGGACACGGGGGGAGGGGGAGCCTGGGACACGGGGGGAGGGGGGACCTGGGACAGGGGGGAGGGATGGGGGGGCCTGGGACAGGGGAAGGGATGGGGGGGCCTGGGACACGGGGGGGAGGGGGGACCTGGGACACGGGGGTGGGGGGGCCTGGGACACTGCGGGGGAGGGGGCCTGGGACACGGGGAGGAAGGGGGGGGCCTTAGATTCCTGTTTCCCGCATTCGCCTGCGACAGTTGCCCTGTATTCGAGGAGATCCCTTGTGGTAATCTCAGTGCACTCGGGGTGGTAGGAGTGGCTGATATCAGAGAGGTGGTCCTTGGGTCCTGCTGGTTTTAAACAGAATGAGTTTCACAGCTTCTTCCCATGCGCTTGTGTGTGGGGGAGTGATGTCCGACGATGTGGGGGGTGGGTGATGTCTGGGAGGGGTTGATGTCCGGCTGTGTGGGGGGGGGGGAGGCATCCCGCAGTGCCGGGGGGAGGGTGTCCGGCGGTGAGGGGGGTGGTGGAGGGTGCGGGTGTCTAGCGGTGCGGGAGGGATGGGGGGGTGGGTGTGTGGCGGGTGTGTCCGGCGGTTTTGGGTGAGGGGGGGGTGGTGTTCCTGCGGTGTCTGGCTGTCCGGAGGTGCCAGGGGTCCAGCAGTGTGTGTGTTGGGTAGTGCAGCGGTGATTAGCATTTGGGTAAGTGACTTTGACCTCTCTCGCAGGAGGAAGGGGGGGTGACCTAATGCCTCCTGTGTTTGTGTTTCAGTAACTGCCTGACATACCGTAGGATCTATGTACCGCCATCCAGCCCAGAGGATCTGATACCACCCGGCCTTTTTAAAGGAACGTATGGGAGCCATGGGCTGGAGATTGTTATGCTGAGCTTCCATGGAACCCACATCAAAGTAACAAAAATCACCGTAAGTGACCATAAGCTACAGTCATTCCTGAGAGACACGGCTCACATCTGTGGAAATAGGCCAGCGGTGTGCATCTGTATCAGAGATCAGTGATGTTTGAGGACAGTGAAAACTCTCTGATTAATGATGGATACCATAGTCCAGTCGGAGGCCCATTGAGCTTTTGCTGAGAGAGCACGTTCCTCAGTGTGGAGGATATTTGGGACCTTGCAGTGCAGGTCCATAGATCCCTGAAGGTAGCAGGACAGGTGGGTAAGGTGGTTAAGAATGCATACGGAATATTAGCTGAGGCATAGAATATGAGAGCGGGTGTTGGGGGGGGGAGGTTATGCTTGAACTGTATGAAACACTAGTTAGGTCACAGCTAGAGTACTATGTACCATTCGGGTCATCACATTACAGGAAAGATGTGATTGCATTAGAGAGGGTACAGAGGAGATTTATGAGGTTGCTGCCAGAACTGGAGAATTTTAGCTATGAGATTTGATTGGATAGGCTGGGGTAGTTTTCTTTGGAACAGAGGAGGCTGAGGGGAGAGGTACTGTATATAAAGTTATGAGTGGCCTAGATAGAGTGGATAGGAAGGACCTATTTCTTTTAGCAGAGAGCTCAGTGGACATAGATTTAAAGTAATTGGGGAGAGGTTTTGAGGGGAGTTGAGGAGAAACCTTTTCACTCAGAGGGTGGTGGGGGTCTGGAACTCACTGCCTGAAAGGGTGGTAGAGGCAGAAACCCTCACCACATTTAAAAGTACTTGGATATGCACTTGAAGTGCCGTGACCTACAGGGCTACAGACCAAGAGCTGGAAAGTGGGATTAGGCTGGATAGTTTTTCGGCCGGTACAGACACGATGGGCTGTAAACTTAGATGCTTCTATGGCTCCGTACTCCTAGGGACTCGTGGAATTGGTTAGATTTGAATTTCTAGGTTTATAAGTTGTCCTGACAACCTTTCCCTTTCACTGTTGGGAATTATGCAAATATCTGTAAATTGTGTTGTTGAGTGCCAGCAGTTAATGGCATTCTCCCCCTGAGCCTGATGGTTTTGGGTTCAAGCCCCAATGCAGACTTGAGCACATGATCTAGGCCGACACCAAGTGCTGTGCTGAGGGAGTGCTGCTTTGTCGGAGACCCTGTCTTTTAGATGAGACGTTAACCCATGCCTGTCAAAGTGGACATCAAAGATGCTATGGCATTATTCGAAGAAGAGCAGGAAGTTCTCCTCGTGTCCTGGCCAACATTCATTCCCTTAACTAACACCATGAAAAACAGCTCATCTTGTCATTCATTGGCGATCCTGGCATCTTGCTGTGCACAAATTGGTTTCTCTGTTACCGACATAACCATACGTTGGGTATCGTGGTTTTACGATGCTGAAACTGAAGGAATCGAGCATCTAATATTAGATCTAAATAAAGCAGTGACCTGTGTACTCGACACCATGGGCGAAAAGATTTAAACTAACCTTTAGTCCCTTTTTTAACATTGAGTACAGGGAGACCCGAATGTGCCTGCAGGTCAGCTGACTTTGTACGTTGACGTGACTCGCCCTGTCCAACTACCTGACATCGAGTACCTGCGAAACTTTGATAAACTCTCTCGAATCGTGCTGGAGATTCACCAACAGGTGCAACGTGACCAACAGAACCAGGAGCATTGGCAGGACAGCACTCGTTGCAATGCAGACAGCTCGCAGCCCAACTGCAATGGGGTGCAAGAACCAAAGGAGCAGGGAGCGAAGGCTGGCGGGGTGAGCACCAAGACTGAGGCTGAGGGAGCGACTGCAGGGGGCCCGGTGGCTGGGCAACCCTTTGTGCTACCCGTAGGAGTGATGGCTCGAAATGAGGTGTATCCAAGGACGTGTCGGGCCTGGTAAGGAACTGCGGAGTGCGCGCGACTAAATACCAGCAAGTTATTGGTCCTCCAAAGGGTCAAAGGTAACAAATCATCTTGTGGAAGCAGAGGGCACTGAATGAATACTTTGCATCTGTCTTCATAGAAGATGAGGATGAAGTTAATGTCGGAGTAGAGATATTGGATAGGATAAAAATAGATCAAAAGGCGTTGTTAAATAGTTTGGCGTCACTCAAAGTTAACATGTCACCCAGTCCAGATGGGATGCACCCCAAGTTGCTGAGGCTAGTAAAAATGGAGATAGCAGAAGCTCTGACCACAATCTTTCAATCCTTCTTGGATATTGGAGTAGTGCCAGAGGACTGGAGGATTGCAAATGTTACATCTGAGTTCAAAAAAAGGGGAATGGGATAAACCTGGTAACTACAGGCTAATCAGTTTAGCATCAGCAGTGGGAAAACTACTGGAGACCATTGTCAAGGACAAAACTAATCCTCACTTGGAGAAGCATGGGTTAAAGGCAAATCATGACTGACTAATCTGATTGAGTTCTTTGATGAAGTAACAGAGAGGGTTAAAGAAGGTACTACAGTAGATGTATAGATGGATTTTTAAAAGGCATTTGATGAAGTACCTCAAAACAGACTAACTCGGAAAATAGAAGCACATGGATTAAAGGGACAATGGTAACTCGGGTACGTAATTGGCTAATGGATAGGATGCAGAGAGTCATGGTGAACAGATGTTTTTCTAACTGGAGAGAAGTATGCAGTGGGGTCCCCCAGGAGTCGGTATTAGGGGCATTGCTTTTCTCGTTATATGTAAATGACCTGGACTTGGGTGTCAGGAGTACAATTCGAAGTTTGCAGATGTTACAAAACTTGACAACGTAGTAAATAGTGAGCTGGATAGTAGCAGACTTCAGGAGGACATCGACAGATTGGGGAAATGGGCAGACACTTGGCAGATACAGTTTAATGCGATGTGTGAAGTGGTGCACTTTGGGAGGAACAACACTGAGAGGCAGTATAATCTAAATGGTACTGTTTTGAGGGGTTTACAAGAGCAGAGGGACCTGGGCGTGCATATTCACAAACTTTGAAGGTGGCGGGGCAAGTTGACAAGGTGGGTGAGAAAGCGTATGGGATACCAGATCTTATTAAATAGCGGAGCAGGCTCGAGGGGCCAAATGGCCTACTCATGCTCCTATTTCATATGTTCTTATACCTGGCTTTGTAAATAGGGCCATTGAGTACAAAAACAAAGAAGTCATGCTAAACCTTTATAAATCACTGGTTAGGCCTCAGCGTCCAATTCTAGAAACCTCACTTTGGGAAGAATGTCAAGGGCTTGGAGAGGGTGCAGAGGAGATTTACCAGGATTACACCAGGGATGAGGGACTTCCATTATGTGGAGAGATTAGAGGAGCTAGGATTGTTCTCCTTAGAGCAGAGAAGGTTAAGGGGAGACCTAATAGAGGTATTCAAAATTATGAGGGGTTTTAATAGAGCAAATAGGGTAAAACTGTTTCCTCTGGCAAGCAGGTCAGTAACCAGAGGTCACAGATTTAAAATAATTGGCAAAAGAACTAGAGGGGAAATGAGAAATGTCTTCACACACGTGGTTGTTAAAATCGAGAACGCACTACCTGAAAGGATGGTGGTGATAGCCATTACGGAGACATGGTTGCAAGGTGACCAAGGCTGGGAACTAAACATTCAGGGGTATTTGTGACAATTCGGAAGGATAGACAGAAAGGAAAAGGAGGTGGGGTAACTCTGTTAGTAAAAGATGAGATCAGTGCAGTAGTGAGAAATTATATTGGCTCAGAAGATCAAGATGTAGAATCAGTTTGGGTGGAGATAAGGAATAATAAGGGGAAGAAGTCACTGGTGGGCGTGGTCTACAGGCCCCTAACAGTAGCCATACTGTTGGACAGAGTATAAATTATGAAATAATTAAGGCTTGTAAAAAAAGGAATGGCAATATCATGGGCGATTTTAATCTTCATCTTGATTGGACAAATCAAATTGTCCACGGTTGCCTTGAGGAAGAGTTCATAGAGTTTATCAGATAATTTCCTTGCACTGTACGTTGCAGGGAGCAGGCTATCTTAGATTTGGTACTGTGTAATGAGATAGGATTAATAAATGATCTCCTCTAGGAAAGAGTGATCATAGGAACATAGGAAATAGGAGCATGAGTAGGCCATTTGGCCCTTCGAATCAGCTCCGCCATTTAATAAGATAATTGCTGATCTGATCATGGACTCAGCTCCACTTCCCTGCCCCATAACCCTTCACTCCCTTATCGCTCAAAAATATGTCTATCTCCACCTTAAATATATTCAATGACCCAGCCTCCACCACACTCTGGGGAAGAGAATTCCACAGATTTACGACCCTCAGAGAAGAAATACCTCCTCATCTCAGTTCTAAATGGGTGACACCTTATTCTTAAACTATGCTCCCTCATTCTAGATTCCCTCACGAGGGGAAATATCCTCTCTGCATCAACCTTGTCGAGCCCCCTCAATATCTTGGATGTTTCAAAACGATCCCCTCTCATTCTTCTAAACTCCAATGAGTATAGGCACAACCTACTCAACCTTTCTTCATAAGTCAACCCCCTCATCTCAGTAATCAATCTAGTGAACCTTCTTTGAACTGCCTCCAATGCAAGTATATCCCTCCACAAATAAGGAGACCAAAACTGTACACAGTACTCTTGGTGTGACCTCACCAATACCCTGTACAGTTGTAGCAGGACTTCTCTGCTTTTATACTCCATCCCCCTTGCAATAAAGGCCAACATTCCATTTGCCTTCCTGATTACTTGCTGTACCTGCATATTAACTTTTTGTGTTTTATGCACAAGGACCACAGGTTCCTCTGTACTGCAGCATTTTGTAATCTCGCTCCATTTAAATAATAAGTTGCTTTTTTATTTTCCTGCCAAAGTGGATAACCTCACACTTTCCCACATTATACCAAATGTTTGCCCATTCACTTAGCCTGTCTACATCACTTTGCAAATTCTTTGTGTCCTCCTCGCAACTTGCTTTCCCACCCATCTTTGTATCATCAGCAAACTTGACTTAATTACACTTGGTCTCTTCATCCAAGTCATTAATATAGATTGTAAATAATTGAGGACCCAACACCGATCCCTGCGGCACCCCACTAGTTACTGTTTGCCAACCAGAAAATGACCCATCTCGACTCTCTGTTTTCTGTTAGTTAGCCAGTCCGCTATCCAAGCTAATATATTACCCCCAACCCCGTGAGCTTTTATCTTGTGCAGTAACCTTTCATGTGGTACCTTATCGAATGCCTTCTGGAAATCCAAATACACCACATCCACTGATTCCCCTTTATCCACCCTGCTCATTACATCCTCAAAGAACTCCAGAAAATTTGTCAAACATGATTTCCTTTTCATAAAACCATGCTGACTCTGCTTGACTGTATTATGCTTTTCCAAATGTCTTGCTACTGCTTCCTTAATAATGGACTCCAACATTTTCTCAATGACAGATGTTAGGCTAACTGCCTGCCTCCTTTTTTAAATAGGGGTATTACATTTGCGGTTTTTAATCCGCTGGGACCTCCCCAGATCCAGGGAATTTGGTAGATTACAACCAATGCATCCACTATCTCTGCAGCCACTTCTTTTAAGACCCTGGGATGCAAGCCATCACGTCCAGGGACTTGTCCACCTTTAGTCCTATTATTTTACCGAGTACTTTTTCTTTAGTGATGGTGATTGTTTTAAGTTTCTCCCTCCCAATAGCCCCATGATTATCCATTATTGTGATGTTTTTAATGTCTTCTACTGTGAAGACCGATACAAAATATTTGTTCAAAGTTTCTGCCATTTCCCTGTTTCCCATTATTGACACCCCAGTCTCATCCTCTAAGGGAGCAACGTTTACTTTACCTACTCTCTTCCTTTTTATATACCTGTAGCTCTTACTATCTGTTTTTATATTTCTTGCTGGTTTACTCTCATAATCTATCTTCCCTCTCTTTATTATTTTTTTTAGTCATCTTTTGCTGGTTTAAAAATTTTTCCCAATCTTCTGTCCTCCCACTATTCTTAGACACTTTGTATGCCCTTGTTTTCAGTTTGATACCATCCTTTACTTCCTTAATTAGCCACGGATAGTATTCTCTTCTCTTAAGGTCTTTCCTTCTCACTGGAATATATTTTTGTTGAAAGTTATGGAATATCTCCTTAAATGTCTGCCACTTTTTATCAACCGTCTTACACGTTAATCTATTTTCCCGGTCCACTTTAGCCAACTCCGCCTTCATACCTTTGTAGTCTCCTTTATTTAAACTTAGGACACTGGTTTGAGATCCAACTTTCTCACCCTCCAATTGAATTTGAAATTCAACCATGCTATGATCACTCTTTCCTAGAGTGCACTATGAGATCATTTATTAATCTTGTCTCATTACACAGTACCAGATACAGGATAGCCTGCTCGCTTGTTGGTACTGCAATGTACTGTTCAAGGAAACCATCCTGGATACACTCTTATGAACTCTTTCTCAAGGCTATCTTGGCCAATTTGATTTGTCCAATCAATATGAAAATTAAAATCGCCCATGATTATTGCCGTACCTTTCTTACAAGCCTCTATTATTTCTTGATTTATACTCCGTCCAACAGTGTGGATACTATTAGGGGCCTATAGACTATGTCCATCAGTGACTTTTTCCCTTATTATTTCTTATCTCCACCCAAACTGATTCTACATCTTGATCTGAGCCAATATCATTTCTCACTACTGCACTGATCTCATCCTTTATAACAGAGCTACCCCACCTCCTTTTCCCTTCTGTCTATCCTTCCGAATTGTCAAGTACTGCTGAATATTCAGTTCCCAGCCCTGGTCACCTCACCATGTCTCTGAAATGGCTGTCAAATCACACCCATTTATATCTATTTGTGCCGTCAACTCATCTATCTTGTTACGAATGCTGCATGCATTCAGATAAAGAGCTTTTAATTTTGTTTTTTTACCATTTTTCCCTGCTTTGACTCCACTTTCTGATACTCTTATTTTTATACATTCTGCCCCTTCCTGTCACACTCTGCTTATCATTTCCCCCATCGCTACCCTGCTGTATTGCCGCCTTCTTCTTTCTCTTTGACTTTTTACATTTTCGATCACCTGAACCCTCCCCCCCCGCCCCCCAATTATTTAGTTTAAAGCCCTCTCATGATTGAATTTCAAATTCAGTTGGATCTCAAACCAGTGTCCTAAGCTTAAATAAAGGAGACTACAAAGGAATGAAAGCAGAGTTGGCTAAAGTGGACTGAGAAAATAGATTAAAGTGTGGGATGGTTGATGAGCAGTGGCGGACATTTAAGGAGATATTTTATAACTCTCAACAAAATTATACTCCAATGAGAAGGAAAGACTTTGAGAAGGGATAACCATCCATGGCTAAACTAATGAAATAAAAGATGGTAACACTAATTTGCAGGGTTATGGGGAAAAAGCAGGACTAAATTAGGCAGTTCTTTCAAAGAGCCAACACCAGCACGACAGGCCGAATGGTCTCCTGTGCTGTAAGATTCTATGATTCTAAGTAGGCTGGCCAATAGAGCACCAATGCACTGTGCACAGAAGGGTCGACTATACATTCATGGCTGGGACTCCCACGTGTGAATTGTTAATCTTGGCTGGGCTCGGTCAGAGGAATGTGGGTTTAGGTTCACTGCAGGATTCAACCACAGAATCCGCACTCTGATGTAGTACTGAGGGATTTCTGCATCATCTGGGATCTTTCAGATGAGATATTAACCTAAGGTGCTGCCTGTTCCGATGGTATTAAATATCCCACGATACTATTCTAAGCAGAGCAGGGAGTTCTGGTATCCTGGACAACATTTATCCCCCATCCAATATCAACAGAAAACAAATGAATTGTGCTGACATCCTGGCTTTGACTGAGACTTGAGTTGGAGGTGGTGACACCTCACCCTTTACTGAAACCTTCCGCCACCTGCCCTGCCCAAATCACATCTTGGTCTCTACCTTTTCCTGCAATCACCTCAGCCTGTCGCACCTTTCTCACCCCTCAGCATTCCTCCAAAGTCCCCCCACCCCCAAGTTTCTCCTCGAGTTCTTTCCTCCCTCAACCTCTGCACGAAGCAACTCTTCAGCCTCAGCAATTTAAGTCTCCATCTCAGCTCCTCTTATCTCCTCTCTGAATTCACTGCCCTTCTATCCTCCCTCAACCTTTCCCTCTTTATAAACTCTCCTCCCCATAGCGTTGCCACTCCCTCAACCTTAACCGTGATCACCGACAAGGCCATCTCCAGCCAGCCACTTTTTATCTCAGCACCCACATCCCCCCTTTCCTCTATTAACTCCACTTTCTTCTGCACCCACCCTGGAATAAACTCCATCTGAAGTTGCTCAAAGCTGCTGTTCCATACTCCCAGCAGCCTGTGGCCCTCCATTCACCACGCTACCTCTCCGTCGCCGGTTTGCTCAACCACTCCCTTACCTCCACCTTCAATGCCCTTGTCCCCTGCATCATCATCATAGGCAGTCCCTTGGAATCGAGGAAGACTTGCTTCCACTTCTGAAGTGAATTCTTTGGTGGCTGAACAGTCCAACACGAGAGCCCCAGACCCTGTCACAAGCGGGACAGATAGTCGTTGAGGGAAGGCGGGGGGGGTGGCACTGATTTACCGCACGCTCCTTCCGCTGCCTGCGCCTGACCTCTTCACGCTCGCAGCATTGAGATTCGAAGAGCTCAACGCCCTCCCAGATGCACTTTCTCCACCTAGGGCGGTCTTCGGCCAGGGTCTCCCAGGCGTCAGTGGTGATGTCGAACTTCACCAGGGAGGCTTTGAGGGTGTCCTTGTAACGTTTCCGCTGTCCCCTGCAAAACCTTCAATGTCTCTCATCCCGTTCGTACCCCCGACTCAGCCCCCATCTTTTCTGACGCAAAGTTGAACATACCTGGTGCTCAACTGGCCTAGCCATCCGTCCCCAGATCTGGCTGGCCCACATTAAGCTCTGTTGCACCTCACTGTCCTCTACCTGAATCACCCACTGCCCTAAGATCATCCTACGGGTAAAGATGACCCCGAGCTCCTTTTCTCTTACTGACCATCTCCCTAAAACCCATCTCCCCTTCTCCCTGCACTTTCACTTGTAACAGCAAGTGCGAGGAGCTGGTGGACTTTGTGGTCAGCAGGGTAGAGGCCATTCATTCAGCTGCCGGTGCTGCTTCTCTTGCTCACCACCAGTGCCAGAGCATTCATCCTCAACATCTTTTAAAATTTTTCTCCTGCCCAGATCAACCCCCTGTGTAATTAATGTTCCCTTTAAGCCGCGCTATCGTGCAACCCTCTGAAAATACCTCACAGCCAGTCAGCCAGATTTTAAATAGAAAAACCTCGCGTGCGCAGAAATTTGATTGGCCCATGGTCTGGTCCTTTATTCCTTTTCTCTAAAGCACCGTGGGTCTTTATTTGTTGTAAGGGCTTTGTAATAAGTGCAAGGTTATTCTGAGTTTTGAGAAATCTGTGAGCGATCGGATTGGTTTTTTAAAAATTTGTGGGCGTCGCTGGGAAGGCCAGCATTTATTGCCCATCCCTAATTGCCTTTGACCTTGAGAAGGTGCTATAAAAATTCATGTCTGACCGTTGCTATCCAGTCACAAAGGTCAAAGGGCAAGTTTTCCTCAGTGACACTTGAGGTCCTCTCACCAGCTGGTTCCCGGCAGGTATTTATAACAAATTATAACTTTCAGAAGGCACGAGAGGTCTGAAGCGTTCTGGAATAGATTGTATTAAATGTGCAGAATAGCGCCGTTTTATCAGTTGTAATTGTAAGGAATGCATCTAACTTTAGTTAATGGATTTTTCGTGTACAGTAATTTTTCAGCTGTTTTTTTTTTAGCGATTCTGAATGCTTGTTGTGTTTTTGCCTTGTTGCTAGTTTTTACGGCACTGGCCTGATAGCAGGACACGGATTCACCAGCCCCGAGAGGACGCCCGGGCTTTTCATCCTGTTTGACGAGCAGTGCTTCGGCTTCATCTGGCTGGACCTGAAATCCTTCAGCCTGTACAGCAGGATTGAAGACTCGCTGAAAAGCGCACAGGCCCCTTTCAGAGAAGCTTTCGAATTGATGCTCAAGAGCATGCAATCATGGACGTCCTGACTAATGTCGGCTCTCAAGGAATGAAGTGTTGCACCTCTGTGCAATCACAGCGGCGTGAAACAGTCCCTCCCCGCCTCACTAAAGCATGCACTTTGGGAAGAAAGACTGGTGTTTGAAGTTGCCAGAACCACATACCGCCTCCTGCTCACCTGAACCCTCCCCCCTCCCCCCTCTCACCTGAGCTACTACCCCAAGGTAATATTGCTGCAATGGTTTTGTAAGAAATTTTCTTTTTAGAGCAACCTGCGTAGGCTGAGCCGAGAATGCAACATAGATGGGAGTGCAGAGACTCTCCAAGCACTCGCCTGTACGCTAACATAACACAATGTCAAGGTGGGGATGAACGATGATCGAATGAAACTTTGACTTTGCTGTACACTAACGTTTCCTACATTACAACAGTGACTACACTCTAAAAGTACTTCATTGGCTGTAAAGCACTTTGAGACGTCCGGTGGTCGTGAAAGGCGCTATATAAATGCAAGTCTTTCTTTTTTTCTTCACACTGAGCAATCTTCGATGGTTCAGTCAGCACATCTGAGGAACTTTGTCTTTTAATTTTGTTACAAATTGTTGAACACATTTACTTTTATTGTGTTTGGAGAGGAATAGATCGAGGAGTAAGTGATTACTTTTGTATCTGATGTCAGAGAAACTAGATTATACCCGGATTGGGTGTTTCACACAGATCCTCACACTGGAACCCTCTAAACCTGCCAACTGAGACATAGTGATGCAATATCAGGAAATAAAGTATTATTTAAATTTGAGTTTATACAGTTATTATTATGCCTGAAAGATTTTAATATTTATGTTAAAATTTATAAGAGAAATTTTCAGTTTAATGTTTTTATGTTTGAAAAGAATTATTTAAGTTTTGTGAACTGAGACTTAATTAAAAGAAACTTTTGGAAATGGTGTGTGTTGTTTCCTGACTACACTGAGGACAGGTTGGGACGCAGGAACTCAATCCTGTGTCTGCAGTCACTGTGGATGGGACATGCCACGTGCAAATGGCTGATGAGGTTGTTAAAGCAAGTGCCCATATCTGCCAGATGACTGGAGCACATGGGTGTATCTGGGATTCCTGGAGCATGTGCACCGCTGACGATGGTGCTGGGATGTGCGCATGAGATGGAGCCACAAGGACATGAGCTGGGATTTCTGGGAAGGAAGAATAGTTTTAGAGTGGGGTCTGTGTCAGTTTATCATAAGAAATAGGAACAGGAGTAGGCCATCCGGCCCCTCGAGCCTGCTCCGCCATTTAATACGATCATGGCTGATCTGATCATGGACTCGGGTCCACTTCCCTGCCCGCTCCCCATAACCCCTTAATCTCTTATCGGTTAAGAAACTGTCTACCTCTGTCTTAAATTTATTCAATGTCCCAGCTTCCACAGCTCTGAGGCAGCGAATTGCACAGATGCACAACCCTCTGAGAGAAGAAATTTCTCCTCATCTCAGTTTTAAATGGGCGGCCCCTTATTCTAAGATCATGCCCCCTAGTTCTAGTCTCCCCCTTCAGTGGAAACATCCTCTCTGCATCCACCATGTCAAGCCCCCTCATATACATTTCGATAAAATCACGTCTCGTTCTTCTGAATTCCAATGAGTATCCTATTGAAGCTCATGGCAGCAAATGAATTCAGACTTTCAGGTGTTGCACATATAATTAATGTATTTAATTTGTTCTTGCAATGTGCGTGACGGCAGAATTTATTGCCGATCCCTCGTTGCCATAAGCTAACCATGTATGGGACATTGAGTCACATGTCGGCAAGACTGTGCGGTCACGAGCCTTTTCCGTGTTGGGCTTTTACAAGAATCTGAGAGCTTTCATTATCGTTTTATCTTGTGCCAGCCCTGAAATGATCACTTATTGACTCCAGTTTCACAACTTGCCGTGATAGGGTTTGAACTCGAAGCCTCTGGGTTGCTCGTCTAGTACCTCAGCCACTAAGTTACTATTTGTACCTAATTATAAAGGGTCTGTGGTGTGGTGGTTATGGTACTGGACTAGCGCCTCAAGGGGTCATATGTTCAAATCCATTACCATGGTCAGCTGTGAAACAGAATTCAGTAATAAATCTGGCTCTATAATACAGGAGGATCCTGGTCTGTGGGTAGAGCACAGGACAGTGGGATTAGTTTTGGATTGCTCTAGCAAAGAGCTAACTCAGACACAATGGGCCGAATGGTCTGCGGTGCTGCAAACTTCGATGGTTCTTTAACAGAAACCAGCATTCAGGAATAGATGTCGACTTAAACACGGCTGCCTTGTGTTTCTGATTTATTTCCACAGAACATTCTCGTTTATCTTAGAATCATAGAAATTTATAGCACGGAAGGAGGCCATTTCAGCTCATCGTGTCCGCGCCGGCCAACAAAGCGATCCAGCCTAATTCCACTTTCCAGCTCTTGGTCCTTCAAGAGCACATCCAAGTACTTTTTAAATGTGATGAGGGTTTCTGCTTCTGCCACCCTTTCAGGCAGTGAGTTCCAGACCCCCACCACCATCATAGGCAGTCCCTCGAAACGAGGATGCTTCCATGCCAAAAAGGAATTAGTTCACAGGTGTTGCAATGAAGGACCTAATATTCCAGATCCCGAACTACATCTTGGAGGGTGGAAGATGCCTGTGCGTGGATTTTTTTAACGTGTGGTGGCCGTTGCACACCAGCCACCACACGGGCTTGACAGAGCTAGGTCTTGGTCCGGTGGCAAGGATTACCCAAGATGACTGGAGACCAGCTCTGCTGCATGGATCGAGCGCGCACACATATAGCAGTATGGGCTGGCCCGTACTGCACCTGGGCCCCGGTCACTTCCATCTACAAACTCTTGCCGCTCATTCGCCCCTCCTGCTGTGCCTGCCTGCGCTGCAATCAGCAACCTGGCTTCGCAGTCGTCGCCCTCCTGCAGTGGTATGCCGCCGCATGCTGCTCCCTCTGATGGTCCCAGCCTGCTGATGGTCTTGCAGGCCGGAACCACGCCGATTTTCGGGCCGGGCTGCCGCACGCTGCTCCCTCTAATGCAGCCTTTCAATCACAGTAAATCACAGACCCCCACCACCCTCTGGGTGAAGAACTTTCCCCTCAAATCCCATCTAAATTTCCTACCAATCACTAATTCTATGCCCCCTAGCTGTTGACCTCTCTGCCAAGGGAAATGGTATGTTCTATCCACTCTATCTAGGCCCCTCATAATTTTATACACCTCAATCAGGTCTCTCCTCCGCCTCCTCTGTTCCAAAGAAAACAAACATAGCCTATCCAATCTTTCTTCATAGCTAATATTCTCCAGTCCAGGCAACATCTCATAAATCTCCTCTGTACCCTCTCTAGTGCAATCACATCTTTCCTGTAATGTGGTGACCAGAACTGCATATAGTACTCTAGCTGTGGCGTAACTAGTGTTTTATACAGTTCAAGCATAACCTCCCTACTCTTGTATTCTATGCTGTGGCTAATAAATGCAAGTATTTTGTATGGCTTCTTAACCATCTTATCTACCTGGCCTGCTACCTTCAGGAATCTGTGGACATGCACTCCAATGTCCCTTTGTTATTCTACACTTCTCAATTTCCTACCATTTAATGAGTATTCCCTTGCCTTGTTAGCCCTCCTCATATGCATTACCCTCGCACTTCTCCAGATTGAATTCCATTTGCCACTGTTCTTACCACCTGACCAGGGAACCAAATCCAGATTATATGGAAAGACAAGCTGGGCATTCTCAGCTCCAGACACATCTCGCCCTTGACCGAGTTGTGGCAGTGAGTGTTTAAGACTGTTTGAGAACACACTGAACATTGATCTTGAGTGGAATTTATACATTGAGAAGCCACTGCGAAATATTGAAATGAATGGAGCTCAGTTTGTTACAATAGGAAGTTTTGACTCCATTACCTGCAGGGTCAGAGTTTTCTCCTGACTCTTTTCTCTGTGGCCTGTCACCTTCCCCAGGAGATTATATAAGGAAGAGTCCCTTGGGCAGATTGAAAGTGAGGGATTCACAGCAGTATTATTACATTAATCAGTCCTGTTTTGGGTAATAAAACAGAATGTTGGAAATACTCAACAGGTCAGGCAGCATTTTTGGAGAGAGACCATTAACGTTTCAGGTCGATGACCTTTTATCAGAACTGTGTAGGGTAGTCTGTTCTGGGTAGGCTGCCTGTTAATGACTAGTATTGAAAACTAGACCCCAAGCATTTGGTAATTCCAGTCAGAGAAAGCTGAAGATCTACCCTAACTGTGTGCAGAGAATATTTAAAAACACTAGAGTATAGTGCAGTGTGACACTCATCACGCCTTTGATTCGCTGAGCTGTCTCCCTCCAGCCTCCCAAAGTATGCTGCTTCCATCAATGCCAGAAACTTTAATATAAAGTAGATATTTTAAAAAGGGAAGTGCGCCCACAGACCACAACAGCTTTTGAATTTTCTAGTTATTACAGGGATTCTTTTGAAACAAATGTATAATTTTAGAGCAACACATTTTAAATACACTTCCCTTACTAATAGCAGGTGAGTGGTTTCTGAACTATAAAGTTTCTATCAACTTTATTCTCAATTAGTAACTTGTCTGTTACTGAGGCAAATAATTTTTTTGAAGCATTTTTCTACATCCTGACAACCTGTGTGAAGTTGTTTTTCCGAACCTCACCCTTCAAGTTTTACTAAGCAGCTGAAATTCCTATTTTAATGGTTAAATTCAACAAGTTTAAATAAAAAAATAATGTAATTTTACTCTGAATCCTCAAGAACGAGTCTCTTAAACCATTTAAGACTCTTGATCATTTTATAGCAATATGGGCAAATAAACTGATGCTTAAACACAATTAAAGGTTTCTTATTAAGTGTAATCTTTTGATTGCAGTTAAATAGCAGGATCGTGAAGTACCACACTCTGTCTCAAAATGTGTGTAACAATGCTTCAGGCTTGCTGATGGTGGAGAATTACGTGCCATGCTTGTTCAATCTTTCAGTCAGGATAGTCTCAGTGAGTGCACCTCACCCTGAGACTTGTGCTCCCAGAATATTGTGTCAGCCTACACCTGAGCACTGTGTTCTGGGCATCAAACCTCAGGAAGGATGTTGGCCTTGTACGGGGTATAGCACAGATTCACTGAAATGGAGCTTATGAAAAGGGTTGAATTATGAGGACTGGTTGCATAGACAAGGCTTGTATTTCATTTGAGTATCGAAGATTAAGGGCTGATCTAATTAAGGTATTTGAGATGATCAAAATGGCGAGAGAGCCCAGAACAAGGGGGCAAAACCTTAAAATTAAAGCTAGGTCGTTCAGGGGTGATGTCAGGAAGCACTTCTTCACACAAAAAGTAGTACAAATCTGGAATTGCCCCAAAAGCTGTGAGTCAATTGGAAATTTCAAAACTGAGAGTGATAGATTTTTGTTGGGTAAGGATATAAAGGGTTATGGAACCATAGTGGGTGGGGTGTTACAGTTCAGCCATGATCTAAATTGAATAGGCTCCAGGAACTGAATGGTCTAAGATTCTTATAGTTACCAGCGTGGCAACATCACCAGCCTCCTTTGACTCGAGTGCAGATTTTTTTACCGAAGGTTTGCTTTGCTTAGGATCTTTGCCTTCGTCAGACACTTCACCAAAGACGGTCATGTTGAAATATGTTTTGTGGCTGGTCCTTGGTTTACCGCTGTTCCTTTGCCAAGATGGCGGCGCCTCGGCGGGCTTGACCAAGATGGTGGCGAAGTCTCGCGCGAGTCACGGTCCGGCGGCTGGCGCAGGCACAGTGAGGCGGGAGCCGGTGATAGCGGCGGGATTTTAGGTGGCGGCGGCGCAGGCGCGGTGAGGCGGGAGCCGGTGATGGCGGCGGGATTGCAGGCGGCGGCAGCGGCGGCGCTGAGGGAGCTGACGGTGCCGGCGGGTGAGGAGAGAGTGGGACTGGAGCCGGGGGGGGGGGTATTTATATACCCGGGGCGGGTTTATATAGCCGGGGGTTGTTGGCGCCACACGGTGTCCGCCTGCCTCAGTCTCTGCCCTGGGCTGAGGCGATGGGCTCACCACCAGCAGCTCCACATTCCAGGCCGCCACTCCCGGGCCCTCTATCAATGCCAGCTTGCTCTGTCTCTGCATTGGTTGTGGCCATCGGGGACAGGGAGCCAGACCCAGTCCAATTATTGTACCAGGCTCATCCTTGGCAGTAGATAATGATCCGGATAGTTTCAGGCTTCAGGATGGTGTCTTCATTTTTCCTCCACCGAGGATTCCCCTCTGCCTTGGTTAACATGGTCCACAACCGTGTCCGTTCCATTTCCCGCCCCTCTGCTCTCACCCCTTCCCCTCCCTTTCAGAGCCACGACAGGGTTCTCACCTTTTTTCTATTTTCTATGTTTCTATGATGGGGTACTGAAGTTGAATGTTCAGCCATGAACTCATTGAATGGCGGTGCAGGCTAGAAGGGCCGAATGGCCTACTCCTGCACCTATTTTCTATGTTTCTATGTTTCACCCCACTAGCCTCCACGTTCAACGGATCATCCTCCGACATTTCCGCTACCTCCAGCGTGAACCCACCACCAATCACATCTTCCCCTCCCGGCAGTCCGAAGGGACCGATCCCTCCGCGACAGCCTGGTTTACTCCTCAATCACCCCCTCCCCTTTCCACGGCATCTTCCCGTGCAGGCGCAGGGGATGCAACACCTGCCCTTTTACCTCCCCCTTTCCCACTGTCCAGGGCCCCAAATACTCCTTCGGGGCTGCTGTGGGAAAGAGAAAAAAAACCCAGAAAAAAAAATAGGGGCAGAGGTTATGATTTGAAATTGTTGAACACGATGTTGAGTCCTGAAGGCTGTACCTGTACTTCTTTCAATTTAGTATAGTGTATCCGCAGCTCACGATGCGGTCTCCTCTACATTGGGGATACCAAACGCAGATCGGGTGACCGCTTTTCAGTCTGTACGCGTGACTCCGAGCTTCTGGTCGCCTGTCACTTTAATTCCCCGCTCCACTCCCACTCAGTCCTCGGCCTCCCACACTGTTCCAATGAAGTTCGACGTAAGCTCGAGGAACAGCACCTCATCTTTCAATTCGGCACGTTACAGCCTTTTGGACTCAACATCGAGTTCAACAATTTCAAACTATAACCTCTGCCCCTACTTTTTTCTGTTTTTTCTCTCTCCCTCAGCAGCTGATGATGATTCTGCCATTTACACCCCATCTAGACTCCCCTTTTGTTTCTAAACTTGCCCCATTAACATCTCCTTTTGTCTTGCACTATCATCCCATTTGTCTTTTAATTTCTTCTGCCTTCCACCCCATCACAGACCTTCCCTTTTGTTTTCTCCTTCCCTGCCCCTGCACTTGCTTAAAAACCTGTTAGATCTCTAACTTTTTCCATTTCTGACCCAAGAGTCATCGACCTGAAACGTTAACTCTGTTTCTCTCTCTACAGATGCTGCCTGACCTACTGAGTATTTCCAGCATTTTCTGCTTTTATTTCAGATTCCAGCATCTGTAATATTTTGCTTTTGTGACAGGATGGTGAAATGGGCAGAAGCATGGCAAATGGAGTGCAATGCGGAGTAGTGTGCAGTGCTGTGCTTTGGGAGGACGAATATGGAAAGACATTGAACGGCACGATTTTGTAAAGTGTGGATGAGCAGAAGACCTCTGCTCATCCACAAATCCTTAAAGGTGGCAGGGCAAGTTGATGAGGTGTATTCGGGTTTATAAATAGAGAAGTAGAATATAAAAGCAAAGAGATCATGCTCGAACTTTTAAATCATTGGTTAGGCCTCAGCTGGAGTATTGTGGACAATTCTGGGCTTCACACTTCAGGAAAGATGTAAAGGCCTTAGAAAGGGTACACAGTAGGTGTGCCAGGATGTTACTAGGAGGAGGGACTTCAGTTATGGGGAGAGGTTGGAAAAGTTTGGTGTTCTCCTTGGAACAGAGAAGGTTAAGAGGTGACCGAATAGAGGTTTTCAGGATGATGAGCGATTTTGAGAGTAAATAGGGAAAGCTCTTCCCTCTGGCGAGTGGGTCAATAATCAGAGGTCATCGATTTAAAATCATTGGCAGAAGATCGAGAGGGAGATGAGGAGAAATGTTTTCACTTAGAGAGTTGCTGGGATCTGGAACGCTCGACCTGAAAAGGTGGTGGAAGCTGATTGCATAAATAATTTTGAAATGGAGTTGGACAGGGACTTGAGGATGAAGAACTTGCAGGGTTACGGACTAAAAGCGGGGATGTGGGACTGAGCACAACTGCTCTTTCAAAGAGCGAGCGCAGGTGGGCACAGGAAACGTTACAGGGACACCCTGAAAGCCTCCCTGAAAAAGTGCAACAGCCCCACTGACACCTAGGAGTCCTTGGCCAAAGAGCGCCTTAAGTGGAGGAAGTGCATCCGGGAGGGCGCTGACCACTGCAAGTTCTTCATCCTCAAGTCCCTGTCCAACTCCATTTCAAAATTATTTATGGAATCGGCTTCCACCACCGTTTCAGGTCGAGCGTTCCAGATCCCGGCAACATTAAGTGAAAACATGACGTGAATGATCAGCCATGATCTTATTGAATGGCGGTGCAGGCTCGAAGGGCCGAATGGCCTACTCCTGCACCTATTTTCTATGTTTCTATGAATAGCACATTGAGTGTGTTGGTCTTACCGCAGGTAAAGGGTACACAGCCATATAGGGAATGGGTGACCAACAGAAAGAGCAGTGCAAGGAAGGTAGTGCAGGGGTCCTCTGCGGTCATCCCCCTGCAAAACAAATACACCGCTTTGGGTACTGTTGAGGGGGATGAATCATCAGGGGAGGGCAACAGCAGCCAAATTCATGGCACCGTGGGTGGCTCTGCTGCACAGAAGGGCAGGAAAAAGAGTGGGAGAGCTATAGTGATAGGGATTCAATTGTAAGGGGAATAGATAGACGTTTCTGTGGCCGCAACTGAGGCTCCAGGATGGCATGTTGACTCCTTGGTGCAAGGGTCAAGGATGTCTCTGAGTGGGTGCAGGGCATTCTGAAAAGGGAGGGTGAACAGCCAGTTGTCGTGGTGCAGATAGGTACCAACAATATCGATAAAAAAACGTGATGAGGTCCTATGAGACGAATTTAGGAAGCTAAGAGCTAAATTTAAAAAGTCGGACCTCAAAAGACGTGCTAGTCAGAGTAGGAATCGCAGGATAGCTCAGATGAATACGTGGCTTCAGGAGTGGTGCAGAAGGGAGGGATTGAAATTCCTGGGACATTGGAACCGGTTCTTGGGGAGGTGGGACCAGTACAAACCGGACAGTCTGCACCTGGGCGGGACCGGAACCAATGTCCTAGGGGGAGTGTTTGTTAGTGCTGTTGGGGAGGAGTTAAACTAATATGGCAGGGGGATGGGAACCTATGCAGGGAGACAGAGGGAAGTAGAATAGGGGCAGAAGCAAAAGATAGAAAGAAGAAAAGTAAAAGTGGAGGGCAGAGAAACCTAAGGCAAAAAGTAAAAAGGGCCACATTACAGCAAAATTCTAAAGGGGCAAAGTGTGTTAGAAAGACAAGCCTGAAGGCTCTGTGCCTCAATGCGAGGAGTATTCGTAATAAGGTGGACGGATTAACTGCGCAAATAGCAGTTAACGGGTATGATGTAATTGGCGTCACGGAGACATGGCTCCAGGGTGACCAAGGCTGGGAACTCAACATCCAGAGGTATTCAACATTTAGGAAGGATAGACAGAAAGGAAAAGGAGGCGGGTGGCATTGCTGGTTAAAGAGGAAATTAATGCAATAGTAAGAAAGGACATTAGCTTGGATGATGTGGAATCTTATGGGTGGAGCTACGGAATACCAAGGGGCAGAAAACGCTAGTGGGAGTTGTGTACAGACCACCAAACAGTAGTAGCAAGGTTGGGGACAGCATCAAACAAGAAATTAGGGACGCATGCAATAAAGGTACAGCAGTTATCATGGGTGACTTTAATCTACTTATTGATTGGGCTAACCAAACTGGTAGCAATGCGGTGGAGGAGGATTTCCTGGAATGTATTAGGAATGGTTTTCCTGACCAATATGTCGAGGAACCAACCAGGGAGCTGGCCATCCTAGACTGGGTGATGAGTAATGAGAAAGGACTAATTAGCAATCTTGTTGTGCGAGACCCCTTGGGGAAGAGTGACCATAACATGGTAGGTAGTATTTTTTATTAGGATGGAGAGTGACACAGTTAATTCAGAAACTTGGGCCCTGAACTTAAGGAAAGGTAACTTCGATGGTTTGAGGCGTAAATTGGCTAGAATAGACTGGCAAATGATTCTTAAAGGGTTGCCGGTGGATAGACAATGGCAAGCATTTAAAGATCACATAGATGAACTTCAGTCTGGAGTAAAAATAAAACGGAAGGTAGCTCAACTGTGGCTAGCAAGGGAAATTAAGGATAGTGTTAAATCCAAGGAAGAGGCATATAAAAAGCTGAGGACTGGGAGAAATTTATAATTCAGCAAAGGAGGACTAAGGGTTTAATTACGAGGGGGAAAATAGAGTACGAGAAGAAGCTTGCTGGGAACATAAAAACTGACTGCAAAAGCGTCTATAGATATGTGAAGAGAAAAAGATTAGTGAAGACAAACGTAGGTCGGATTCAGGTGAATTTATAATGGGAATCAAAGAAATGGCAGACCAATTGAACAAATACTTTATTTCTGTCTTCACGAAGTAAGACACAAATAACCTTCTGGAAGTACTAGGGGACCGAGGGTCTAATGAGAAGGAGGAACTGAAGGATATCCTTATTAGGCGGGAAATTGTGTTAGGGAATTTGATGGGATTGAAGGCTGATTAATCCCTGGAGCCTGATAGTTTGCATCCCAGAGTACTTAAGGAAGTGGCCCTAGAAATAATGGATGCATTGGTGATCATTTTCCAACAGTCTATCGACTCTGGATCAGTTCCTATGGACTGGAGGGTAGCTAATGTAATACCATTTTTTAAAAAGAGAGGGAGAGAGAAAGCGGGTAATTATAGACCGGTTAGCCTGACATCAATGATGTGGAAAATGTTGGAATCAATTATTAAGGATGAAATAGCAGCGCATTTGGAAAGCAGTGACAGGATCGGTCCAAGTCAGCATGGATTTATGAAGGGGAAATCATGCTTTACAAATCTTCTGGAATTTTTTGAGGATGTAACTAGCATAGTGGACAAGGGAGAACCAGTGGATGTGGTGTATTTGGACTTTCAAAAGGCTTTTGACAAGGTCCCACACAAGAGATTGGTGTGCAAAATCAAAGCCATGGTATTGGGGGTAATATACTAACGTGGATAGAGAACTGGTTGGCAGACAGGAAGCAGAGAGTCGGGATAAACGGGTCCTTTTCAGAATAGCAGGCAGGGAGTGGAGTGCCACAGGGCTCAGTGCTGGGACCACAGCTCTTTACAATATACATCAATGATTTGGATGAAGGAATTGAGTGTAATATCTCCAAGTTTGCAGATGACCACGAAACTGGGTGGCGGTGTGAGCTGTGAGGGGGACGCTAAGAGTCTGCAGGGTGACTTGGACAGGTTAGGTGAGTGGGCAAATGCATGGCAGATGCAGTATAATGTGGATAAGTGTGAGGTTATCCACTTTGGAGGCAAAAACACGAAGACAGAATATTATCTGAATGGTGGCAGATTAGGAAAAGGGGAGGTGTAACGAGACCTGGGTGTCATGGTTCATCAGTCATTGAAAGTTGGCATACAGGTACAGCAGGCGGTGAAGGTGGCAAATGGTATGTTGGTCTTCATAGCTAGGATTTGAGTATAGGAGCAGGGAGGTCTTGCTGCAGTTGTACAGGGCCTTGGTGAGGCCTCACCTGGAATATTGTGTTCAGTTTTGGTCTCTTAATCTGAGGAAGGATGTTCCACCAGACTGATTCCCGGGATGGCTGGACTGACATATGAGGAGAGACTGGATTAACTGGGCCTTTATACATTGGAGTTTAGAACGATGAGAGGGGATCTCATAGAAACATACAAGATTTTGACGGGACAGGACAGGTTAGATACGAGTGGATTGTTCCCGATGTTGGGGAAGTCCAGAACCAGGGGACATAGTCTAAGGATAAGGGGTAGGCCATTTAGGACTGAGATGAGGAGAAACTTCTTCACTGAGAGTTGTTAACCGGTGGAATTTTTTGCTGCAGAGAGTTGTTGATGTCATTTGATTGGATATATTCAAGAGGGAGTTAGATATGGCCCTTACGGCTAAGGGGAATCAAGGGGTACTGAGGGAATGATCAGCCATGATCTTATCGAATGGTGGTGCAGGCTTGAAGGGCCGAATGGACTACTCCTGCACCTATTTTCTATGTTTCTGTGTTTCTCCTCATCTCCCTCGAGATCTTCTTCCAATGATTTTAAATCGATGACCTCTGGTTATTGACCCACTCGCCAGAGGAAAGAGCTTTCCCTATTTACTCTTAAAACCTCTCATCATCCTGAAAACGTCTATTAGGTCACCTCTTAACCTTCTCTGTTCCAAGGAGAACAGTCCTAACTTTTCCAACCTCTCCTCATGCAGAAATCAAGCGCAGGCAACTGAAAAAGCGTGCAGCAAACCTGTCCCACCCACCCTTTCAACGATTATCTGTCCCACCTGTGACAGGGACTGGTTCTCGTATTGGACTGTTCAGCCACCTAAGAACTTATTTTTAAGAGTGGAAGCAAGTCTTGCTTGATTCCGAGGGACTGCCTATGATGATGATGATGGGACGAATGACCTCTTTCTGTGCTGTATATACCCTGCAGCTGATGCAGCTTATTTTTATTCTTTTCAGAACCTTGCATGCTGTCTGCACAGACCAGCCCCGAGGATGTGCTACTGCACACTCTGTCTCGTAATCTGTCTGTCCTGCAGGGGAAGCTGCATCAGGATCCGAGCTGGGCGGATTTGGAGCGACTGAGGGAGCGTGTGGTATCGCGGTTGGTGTGGCCGGTGAGGTGTGACGATGCCGCGTGGAGCTTTGTTTCTGAGGCCCTGGTGCTCCTGTTGTGTTTGAAGCAGGCGATGATCGAGCTGCTGGCACAGTTCACTCCTCCAAAACCCAACCCAAAGACCCCGGAGTGCGCGCCCGCACTGCCTCCTGACACCCTGAGCATCTCGCAACAGAAAACGGTCCAGTCTGCGCTGCAGTTTGTCGTCACTCTCGGCATCTGCCCATACCTCCTGCCGGGGGTCGGAATTCCTCTTGGCCGCAGGTCGGATTTTGCAGCCACGGTTGAAAAGGTGGTGCACCGCTCGGCGGCGTCCAGCGGAACGTGGCGGCTGCACACTGTCACCCTGGTGCTCCTCGATATCGCTCAGCATGCTTCCTTAGAGAGCCTGGTCCTCACCCGGCACCTTGGAGACCTGATCGCTGGTCTCTGCCAATTGGGCTATTCGCCAAACAAGTGTCAGCGGAGCTCGGTGTCTGAGGAGAGCTCACGAGGGGACAGCGAGACACACCAGGTACAGTAACCGACCCTAATGGTAATCAGTGCCAGCCTGGAACGATCACTGCCCACCCAGGTCCCAGGGGAAGGGCAAGGTGATTCTCAGCAGTAAGCATCCACAGAGTGGGTGGGTGGGAGGTCGCAAGGCCAGATCGCTCCTCTCACCACATTCCTACCCATCTCCTATGTTTCTGGGGTTTTCAGCTTTTAGTTCTCTATTTCAGGCTCTGGGTGAAGCCCTGGGGGTTTGTACAGAACCCGAAAGGCCCGGATTCAATCCCCAATCTGTGCTGAGTGTTTAAACTCAGTCTCATCGCCGAGAGCATGCAGAAGCCAAGCATAGGCAGCGGAAGGAGCGTGCGGCAAACCAAACTCCCCACCCACCCTTCAACAACTGTCTGTCCCACCTGTGACAGACTGTAATTTCCGTATTGGACTGTTCAGCCATTTAAGAACTCACTTTTGAAGTGGAAGCAAGTCTTCCTCGATTTTGAGGGACTGACTGTGATGATTGAAATGGGGGCCTCAGTGCACATTGCTCAGGGCTAGGGTTCCTTCTGCTCACTATCCAGTCAGCCCTGCTGTCTAGTAAAGGCATGTGTGGGCCCCCTGTGATGCTCCTCGGGTTGAGTAGCATGTCGACACTTGCTACCAGGTATGACCCGTGGGCGAGGAACCAGAGGCTGCCATTTCCCAGGAAGAACTCGATCCCTCAGTTAGGGAGGGTGGCCGGGTTCTGAGCTGTTGCCGTCTTATCCCACAGCACATCAACCTGCATGAACTCATCATCATCATAGGCAATCCCTCAAAATGAGGGTGACTTGCTTCCACGCCAAAAATGGATACGTTCACAGGTGTTCCAATGAAGGTTCCAGGTTCTGAACTACATGTTGAAGGGTGGAAGATGCCTGTGCGTGGATTTTATTAACGTGTGGCGGCCGTTGCACACCAGCCACCACACGGGTCGACAGAGCTAGGTCTTGGTCCAGTGGCAAGGGCTACCCAAGTCGACTGGAGACCTGCTCTCCTGCACGGGCCCATTGCGCGCACACATTGCAGTGTGGGCTGGCCTGTGCTGCCCCTGGGCCCCTGGCCACGAACTCGCGCCTTCCCTGGGCCCCGATCACGTCCCTCTACAATCTCTCGCCGCTCCTTCGCCCCGACCTTGCCGCTTCTGCTGTATCTGCCCACGCTCCAATCACCGACCTGAACCTTGATGAAGTCACTCTTCGCTGCCGACGCAGCTTGTGTTGCTCCCTGAAGTGGCAGGCCTCCACTCTGCTCCCAGGCCGCTGCTTGCCACTCCTTTTATGGCCCCGACCTGCCCGCTGGTGTTCTCACGCAAGTCGGAGCCTCCACGCTGGATCCCACCACAGGCTACACCCAGCTCGATCTCTGCTTCCTCCTTCAGTGCGAGGCTGCAGCATGCTTCCTGCATTCACCCTGCGATGGGCCAGGTCGCTGACAGACCCCCTCGCTCTCCTGGCTCACCAGCCCCAGGGAAGAGGCAGCCGTGAATCGAGGCAACCCCGTCTCCTCCAGAGAGTTCAGCCCATTTACCGGGAGATTATTTGGGGTCAGTTGCCGTGCCTGGGCCTCAGATTCAGCATTGAGGGCGGCAGTCTGTAGTTTTGTGTAACGTATGCGTCATTGACAGGGTCTCACCGATGCCGAGCTGCGGGTCTGTCGGGAGACTCTGCGGAACCTTCTGGATCGAGTGTATCAGCCGATTGTCATCAAGGAGCTGCTGATGCTGCAGGGAGGAACAAAGCAGGTAATTGGTCCTGGGCCCTGTCGGGTCTCAACAACTGGGGGCATGGTTGGCAATGGTGGGGGGAACGGGAGTGGGATCTGAGTCAGCGGAACACACTTTGAAGGGAGGGGAATATATGACTGGAGGAGTTTGGAGAGAAAAGAAGCCGGATAAACATGATAATGGGAATTGTAATTTTGAGCCACTGATGGGGGAATGCGAGTAAAACTGATATCAATGGGAATTGGGGAAAACTCTCCTGGCTGGAGTCATACCTAGCTCAAAGGAAGGTTGTTGTTGTTGTTGGAGGCCAATCATCTCATCCCCGGGACATAAGATCATAAGAATTAGGAGCATGCTCCACCATTCATTTATCACTGATCATCGACCTCAACTCCACTTTCCCGTCTGATCCCCATATCCCTTGATTCCCCAAGAGTCCAAAAATCTATCTGTCTCAGCCTTGACTATACTCAACGACTGAGCATCCACAGCCCTCTGGGATAGAGAATTCAAAAGATTCACAACCCTCTTGATTGAAGAAATTCCTCCTCATCTCTGTCTTAAGTGGCCGACCCCTTATCCTGAGACTATGCGCCCTGATTCTAGACACTCCAGCCAGGGGGAAACAACCTTTCAGCATCTACCCTGTCAATCCCTTGCAGAATCTTCTGTTTCAATGAGATCACCTCCCATTTTTCTAAACTCCAGAGAGTATAAGCCAAGTCTACACAATCTCTAACCAGAAGACAGCCCTCTCATCCCAGGAATCAATCTAGTGAACCTCCGTTGCACTGCCTCCAAGGAAAGTATATCCTTCCTTAGATAAGGAGACTAAAACTGTGCGCAGTGTTCCAGGTGTGGTCTCACCAAGGCCCTGTACAATTGTAGCAAGTTCCTTAAATGCTGGAATCCAGTGTTAAGGAAGTGGTATCAGGGCATTTAGAAAATCATAACCTGATTAGGCAGGGTCAACATGGTTTTATGAAAGGGAAATTGTGCTTGATAAACTTGAGTTTTTTGAGGATGTAACTAGCAGAGGAGATGAAGGGGAACCAGTGGATGTAGTATATTTGGATTTCCAAAAGGCATTCAATGAGGTGCCACATAAAACGTTATGACACAAGATAACGGCTCATGGGATTGGAGGTAATGTATTGGCATGGATAGAGGATTGGTTAACAGACATAAAACAGAGAGTAGGGATAAACGGGTCTTTTTCAGGTTGGCAGACTGTAACTAGTGGGGTGCCGCAAGGATCAATGCTGGGGCCTCAGCTATTTACAATCTATTTAATGATCTAGATGAAGGGACCAAGTGTAATGTATCCAAGTTTGCCGACGGTACAAAGTTAGGTGGGACAGTAAACTGTGATAACACAGCTTCTGCAAAGGGATATAGATAGATTAAGTGAGTGGGCAGTAAGGTGACAGATGGAGTATAATGTAGGGAAATGTGAGGTTATTCACTTTGGCAGAAAGAATATTTATAAACGCCATTTCATTTGCCTTTATGATTGCTTGCTGTACCTGCAAGCTAACTTTCTGTGTTGCCTGTACGAGGACACCTAAATCTTTCTGAACACCAACATTTAATAGTTTCTCACCATTTAAAAAATAGAATCATAAAATGGTTACAACACAGAAGAAGGCCATTCAGCCTGTCAAGTCCATGCTGGCTCACTGCAAGAGCACTTCAGCCAGTCCCAATCCCCCGCCCATTCCCCGTAGCCTCGTAAAATTTTTTCCTTCAGGGACTTATCCAACTCCCTTTTAAAAGTCACGATTGAATCTGTCTCCACCACCCTTTCAGGCAGCGCATTCCAGATCCTAACCACTCGCTGCGTAAAAAGGTTTTCCTCCTGTCGCCTCTGGTTCTTTTGCCAATCACCTTAAATCTGTGTCCTCTGGTCCTCAACCATCTGGCAATGGGTACAGTTTCTCTCTCTCTGTTGAAATTCCTCTTGATTTTTGAACACCTCCATCAAATCTCCTCAACCATCTCTGCTCTAAGGAGAGCAGTCCCAGCTTCTCCAGTCGATCCACATAACTGAAGTCCCTCATCCCTGGAACCATTCTTGTAAATCTTTTCTGCACCCTCTCGAAGGCCTTTACATCCTTCCGAAAGTGCGGTGCCCAGAATTGGACACAATACTCCAGTTGAGGCCGAACCACTGTCTTATACAGGTTCATCATAACTTCTCTGCTTTTGTACTCTGTGCCTCTGTTTATGAAGCCTAGGATCCTGTACCACTTTCTCAACACGTCCTGCCACCTTCAAGGATTTGTGCACATGTACTCTCAGATTCATGCAACGCTTTTAGAATTGTACCCTTCAGTTTATGTTGCCTCTCCTCGTTCGTCCTACCAAAATTAATCACTGCACAGGGGGAGAGGTGGGGTGCTGGGGGGGGGGCTGGGGAGACGGGGAGCTGGAGGAGGGGCTGGGGAGGCGGGGAGGGCTGCCACCTCTCAGTATGTGAGTGCCACCCATTCATAGCTTGACGGAATGAACGGACTGCTTGTTGTGTGTTTTCGGTGTATTGATGAGCTTTATGTTTGTTTGCAGGCGGCCTCTGCGGGGGTTGGGAAAGCACAGACTCTCTCACGGGCCCCAACGTGGCTGCGCCGCTTGTGTGGGCAGCTGCTGTCTGAGAGACTGGTAAAGCCTCATGGTGTCCAGGCAGTCGTCAGGGGAATAGTGGAAGGAGCTGGAGGTAAGCAGTTAGCCTAAGGTGTGATCGGGACAGTCCCATCTGGCTCTGCTGGGGGAGTGTGCTGGAAACAAGGTTTTCATCTCTCCACCTGCCCCCACCCCCTTCTCCCCCCCCTTCTCCACCCCACCCCCTTCTCCACCCCACCCCCTTCTCCTGCCCTTTCTCCTCCTTCTCCCCCACCCTCCCCCCTTCTCCCCCACCCTCCCCCCTTCTCCCCCACCCTCCCCCCTTCTCCCCCACCCTCCCCCCTTCTCCCCCACCCTCCCCCCTTCTCCCCCACCCTCCCCCCTTCTCCCCCACCCTCCCCCCTTCTCCAACACCCTCCCCCCCTTCTCCCCCACCCTCCCCCCTTCTCCCCCACCCTCCCCCCTTCTCCCCCACCCTCCCCCCTTCTCCCCCACCCTCCCCCCTTCTCCCCCACCCTCCCCCCTTCTCCCCCACCCTCCCCCCTTCTCCCCCACCCTCCCCCCTTCTCCCCCACCCTCCCCCCTTCTCCCCCACCCTCCCCCTTCTCCCACCCCTTCCTCTCCCTCCCCTTCCTCCCCCCCTTCCTCCTCTTCCCCTTCCCACTCTTCCCCCTTCCCACTTCCTCTTCCCCCCTTCCTCCCCCCCTTTCCCCCTCCCCCCCTCCCCCCTCCTTCCTCCCTTCCTCCCTCTCTCCTCCCCCCATTCCTCCACCCCCCCCTTCCTCCCCCCCTTCCCCCCCCTTCCTCCCCCCCCTTCCTCCCCCCCCTTCCTCCCCCCCCTTCCTCCCCCCCCTTCCTCCCCCCACCTTCCTCCCCCCCTTCCTCCCCCCCCCTTCCTCCCCCCCCTTCCTCCCCCCCCTTCCTCCCCCCCCTTCTTCCCCCCCCTTCTTCCCCCCCCCTTCTTCCCCCCCCTTCTTCCCCCCCCTTCCTCCCCCCCCTTCCTCCTCTTCCCCCCCTTCCCACTCTTCCCCCTTCCCACTTCCTCTTCCCCCCCTCCTCACCCCCTTTCCCCCTCCCCCCTTCCTCCCTTCCTCCTCCTCCCCCTTCCTCCTCCTCCCCCTTCCTCCTCCTCCCCCTTCCTCCTCCTCCCCCTTCCTCCTCCTCCCCCTTCCTCCTCCTCCCCCTTCCTCCTCCTCCCCCCTTCCTCCTCCTCCCCCCTTCCTCCTCCTCCCCCTTCCTCCTCTTCCCCCTTCCTCCTCCTCCCCCTTCCTCCTCCTCCTCCCCCTCCCTTCCCCTTCTTCCCTCCCCCTTCCTCCCTCGCACCCTCCTCCCCCTTCCTCCCACGCTCCCTCCTCTCCCTTCCTCCCTGGCTCCCTCCTGCCCCTCGCCCCTCCCTGGCTCCCTCCTGCCCCTCGCCCCTCCTGGCTCCCTCCTGCCCCTCGCCCCTCCCTGGCCCCCTCCTGCCTCTCGCCCCTCCCTGGCCCCCTCCTGCCCCTCGCCCCTCCCTGGCCCTCTCCTGCCCCTCGCACCTTCCTGGCCCCCACCTGCCCCTGGCCCCCTCCTGCCCCTCGCTCCTCCCTACCCCCTCGTGCCCCTGGCCCCCTCGTGCCCCTGGCCCCCTCGTGCCCCTGGCCCCCTCGTGCCCCTGGCCCCCTCGTGCCCCTGGCCCCCTCGTGCCCCTGGCCCCCTCCTGCCCCTGGCCCCCTCCTGCCCCTCGCCCCTCCCTGGCCCCCTCCTGCCCCTGGCCCCCTCCTGCCCCTCGCCCCTCCCTGGCCCCCTCCTGCCCCTCGCCCCTCCCTGGCCCCCTCCTGCCCCTCGCCCCTCCCTGGCCCCCTCCTGCCCCTCGCCCCTCCCTGGCCCCCTCCTGCCCCTCGCCCCTCCCTGGCCCCCTCCTACCCCTCGCCCCTCCCTGGCCCCCTCCTGCCCCTCGCCCCCTCCTGCCCCTCGCCCCCTCCTGCCCCTCGCCCCCTCCTGCCCCTCGCCCCCTCCTGCCCCTCGCCCCCTCCTGCCCCTCGCCCCCTCCTGCCCCTCGCCCCCTCCTGCCCCTCGCCCCCTCCTGCCCTCGCCCCCTCCTGCCCCTCGCCTCCTCCTGCTCGCCCCCTCCTGCCCCCTCGCCTCCTCCTGCCCCTCGCCCCACTCCTGCCCCTCGCCCCCTCCTGCCCCTCGCCCCTCCCTCGCCCCCTCCTGCCCCTCGCCCCCTCCTGCCCCTCGCCCCCTCCTGCCTCGCCCCCTCCTGCCCCTCGCCCCCTCCTGCCCCTCGCCCCCTCCTGCCCCTCGCCCCTCCTGCCCCTCGCCCCCTCCTGCCCCTCGCCCCCTCCGCCCCTCGCCCCCTCCTGCCCCTCGCCCCTCCCTCGCCCCCTCCTGCCCCTCGCCCCTCCCTCGCCCCCTCCTGCCCCTCGCCCCTCCCTCGCCCCCTCCTGCCCCTCGCCCCTCCCTCGCCCCCTCCTGCCCCTCGCCCCTCCCTCGCCCCCTCCTGCCCCTCGCCCTCCCTCGCCCCCTCCTGCCCCTCGCCCCCTCCCTCCCCTCGCCCCCTCCTGCCCCTCGCCCCCTCCTGCCCCTCGCCCCCTCCTGCCCCTCGCCCCCTCCTGCCCCTCGCCCCCTCCTGCCCCTCGCCCCCTCCTGCCCCTCGCCCCCTCCTGCCCCTCGCCCCCTCCTGCCCCTCGCCCCCTCCTGCCCCTCGCCCCCTCCTGCCCCTCGCCCCCTCCTGCCCCTCGCCCCCCTCCTGCCCCTCGCCCCCCTCCTGCCCCTCGCCCCCCCTCCTGCCCCTCGCCCCCCCTCCTGCCCCTCGCCCCCCCTCCTGCCCCTCGCCCCCCCTCCTGCCCCTCGCCCCCCTCCTGCCCCTCGCCCCCCCTCCTGCCCCTCGCCCCCCTCCTGCCCCTCGCCCCCCCTCCTGCCCCTCGCCCCCCCTCCTGCCCCTCGCCCCCCCCTCCTGCCCCTCGCCCCCCTCCTGCCCCTCGCCCCCCCTCCTGCCCCTCGCCCCCCCTCCTGCCCCTCGCCCCCCCTCCTGCCCCTCGCCCCCCCTCCTGCCCCTCGCCCCCCCTCCTGCCCCTCGCCCCCCTCCTGCCCCTCGCCCCCCCTCCTGCCCCTCGCCCCCCCTCCTGCCCCTCGCCCCCCCCTCCTGCCCCTCGCCCCCCCTCCTGCCCTCGCCCCCCCTCCTGCCCCTCGCCCCCCCTCCTGCACCTCGCCCCCTCCCTCGCCCCCTCCTGCCCCTCGCCCCTCCCTCGCCCCTTCGCCCCCTCCTGCCCCTCGCCCCCCCTCCTGCCCCTCGCCCCCCTCCTGCCCCTCGCCCCCCCTCCTGCCCCTCGCCCCCCCTCCTGCCCCTCGCCCCCCCTCCTGCCCCTCGCCCCCCCTCCTGCCCCTCGCCCCCCCTCCTGCCCCTCGCCCCCCCTCCTGCCCCTCGCCCCCCCTCCTGCCCCTCGCCCCCCCTCCTGCCCCTCGCCCCCCCTCCTGCCCCTCGCCCCCCCTCCTGCCCCTCGCCCCCCCTCCTGCCCCTCGCCCCCCTCCTGCCCCTCGCCCCCCCTACCTGCCCCTCGCCCCCCCTCCTGCCCCTCGCCCCCCCTCCTGCCCCTCGCCCCCCCTCCTGCCCCTCGCCCCCCCTCCTGCCCCTCGCCCCCCCTCCTGCCCCTCGCCCCCCCTCCTGCCCCTCGCCCCCCCTCCTGCCCCTCGCCCCCCCTCCTGCCCCTCGCCCCCCCTCCTGCCCCTCGCCCCCCCTCCTGCCCCTCGCCCCCCTCCTGCCCCTCGCCCCCCCTCCTGCCCCTCGCCCCCCCTCCTGCCCCTCGCCCCCCCTCCTGCCCCTCGCCCCCCTCCTGCCCCTCGCCCCCCCTCCTGCCCCTCGCCCCCCCTCCTGCCCCTCGCCCCCCCTCCTGCCCCTCGCCCCCCCTCCTGCCCCTCGCCCCCCCTCCTGCCCCTCGCCCCCCCTCCTGCCCCTCGCCCCCCCTCCTGCCCCTCGCCCCCCCTCCTGCCCCTCGCCCCCCCTCCTGCCCCTCGCCCCCCCTCCTGCCCCTCGCCCCCCCTCCTGCCCCTCGCCCCCTCCTCCTGCCCCTCGCCCCCCCCTCCTGCCCCTCGCCCCCCCCTCCTGCCCCTCGCCCCCCCTCCTGCCCCTCGCCCCCCCTCCTGCCCCTCGCCCCCCTCCTGCCCCTCGCCCCCCCTCCTGCCCCTCGCCCCCCCTCCTGCCCCTCGCCCCCCCTCCTGCCCCTCGCCCCCCTCCTGCCCCTCGCGCCCCCTCCTGCCCCTCGCGCCCCCTCCTGCCCCTCGCGCCCCCTCGCCCCTCCCTCGCCCCTCCCTCGCCCCCTCCTGCCCCTCGCCCCCTCCTGCCCCTCGCCCCCTCCTGCCCCTCGCCCCCTCCTGCCCCTCGCCCCCTCCTGCCCCTCGCCCCCTCCTGCCCCTCGCCCCCTCCTGCCCCTCGCCCCCTCCTGCCCCTCGCCCCCTCCTGCCCCTCGCCCCCTCCTGCCCCTCGCCCCCTCCTGCCCCTCGCCCCCTCCTGCCCCTCGCCCCCTCCTGCCCCTCGCCCCCTCCTGCCCCTCGCCCCCTCCTGCCCCTCGCCCCCTCCTGCCCCTCGCCCCCTCCTGCCCCTCGCCCCCTCCTGCCCCTCGCCCCCTCCTGCCCCTCGCCCCCTCCTGCCCCTCGCCCCCCCTCCTGCCCCTCGCCCCCCCTCCTGCCCCTCGCCCCCCCTCCTGCCCCTCGCCCCCCCTCCTGCCCCTCGCCCCCCCTCCTGCCCCTCGCCCCCCCTCCTGCCCCTCGCCCCCCTCCTGCCCCTCGCCCCCCCTCCTGCCCCTCGCCCCCCCTCCTGCCCCTCGCCCCCCCTCCTGCCCCTCGCCCCCCCTCCTGCCCCTCGCCCCCCCTCCTGCCCCTCGCCCCCCCTCCTGCCCCTCGCCCCCCCTCCTGCCCCTCGCCCCCCCTCCTGCCCCTCGCCCCCCCTCCTGCACCTCGCCCCTCCCTCGCCCCCTCCTGCCCCTCGCCCCTCCCTCGCCCTTCGCCCCCTCCTGCCCCTCGCCCCCCCTCCTGCCCCTCGCCCCCCCTCCTGCCCCTCGCCCCCCCTCCTGCCCCTCGCCCCCCCTCCTGCCCCTCGCCCCCCCTCCTGCCCCTCGCCCCCCCTCCTGCCCCTCGCCCCCCCTCCTGCCCCTCGCCCCCCCTCCTGCCCCTCGCCCCCCCTCCTGCCCCTCGCCCCCCCTCCTGCCCCTCGCCCCCCCTCCTGCCCCTCGCCCCCCCTCCTGCCCCTCACCCCCCCTCCTGCCCCTCGCCCCCCCTCCTGCCCCTCGCCCCCCTCCTGCCCCTCGCCCCCCCTCCTGCCCCTCGCCCCCCCTCCTGCCCCTCGCCCCCCCTCCTGCCCCTCGCCCCCCCTCCTGCCCCTCGCCCCCCCACCTGCCCCTCGCCCCCCCTACCTGCCCCTCGCCCCCCCTCCTGCCCCTCGCCCCCCCTCCTGCCCCTCGCCCCCCCTCCTGCCCCTCGCCCCCCCTCCTGCCCCTCGCCCCCCCTCCTGCCCCTCGCCCCCCCTCCTGCCCCTCGCCCCCCCTCCTGCCCCTCGCCCCCCCTCCTGCCCCTCGCCCCCCCTCCTGCCCCTCGCCCCCCCTCCTGCCCCTCGCCCCCCCTCCTGCCCCTCGCCCCCCCTCCTGCCCCTCGCCCCCCCTCCTGCCCCTCGCCCCCCCTCCTGCCCCTCGCCCCCCCTCCTGCCCCTCGCCCCCCCTCCTGCCCCTCGCCCCCTCCTCCTGCCCCTCGCCCCCCCTCCTGCCCCTCGCCCCCCCTCCTGCCCCTCGCCCCCCCCTCCTGCCCCTCGCCCCCCCTCCTGCCCCTCGCCCCCCCTCCTGCCCCTCGCCCCCCTCCTGCCCCTCGCCCCCCTCCTGCCCCTCGCCCCCCCTCCTGCCCCTCGCCCCCCCTCCTGCCCCTCGCCCCCCCTCCTGCCCCTCGCCCCCCTCCTGCCCCTCGCGCCCCCTCCTGCCCCTCGCGCCCCCTCCTGCCCCTCGCGCCCCCTCCTGCCCCTCGCGCCCCTCCCTCGCCCCCTCCTGCCCCTCGCCCCCTCCTGCCCCTCGCCCCCTCCTGCCCCTCGCCCCCTCCTGCCCCTCGCCCCCTCCTGCCCCTCGCCCCCTCCTGCCCCTCGCCCCCTCCTGCCCCTCGCCCCCTCCTGCCCCTCGCCCCCTCCTGCCCCTCGCCCCCTCCTGCCCCTCGCCCCCTCCTGCCCCTCGCCCCCTCCTGCCCCTCGCCCCCTCCTGCCCCTCGCCCCCTCCTGCCCCTCGCCCCCTCCAGCCCCTCGCCCCCTCCAGCCCCTCGCCCCCTCCAGCCCCTCGCCCCCTCCAGCCCCTCGCCCCCTCCAGCCCCTCGCCCGCTCCTGCCCCTCGTCCCTCCCTCGCCCACTGCTGCCCCTCGCCCCTCCCTCCTCACCCCCTCCGGCCCCTCGCCCCCTCCAGCCCTCCGCCCCTCCCTCGCCCCCTCCTGCCATCCGCCCCTCCCTCGCCCCCTCCTGCCAACCGCCCCTCCCTCGCTCCCTCATACCCCTCCCTCGCTCCCTCATACCCCTCCTTCGCCCCCTCCTGCCCCTCGCCCCCTCCTGCCCCTCGCCCCCTCCTGCCCCTCGCCCCCTCCTGCCCCTCGCCCCCTCCTGCCCCTCGCCCCCTCCTGCCCCTCGCCCCCTCCTGCCCCTCGCCCTTCACTCGCCCCCTCCTGCCCCTCGCCCTCTCCTGCCCCTCGCCCTCTCCTGCCCCTCGCCCCCTCCAGCCCCTCGCCCCCTCCAGCCCCTCGCCCGCTCCTGCCCCTCGTCCCTCCCTCGCCCACTCCTGCCCCTCGCCCCTCCCTCCTCACCCCCTCCGGCCCCTCGCCCCCTCCAGCCCTTCGCCCCTCCCCCGCCCCCTCCTGCCATCCGCCCCTCCCCCGCCCCCTCCTGCCCCTCGCCCCCTCCTGCCCCTCGCCCCTCCCTCGCCCCCTCCTGCCCCTCGCCCCTCCTCACCCCCACTGGCCCCTCGCCCCCTCCAGCCATCCGCCCCTCCCTCGCCCCCTCCAGCCATCCGCCCCTCCCTCGCCCCCTCCTGCCATCCGCCCCTCCCTCGCCCCCTCCTGCCATCCGCCCCTCCCTCGCCCCCTCCTGCCATCCGCCCCTCCCTCGCCCCCTCCTGCCATCCGCCCCTCCCTCGCCCCCTCCTGCCATCCGCCCCTCCCTCGCCCCCTCCTGCCATCCGCCCCTCCCTCGCCCCCTCCTGCCATCCGCCCCTCCCTCGCCCCCTCCTGCCATCCGCCCCTCCCTCGCCCCCTCCTGCCATCCGCCCCTCCCTCGCCCCCTCCTGCCATCCGCCCCTCCCTCGCCCCCTCCTGCCATCCGCCCCTCCCTCGCCCCCTCCTGCCATCCGCCCCTCCCTCGCCCCCTCCTGCCATCCGCCCCTCCCTCGCCCCCTCCTGCCATCCGCCCCTCCCTCGCCCCCTCCTGCCATCCGCCCCTCCCTCGCCCCCTCCTGCCATCCGCCCCTCCCTCGCCCCCTCCTGCCATCCGCCCCTCCCTCGCCCCCTCCTGCCATCCGCCCCTCCCTCGCCCCCTCCTGCCATCCGCCCCTCCCTCGCCCCCTCCTGCCATCCGCCCCTCCCTAGCCCCCTCCTGCACTTCGCCCCCCCTCCTGCCCCTCGCCCTTCACTCGCCCCCTCCTGCCCCTCGCCCCCTCCTGCCCTTCGCCCCCTCCTGCCCCTCGCCCCCTCCAGCCCCTCGCCCCCTCCAGCCCCTCGCCCCCTCCAGCCCCTCGCCCCCTCCAGCCCCTCGCCCCCTCCAGCCCCTCGCCCCCTCCAGCCCCTCGCCCCCTCCAGCCCCTCGCCCCCTCCAGCCCCTCGCCCCCTCCAGCCCCTCGCCCCCTCCAGCCCCTCGCCCCCTCCAGCCCCTCGTCCCTCCTTCGCCCACTCCTGCCCCTCGCCCCTCCCTCCTCACCCCCTCCGCCCCTCCCTCGCCCCCTCCAGCCCTCCGCCCCTCCCTCGCCCCCTCCTGACATCCGCCCCTCCCTCGCCCCCTCCTGCCAACCGCCCCTCCCTCGCTCCCTCATACCCCTCCCTCGCTCCCTCATACCCCTCCCTCGCTCCCTCATACCCCTCCTTCGCCCCCTCCTGCCCCTCGCCCCCTCCTGCCCCTCGCCCCCTCCTGCCCCTCGCCCCCTCCTGCCCCTCGCCCCCTCCTGCCCCTCGCCCCCTCCTGCCCCTCGCCCCCTCCTGCCCCTCGCCCCCCCTCCTGCCCCTCGCCCTTCACTCGCCCCCTCCTGCCCCTCGCCCCCTCCAGCCCCTCGCCCGCTCCTGCCCCTCGTCCCTCCCTCGCCCACCCCTGCCCCTCGCCCCTCCCTCCTCACCCCCTCCGGCCCCTCGCCCCC